>NC_135592.1:14939703-15247496 GCF_965152235.1 Eretmochelys imbricata | reverse complement strand
ACAGGTTCGTTGCCCGGGTGGCGAGGATGATGATGGAGTCTCACGTCTCTCATGCATCAGACCAGTGCGAGAACCGCCAGCGCGGTTACACGTGGGCCAGGCCTGTTCATCCGCCACCATCGCAGGCTGCGCTTTCCTGGCTTTGCACGGTTCACGTTCTTCACACCAAGCGGTAAGGCGCCTTGCTTCAAAGCGGGCCAGGGCCACGTGACAAATCTGCCGCCACCTTGCTGCGTTGTGGGCTGGCGCGTCCCAGTCGCTCGGGTGAACCTGAGAGGCTTTCAAGTTTGACTTCAGCGTGTCTCTATATTGTACATAGGGGCCACCATGAGAATGGTTGCCTTGCTTTAGCTGGCCACAAGATGTGGCCTTGACTATTCTCCAGCCGTCCATACGAATGAGATGTCCAGACCAACCCAGCTAGCTTGAGCACACCCGACACCAGCTTTTCCTCCTGGTGTTAAGCACTCAGAGCTCTGGGCTACTGAAGCAGATCAGTGCAACACTAGAGCCCACTTGCCAGAACCCCCACTGCCTAGTGCTATCTCTGACCCGGCTCCTCTCCAAATGCTTCCTTTGGGGTTTCCAGAACTGAAACGGCCAGCCTGACCCTCGCCCACTCTTCTCCCTGCTCCCAGCGCATGCTGAGCCCAAGGACCTCACAGAGATTTACAGAGGGATCAGTATCACGGGCTCCCATGTGACAGCTGGGGAAACTGAGGCAGGAAGAGGGAAAGGTCACACATTGCTCAAGGTCACACGTTGAATCAGCTGGGGAGTCAGGAACAGAGCCCTGCTCTCTGCCTGCCAAGGAGCAGCACCTGCCCAGCTTTGCTTGGAGCTGCAGAGTTCTCCTCTGAAACACCCTGGACCACCTTTCCAAGAGGGGTAAGGTTCAGCCAATCTCATTGTCCCTCGTTGCATTGGAGCTGGAAGCAGGATTATGGGACTGACTAGACACTGTCCAACCCATCCAGCTGATAACCAGGCGCCAAGCTCAGTGTAAGGGCCCGATCCTGGCAGCTGCACAGCACTCTCCTCTCCAGGCATGCAGGAGTGAAATCAGGAAGGCCAAATCGCACTTGGAGTTGCAGCTAGCAAGAGATGTTAAGAGTAACAAGAAGGGTTTCTTCAGGTATTTAGCAACAAAAAGAAAGTCAAGGAAAGTGTGGGCCCCTTACTGAATGGGGGAGGCAACCTAGTGACAGAGGATATGGAAAAAGCTAACGTACTCAATGCTTTTTTTGCCTCTGTCTTCACGAACAAGGTCAGCTCCCAGACTGCTGCACTGGGCAGCACAGCATGGGGAGGAGGCGACCAGCCCTCTGTGAAGAAAGAAGTGGTTCGGGACTATTTAGAAAAGCTGGAAGAGAACAAGTCCATGGGGACGATGCGTTGCATCCGAGAGTGCTAAAGGAGCTGGTGGATGTGATTGCAGAGCCATTGGCCGTTATCTTTGAAAACTCATGGCGATCGGGGGAGGTCCCGGACAACTCGAGAAAGGTTAATATAGTGCCCATCTTTAAAAAAGGGAAGAAGGAGGATCCTGGGAACCACAGGCCAGTCAGCCTCACCTCAGTCCCTGGAAAAATCATGGAGCAGGTCCTCAAGGAATCAATTCTGAAGCACTTAGAGGAGAGGAAAGTGATCAGGAACAGTCAGCATGGATTCATCAAGGGCAAGTCATGCCTGACTAATCTAATTGCCTTTTATGATGAGACAACTGGCTCTGTGGATGAAAGGAAAGTGGTGGACATGTTGTTCCTTGACTTTAGCAAAGTTTCTGATACGGTCTCCCACAGTATTCTTGCCAGCAAGTTAAAGAAGTATGGGCTGGATGAATGGACTATAAGGTGGATAGAAAGCTGGCTAGATCATCGGGCTCAACGGGTAGTGATCAAAGGCTCCATGTCTAGTTGGCAGCCGATATCAAGTGGAGTGCCCCAAGGTTCGGTCCTGGGGCCGGTTTTGTTCAATATAAATTGGTTAGTCTCTAAGGTGCCACAAGTACTCCTTTTCTTTTTGCAAAGACAGACTAACACGGCTGTTACTCTGAAACCTTCATGAATGATCTGGAGGATGGTGTGGATTGCACCCTCAGCAAGTTTGCAGATGACACTAAACTGGGAGGAGAGGTAGATATGCTGGAGGGTAGGGATAGGATACAGATGGCCCTAGACAAATTGGAGGATTGGGCCAAAAGAAATCTGATGAGGTTCAACAAGGACAAGTGCAGAGTCCTTCACTTAGGATGGAAGAATCCCATGCACCGCTACAGACTAGGGACCGAATGGCTAGGCAGCAGTTCTGCAAAAAAGGACCTAGGGGTTACAGTGGACGAGAAGCTGGATATGAGTCAACAGTGTGCCCTTGTTGCCAAGAAGGCTAATGGCACTTGGGCTGCATAAGTAGGGGCATTGCCAGCAGATTGAGGGACGTGATCATTCCCCTCTATTCGGCATTGGTGAGGCCTCATCTGGAGTACTGTGTCCAGTTTTGGGCCCCACACTACAAGAAGGATGTGGAAAAATTGGAAAGCGTACAGCGGAGGGCAACAAAAATGATTAGGGGACTGGAACACATGAGTTATGAGGAGACGCTGAGGGAACTGGGATTGTTTAGTCTGCGGAAGAGAAGAATGAGGGGGGATTTGATAGTTGTTTTCAACTACCTGAAAGGGGGTTCCAAAGAGGATGGATCTCGACTGTTCTCAGTGGTAGCAGATGACAGAACGAGGAGTAATGATCTCAAGTTGCAGTGAGGGAGGTTTAGGTTAGATATTAGGAAAAACTTTTTCACTAGAAGGGTGGTGAAGCACTGGAATGGGTTACCTAGGGAGGTGGTGGAATCTCCTTCCTTTGAGGTTTTTAAGGTCAGACTTGACAAAGCCCTGGCTGGGATGATTTAGTTGGGGTTGGTCCGGCTTTGAGCAGGGGGTTGGACTAGATGACCTCCTGAGGTCCCTTCCAACCCTGATATTGTATGATTCTATGATTGGCTTCGTTGGATGTGGAGGTCATTCAGCACCTTGCAGGAGTCTCTTGGAACCAAGCACAGTCAGGGCTGCTGAAACATTAACCCCCCACTCCCCTTCATTCCTGGGGCTGGGGCATCCCAAGGCAGCATCTCCAGGAAATCAGCCACACCTGGGGAGAGAGGCTGGAGCCATGCTAGTGGGAGGTACCTTGTTAACAGAGCCAGTCTCAGGGAGCAGGGTGAGTTTGGGCACAAACCCAGAGTAGGCGGATTCTGTCCGAAGGCCCCATTCACAGTCCCTTTAGCCAAAGAGCCACACTCCTTACCAGGCTCCTAGAGAGATACAAGAAGTTTCCCAGAACTGATGGTATAATGGAGGCCAGTTCCTATCATGAAAGCAAACAAGGTCACAGATCGATGCCTCCACCCTGTACATTTCTATGCAGAGGCCACTTCAGTCAGGTAACCCTGCCGGATAGCTGGGAAGACCAGTATACTAAGATCTACGAGGACAGACAGGCAGAGAACGGCAGACAGACAAAGACGATACTAATAGCTAGCAGGACAGGCAGACAGACAGATATGTAGCCAAGGAGCTAGGAAAATAGAGAGATAAGGGAGTGAGGTAATACGTTTTATTGGACCAACTTCCCTTGGTGAAAGAGATGAGTTTCCAAGTTTACACAGAGCTCGGTGTGACTCGAAAGCGTCTCTTTCACCGACAGAAGTTGGTCCAGTAAAACTTATTACCTCACCCACCTCGTCTCTCTAATATCCTGGGCCCAACACAGCTACAGCAACACTGCAAACAACAGAGGAGCACAGACAAAGTATGCTGAGCGGTGGGCGGGTGGGTGGATGGACGGATATTCTCAGCGGACCGTTGGTAGAAATATCATGGCTATTTAACACGTTGGGTAGATAACACTGCAGAGTGCTGGATGCTGCTGCTCTGCTCTGGGCACATTTACAAGATTCAGCCAGGCATTATAAATGTCAGCACCATTGTCCATTGTACACGCAGGGTCAGAGTACCAAGCGCTCACCTCCTGCAACCAGGCCCTCATTTTTAGACTCCCTCAGTGCCCGTTTAGGCACCCAGTTAAAGGCCAGAATCAAACCCTGTGGAGTTACTCCTGATTTACACCTGATTGGCTAGATTTTCACCAGCACTCAGCACCCAGGGCTCGCAGCCCCTCTGAAAAGCTGGCCACTTCTTTCTGTGCCCGACTGGGAGTAGAGTCTATCGAATATCTGCTCCATAATAACCTGCCTCTCCCTGCATTGGCGGCTTATAGCTGCCCACCAATGCATTCCTCCAAAGCTCCATGCCTAGCCACTCCTTCCCCACGTGCCTCAGGAAAATGAAGCACCTTCCAGCACATCTGGATGGCTTGCAAAAGAGGACGTGAGGGGCAGAGTTAAGGGGCTCTCACAAACAGCCTGCCAGCTTCCCCTTTCTGTTTAAATCAAGAGGGATTCCAGGTTGAGGGCCTCTTCTGCTTGCACTGCAGCTGCAGTGCTAGGAGGAGATGGGGTCTCAGATCACTGCGGGCTTTATACTACCCCACACATACCCCTGCAAGGTTGGTCTTGTTTGTTCCTTCTCTTGGTACTGTCTAAATCCTGCATTGTGAGCTCCCTGGGGCAGCGGCTGCCTGTGTACTATTTGTCTGTACAGTGCTCTGCACCATGGTGCCTCAGTTGGGGTCCTTAGAAATAATAAATAATAGAAATTATTAATTAGAAATAATAATATCAGGGCCTCTTTCTGACATCACTATCCCGCTCTCACCCCAGTGTCACTCCTCAGCTGAGCAGTGGGCAGTGTTCTGGGGCCCTACAGGTCAGCTTCCCAGTAGAGGAGAGATCAGTGATGCAGAGTCTGAGTATCTCCTAAGTGTGACTTGCTTTATTCACACAAACACCAGTCCTGGAACAGAGGGGGTCAAACAGCACGGAGAGCAATCCCTTCTTCCAGGAATCTCAGCCCAGCACTAATGACCAGTTCCCAAGGAGCCTCACGAATTGACTCCAAACAGAGCCCATGACAGAGAGAAAAGTTTCCTGCCACTCACGTAGCTCCCTGTACGCAGAACCTTGACCAACCTAAAAGCAATAACACTAGCATTTCTTCCAACACTAAAAACTTACTCGCACATTCAGAAAAATTACTTGGAGGATATGTGTAATAGTGCCACGTCTGCTAATGCCTGCCATAGTCCCATATTCTGCAAAAGGGTAAACAGAGGCACAGAGAGGAGCTGTGGCTTGTTCAAGGTCACACAATGGTCAGTGACAGAACTGGGATTAGAAGTCCTGCAGTTTCCAGCCATGAGTTCAGTCCCGTACATCACATGGCTTCTGAGATCAGACCAGTGGGGGAGCCCAACTCAGAAGCATGACTCTGATTTCTGATTAGATTCTCCCAAGCGATGGGCACCCAGAGATAAAAGCATGCTTATATTCAGAGCCCAAACCTGGGTCGGAGGCAGCATCTCCTCAATTCCTATTCCCTCCTTCTGGGAGATAAGGCTGCTCCACCCTAATGTTCAAACACTCTACGCCAGCAGGGTTGGACCTTTCCGCCCCAAATGGTTCAGGTCAGGGCAGGGCCCCAGGGTTCTGATCCTTTTCTGAACATGCCCAAACCCCTTTGGTCTTGAGATCGGGCCACACATCTGACGAGTTCAGGTTTACCCAGAAATCCAGCACTGCCGGCTCAAACGGGCTGGCAAGCGAGCGGTCATTTCACAGCTGTCACTGGCTGAAACCCAGAAGCCTTGAGCCCCTGCACCATTATTGAAAAAATGAATCAAACTCTCCTGTTCAGACTGGGTGGGGTCCAAGTCTGGGGTAGATTTCAAGCAGTGCAAACCATCTTTCCTGCCCCCATGATCAAAGGGCGTGGTAAATACGCCGCCTGGCCTAGGGTGGCTGGGCAGACCTCCTCCCCACCGACAAACGGTCTGGCAGCCACCTCAGGCCGCGTGGTGATAACTCAGGGCGGGAGTGAAATGGACGTGAGCGAAAGGCAGAGGAGGTAGCTAGCTCCGGAGGGGCTGATCAGTTCCCTGACCATGAGCGGAACTGATGTGACACACTGGAATTGCAGGGCCATATTCCTGTCCTGCTTTACACCGGAGTAAATCCAGCATCACTCTGTTAAAATAAAAAAAGAGTCCCCGAGTATAGGTGAGAGCAGCGTCTGCTCCTTCTCCCTCCACAAGACCCGTCCACGTGCCAAAGCGATGCCAAGCTGACAGGCAAGAGAGATACAGCCGCGTTGTCATCGTGTGCCTTCCAGAGCACCGGTGGCACTGTGGGGAGCGCAGAGGGGCACGGACCAGCAGCAATCACAGGAGCCTTTCCCCAGTATGAGACAGAAGCAGGCAGCATGGCTCTAGGTGACGTTCCAACTCCCACTGAGGCCAGCACAAGTTTTGTCGTTGACAGCTATGGCGGCAGGGTCAGACCTAGCTTGCACGTCTTCCCCCAGCCGCTAGCAGGTGCTGAAGAGGCAAGGGACGTGGATATGGCCCTGCGGAGTGCCTACTGGTGCTAACGCTCCCTGCCCCTGGCATTCAGGACTGTGGGCATTGGTCATACCAGCTACCCTGCTGGCTTGGCAGCGTTTTACGTTCATTCTGCACTGGTGGAGGATCAGGCCCTGGAGCCTGGCTGCAGCCCATGCTGGTCACAAAGGCCCAGCAGGGCTCCCTGCAGCCTCTCCCCCCGTGGCAGACCTAGACCCCAGGCCCCTGTAGAAACCCCACTGACATCTGGACCCGGTTCAGAAAAACCACTTAGCACAGCCGGTGTGAGTACATCAGCTCTGCTGTAGCATCCCCAGGCAACGACGAGCGCTCCCCACCACGGCCTGCAGCCAGCGCTCCTTGAGCGCCCCAGCAGACCTGGCACGCGGCCTCAGGCAATGACGCGCTGACGGCCTGCCTCCTTTTGAGCTAATTACCCGGTGTCTCTCATTACGCCGCAAGAGCAGACCAGCCGCATCCCGCTGCCCCTGGCCACCGAGTGCAGCAACCTCAGTGTTCAACCAGGCCTTGCCGAGGGCCAGATTCGGCCGAGCCAGCTATCAGTCAGTCCGTTACCCTAAAATACAGCTGCTGGCTCCTTCCTTCCCAGCCCCCTCGCCCGGTGACGGAGCTGTTTGCTCAGGTCCCACGTGCTGCCCCCGACCCCAATCCCCAGAGGAGTGAATCCTAGCTTGACTCACCCAAGCCTGGGAAGCCCAGCTCAGGTCCGTCTGCAGGGCTGGTCGGTTCCTCACACACGCGCTCCTCCTGGGAGAATTCACTCTTCTCCCTGTCTCCCTGCAGCCTGGAGACGGAGAAAGGAATTAGGGTCAGGGCATGTGTGACCCCCAGTGAATGTGTTACAGGTCCCCCTCTCCACAGGGGATGAATCTGTTACAGCCCTCAAGCAGGACGTCTGGGCTGTTTAGCTCAAGCTGTGACAGCTGCTACTTTTAGCTCTGGAGATCCCTGGTTCAAGGCGTTGGCCAAGAGGTCTACTGTCACGCATGCATGAAAAGCAGGGCCCTGGAGATGCAGCGTAGTCCCTTGGGGTAGGGGTTCGTTCCCCAGCCATTTGGGGACTGAAAGCTCGTTGGGCTGCCGGGCCGCAGACTCAACCGGCCCCACTTCCAGTAGCAGTGACAGGGGAAGCCAGAAGATCCGGGCCCCACAGCCGGAGGGGACCATGACAGAAAGGGTGAGTCAAGGAGGCAGCAGAGGGCACAGCTGGTTGCCAGGCTGCCTCTCCTGGCTGGGGGGAGGGATAGCTCAGAGGTTTGAGCATTGGCCTGCTAAACCCAGGGTTGTGAGTTCAATCCTTGAGGGGGCTATTTAGGGATCTGGGGCAAAAATTGGGGGATTGGTCCTGCTTTGAGCAGGGCTGAATACCTCCTGAGGTCCTTCCAACCCTGATATTCTATGATTCTATGATCTGATGCCAGCAGGGAGCCCATCTGACCCTCCTCATGGCCTTTGGATTTCGAAATGGGCCTGGGACTCACTAAGGATTCATAGAATCCTAGAAGATCAGGGTTGGAAGGGACCTCAGGAGGTATTTAGTCCAACCCCAACTAAATCATCCCAGCCAGGGCTTTGTCAAGCCTGACCTTAGAAACCTCTAAGGAAGGAGATTCCACCACCTCCCTAGGGAACCCATCCCAGTGGTTTGGGGGTGTTTAAACACGTGTCGGATCCTCATTCCTTCCGTGAGGTCAGTGATGTGATGCTTATGGGTCTAAAGAGATCAGGGCTTGGGTCGGGTGCTTCTCTTACTGAGACCAGTGTAACTGCCACTAGCTCCACAGGGGTTACTCCTGATTTACACCAGAGTGAGTGAGAGAGGAATCAAACCCTGTGGAGTTACTCCTGATTTACACCCGGTTGGATGGGTAGATCACACAGGGCTCAGGGGTTTGCTCCAAGTTGCTCCACACTTCCTACCCCAGTGTCTTGTTCAGCCACTCAGCCCGGGCAGGCTTTTCCCAGGGGAATTCTCTGTTCCACAGGGGATCGCTGTGTTCCCAGACAGCTGTCCATGGCACCACCCTGGGGCCTCGCCCCGCAGCTTGGCTTGGCAGTGGCAGGGAGCCCTCTCCCCTCCCAGTTCTGCACTCTTGCTTTCCCCACACAGAGCCCCCAGCTTGCGTGGAAGCTGGTGGAGCCCTGGGAGTTGACACCATTTGGAGATGCCTGCTGCGGTTCACAGCCCTTGGAGCCATTGGCTCAGGCTCCCTGCAGACTCTGGCATTGCTGCCAGGGTCACAGGCAGGCCACATTATCAACCTTTTCTCTGCATCCACAGAGGCTAGACACATCAGCATGGGCCTCCGGTGCTTAGGGGCTAGGTCTGACTGCACCGGCTAAGGGGGCAGGGAGTATCGAATGGGGAGCTGAAACGATGTGGGCCACTGGGAAGCATGGGAAGGATCCAGCTGTTTAACCACACAGGACAGACCCAGCCGCAAAGACTCATCCGAGCTCCTCTGATGCTGCCCAGCTGGACGCTGCCCCCCTCCCCACCCCCAGGAGCCTGTGGGACCGTCCCTCGCATGCAGCTGTTATGGGATAGAGTTCGGAGCATGTCTCCTGCGAGTGTGGCTGGGATCAACACCACAGCGGGGGGTGGGGGAGGGATGCTTCCGGGAGCGCAGCTCTCTCCCCTCCAGCAGGGCAGGACAGAGCTCCCCCTGCTTTCAGACCTGCTCCCCCCTGCTTTCAACCACCAAGACTTGAGGCACGATTGTGGCAGGCAGAGCGTGAGAATGACAGGGGTGACCAGCAGGAGCAGCCCCCCAGGGCCCCTCACTGTCCGTGCCCAGCCCAACCCCCCCACGACTGTACATGCCCAACCCCCACCCTGCCCACTCACTGTGTGCACCCAACCACCACCCCACCTCCAATTCCCACCACGACTCTGGGCCCCCCTAGGGTTGCCAACCCTCCTGGATTGGTCGGGAGTCTCTCGGAATGGGCCTCGATCTCCCGGTGGCTACAGAAGCCAAACTGGGAGATTTTAGGTCCCTAAACGTCTGGTTGGCAGCACAACGGGGCTAAGGCAGGCTACCTGCCTGCCCTGGCTCTGCGCAGCTCCTGGAAGGGGTCGGCACATCTGTCTAGCTCCTAGGCACAGGGACAGCCAGGGAGCCTCTGCGTGCCATCCCTGCCCTGGGCACTGACTCCACAGCTCCCACTGGCCAGGAACTTCGACCAATGGGAGTTGCAGGGGCGGTGCCTGCAGGCAGGGGCAGGGTGCAGAGCCGCCTGGCTGCCCCTGAGCCTAGGAGCCGGACATGCCGGTCGCTTTGAGGAGTTGCCTGAGGTAAGCGCTGCCCGGCTGGAGCCCACAACCCAAACTCCCTCCTACACCCAACCCCCTGCCCCAGCCCTGAGCCCCCCTCACCCAAACTCCATCCCAGAGTCTGCACCCCTCACCCCCTCCTGCACCCTAGCCCCCTGCCCCAGCCCTGAGCCCCCTCCCACATCCAAACTCCCTCCCAGAGCCTGCACCCGTTCCCGCACTCCAACCCCCTGCCCCAGCCCTGAGCCCCCTCCCGCAACCAAACTCTCTCCCAGATCCCGCACCCCCTTCCGCACCCCAACCCTCTGCCTCAGCCTGGTAAAAGTGAGTGAGGGTGGGGGACAGCAAGTGACAGATGGAGGGGGGATGGAGTGAGGGGGTGGGACCTCAGGCAAGGGGCGTGGCAGGGCAGAGCAAGGATGTTTGGGTTTGTGCAATTAGACAGTTAGCAACCCCAGCCCTCCCTCTGTATTTGCCCAACCCCTCACCCTGTTTGCCTCCCCCCACAACCACTCACTGAGTGTGCCCAGCCCCCACCCCTTGCATGGACTGAGCCCCACATTCCTCATGTTGATCTCTGAAAGCCATCCCCCAAGCTCCATGGTGTTGGCCTACCCTACCCCCACAAATGCTCCCAGTGCCAATGAGGGGCATGGGAAGATGGCCCCGTGGTTTGTGTGGGGTGGGAAGAGTCAGAGGAGGGGAAGATGAGATGCCCCTGCCCGCAGAGGAGCCCCGTGCCCCGCACACTGTTGGGCAGGGAACTCACCGGTAGTGGAAGGGTGCCACAGTGGCAGTGGCCGGGTGACTTTGCTGCGGGACTGAGGAGAAGTTGATGGCCGGCTCCTTATTCTGCATGGGGCTGCTGGTGCCCAGTGAGATCCCCGGGGACTTGTCCTCACCCCTGGCTGCCTTGGGCACCCCGCTGCCTTTCCAGAGGGCTTCCGACACCCACTGGCCTTTCACCGGGCAGCTCTGGGGCCTCTTGGCACTGGATCCTTCTGGGATGCCGGGCAGCCCAGACTCACTGCACAGGCTGAAGCGAGACGGGCTCTTCCCCTGAAGGTGAGGGGTCTTGGCCAGCTCGGCAGCGCCACTCGGCTTCCCTGAGCCCTTCTTGGTGCCGTGGCTGCTGTAGGCCTCTCCGGGCTTTGGACTCTCCTTCTCTCTCTCTATCCCTTGAACCAGAGCCTTCTTCGGAGCCCCCGTCACTCGAGGTGTCGCCTTTGTCCCCCCCCGGGGGCTGCTGCCTGGAGTCCTAGTGTTCTGGCTGAGCCCAGACTCCACCCCGTCGGCCCTTTTGCACTCCGATGCCTCTGCTGTCTCCGGCCCAGGCCCGGCCTCCACGGGGGCTTTAGAAAGGCTCTTGGGCTTGGAGCCTTTGGCTGCCGGACTGCCAATGCAGCCTGGCGCCTTCCCCGGCCGTGGTGATGCCGCCCGCTGGGAAGGGGGGGCCCCCAAGCTGCTCTGCCTCGGGGGCAGCTTGCTCTGGGACATGGTGCGGGGCACTGGGATAGCAGACGCATAATGGCTCCGGCCAGTCACGTTCACGTTGGCCGTCCCATTCATCGTCAGAGGGTCTGCGGGCTGGGGAGGGAAGAGAAAAGCAGAGCAGATTAAGGCTGGGCTTGGGGGCAAATGGGGGAGATGCTCCTAGACGGGGTGCAAGAGGGGCCCCTCAGGCAGCATGGTGCTCAGACTAGGGGGAACAGAGGAACTGCTGGGGTTTGGACTAATGAGGAGACCCGTGACCCTGCCCATTGGCAACAGGATCCTTTCCTTGGCCTCAGGATCCCTTAAAGATCTGCATAATAGGCTACCCCTCTCCAGCCCACCCTGCTGGAGGGGATGGGGTCCCTGTCAGCCCCAGCCATTTACCCCGGATCCTTTACCCCAGGACTGTATTTTTGGAGCTCTGCTTGGACCTTGGGGAACTGACTGCAGAATCCAGGCAACGGAGACGCTGTAGTTTTTGCCTGGCTATAGCCCGGAGAGAGCATGATCACAGACAGGGCACCGCTCCTTGGGGACCCTGAGCTGGCCCAGCCGAGGGGAGCTGGCTCAGGGGCCCTGCTTCTCTCATGAGCACAGGGGTGTCCTCCGACACACAGGACCCTGCAGTCAACTTGCCAGGACCCCCAGTGCTGCCCTCTGGATCCGATCTCATGGCAGTGACAGCATCGCTCATCAGCCCTGCCTACCCCATCCCCACAAGGATAGACCACTGGCCCTGGTCTAAAAGCCCATCCCAATCAACTGCAAGAGGGGCTGTACCTGGGATGCTTCTGGCTTAGACAGAAGCAGGAAACATCAGCAGGAAGCACTAAAAAGAGGGTTACTTCATTCAGAAACATTTAAGATCCATTCTTATAGGTGATTTCCACCAAACCTTTGGAGCAGAGATAGCATAGATCATGTCTCTGGCCTATGGCATCACAGTCTTTCTTAAACTGGTGTCCTAGCTACAACTACAGACACAAACAATCTTCCACACAGCTTGAGCTCCAGCTTTGTTGTGCTCATTCACCATGGACCATACCCTCTCTGGACACTACACAGCACAGAGACACCTAGAGGTTTGGTAATATATTGCAAGCAAACATGGCATCACATGCACCAACCCCCTCCCAGATCCAAACCCATCTAAAACTTTGGAGACGTCCAACTCCAGATTCACAACTTGCAGCTGGCCCCCGTCTTGTGGATGGGTCTGAACAAAGCTCCCTTTGTCATCCACACCCCACAGACCTCCGGGAAAGCTGGGATCCAGGTCTGTTGCCTGGAGCTGGGTCCCAGTGCTGTTTTTGAGGTTCCCCTTGTCACAATGCTGTGGGGGCGGGGGGGGGGGGAGAGGACCCCAGTACAGTGGCCAGAACGCAATGGCCATTTCCCTGATTATCCATTTCTACATGATTCCTCTCCATCTCCTCACTTGAGCCACATTTCAGGGAGATTCTCACCTGCCCCCTATGGTGCCTTGCCCCTGAAAGCAGGGGATGAGGCCCAGCCACACAGAACAGGTCACCGTCTGAGCCCTCGAGTGGCCGAGAGGAATTCCTTTCATATGCTGGAGAAAAACGGGCAGATGAAACGATTGCAAGAATTCAGTTTCCATTAAGAAGCCGCCCGGAGTCCATATCACTCCCCCCAGCACTTTAGTCAGATTACAGGAAATTGAGGTCACGACCCGGTTTGGGGTTCAAAGCAACAACAGATCTGAAGAGCCCTAAGTGCAAAGCACTCTCTCACTCTCTGTGAAATCAGCTGTAAACACTCAGCCAGGGCAGGTGAATGCTACCAGGATCTAGTGCTCTGCTCAGCTTCCAAGCTCCCTGTGTCTCCTGCCAGGACCCAGGCTTGCTCTGCTCAGCTAGTGCCAGCCTCTTCCCTGACGGGGTGCAAGAGCATTCTCCACTGCAGCATTGCACCTCCCCAGAGCTCCTGCACTGGCCATCTCTGTCTAAATCTCATCTGAACACCCAGCTCTTATCCCTGGTCTCTGCCTCCGAGGCTCTCTCCTCTTTCCCGTATTTATCACTGAACTCTACGAAGTGTCCCGGGATGCGTAACAGCCTCTACCCACCATAAACTAGCGTATTAAAGCACACCTGGGTGGGCACTGCCAGCTGGCTAACTGCAGGCAACAGAGAAACTCTCAGCTGGGCCTATCAGACTGAAGAGAGAGGCTGGTATCACCCTGCGTGGGTTCTCCAAGGGCTGCCGGGAGACAGGATTTGTGACCGTTCTGGGGATCTCGCGTGCTGCACGTCCCAAGTTGCCTGCACGCACTGAACCAGACCTGGTGCAGGCGGGTCCGACCCCAGCAGCGTCAGACTGGCCTCTGATCCGCCCCCAAGCTCAGACGTAGCAGAGAGAGGCAGCTGCCCGAGGCTGACTGGGATCTCTGATTCAGGGCCACCCGGCCCCAGCGGCAGGAGACTCCCACTGTACCTGGCACAGGGTCCAGCAGAGGTTGGGTTTAGCACAGCTCAGCTCTGACGCAGGCCTGATGGGCCCCCAGAGACCTGGGTTCCAATCGAGGCAAATCACTTCACCTACCCTGTGCAGCAGTTCCATGGCTGTGAAACCAGCTTCATAGATTCCAAAGCCCGAAGGGACCAGTGTGATCATCTAGTCTGACCCCTGTATAGCGCAGGCCAGAGAACTGCCCCACAATAATCCCTAGAGCATAACTCCCCTACCTCCTGGGACATGTGAGTGTTAAGCCATTGATGGTGAGCTGCTCGGATCCTACAACGACAGAGCAAATATCTACATAGACAGAAATCAGGCCTCTTATTTAGGGGTCTAACAAGAAGTGCCCAAATAGGAAACTTGGCCTTAACCAGGCTAGGGGCACAGACGCAGAACAAAAACAGGGGATAGCCTTTCCGCCTCCCAGCGCCTGCTCTGCTTCAGGGATCCAATAAAACTCCTAGTGACGTTATTATTTTGTATCTTAATCTGAATTGTGGTTTGCCCCTGGGGCCATGATCCCAGAGCAGGCAGCCTCCACCGAGCACAGGCCAGGGAACAGATCCGCCTCTTGGTTTCCTTCACGCAGGCAGGTTTGCAAGACAGCTGTCAATCACTCTGTGCCGTAATTCACCTAAAAAGAGGACGGCTGACCCTAAACTCCATCGCTGTTTAGCCCCTGGAGTCCTTATATGCTGCCCTGAAGAGGAGCTGACTGCCTTGTGCCCTGAACACCTAGCTCGGCAGAGAATTAAGCAGAGCAAGAGCTGATTTACTGCAAACAGATTAACCTATATCACTGCCACCCCCAGACTGGCCCACTCCACTGGGTTCTATCAGACACGCTCCCATTGGTAGGAAAGGCCACCTGCTTACTTGGGGGCCTTGCACACATGGAAGCAGGTCTGCAGAAGAGCTCAGCCCCCAGCATGCCGAGCTCATTGGAAAACCTGCCCCGTATGGTCTATTTCACCCGTGACCCATAGCACCGCCCTCCGGAGAACGAGGCCAGCAGCGCCTGGGGCAATGCAAGGTTAGCGCTGTGGATGCTAATGGTGTATTAACCAGGTGGCATGGGGACACCCACTGTGTCCTGAGCCAGCCATGAGCAGCTTCAAGTACAGCAGACAGAGACAGGGCCTACGAGTGTGTATGTGATAAATGGAGGAGGGGAGCGTAGCAGAGGAAGCAGCTAACAGAAGGGAGTAAGTGAATGCAGGTTCCACCCCCCCCCCCGTAAAGCATGTGATGGCCTGGTGGGGCTGGGTGAAACTGGAGAGTGTAGAGTGTAGCCTGCGGGATAAAATTCAGGTACAGAAGGGGGCTTCAAACCAAAACACAAGCAGGTCAGCACCCAAAACAAAGGTAAGGCACACCTGAGTGGGCTCAGCAACTGGCATGATGCAGGTGCAGGGTTTTGGCTGGAGGTGGGGGTATGTGGGAGAGAGAAGGGGAGACACACCGAAGAAGGAAGGAGAAGGCAGCAAGGAAGTTTCAGACACAACCTAAACAAGCCCTGGGAGTGTGACCCTGAGAAAAGCCTAGAGGGAGAGCTTTTAGGCTGAGTATTGGCTGAAAGGGGGTTGGAGATGTGAGCAAAGAAACTAACTCCTAGAGTTTGAGTCCTGCTGTGTTCAGGGAAACAGGACTTTATGTACGTTCTTGTAAATCAACATCACTGTGCCAAGGATACCCAATAGGGTTGCCAACTCTGACTGAAGCTATTCCGGGAAATTCCCACCCCCCGCACCACCCAACATGACTTAATGTCATTTTCCTAAAATATCCAATTAAAATCTCCCAGATTGCTTTCAACGGTCACTAGGAGATCAACGCCAATTCCAGGAGACTCCAGGCCAATCCTGGGGGGTTGGCAACCGTACTACCCGACTCCACCATCACTTTCTCCTCCTAGCGAAAACAACCTGCCTGACCCCACAAACTTTGGCCAACTGCATGGGTGAAAAGGGGGAACAGCAGCATGCTCTGCCTTCGTTGTATGCCAGCTGCCAGCCTCCCTATTGGTAAGTGGGAGTGCACTGGCCCATCGGAGTCCTAGGGAGGGTCAGTTAGTATGAAAGGCTGCGTTGGGCCCTCAGCGTTGGGGTGTCAGAACTGATGGCAGAATGGGGACCGAGGAGTCCAACTCACTCCACACATCACCTTGGAACTGGCCCCACCACAAGCTGGCGGTTTACATTAACCCTTGCTCCTGAGGTCAGCTTACATGCTCGAGATGAAAGCAATTCAAGACGTGCAGGGTGGCGAAAGGGTGTTCTCACGGCAGCAGGGGGTGTTGGGAGATTGTAGATCATGTTTGGAGATCCCCACATTCACATGGCATCGAGTCGCATCAATGAGCAGGATCCAGTTAGTAAAGGAGCATTTCTGAGCAGAGGGGCAGACGGCTTTGCTAACTCGCCGCATGCCGTGGGGAGGGTGCCTATGGCAGGCTCTTCTCTCATTATCTTTTGGAGCCCTGCTGCTCTTATTGCTCCTGCTGTTCAGCCTGGCTGCACTTCCTTTGCGGCCTGTTCAATCGATTTCACACTCGTTCTCGTCAAGCCCGGAGCAGGCATCCGGGTGAATCTCCCCCTTCAGTGCGGAACCAGGATGGGCTCGGCACGCTTTGCACGATTATACCAGCACGTGGCATGCACGAGGAAGGGGGCTGGCACCTGTTGGTCTGGGAGAACAGGTGCACGTGTGAACGTAACGGGGCCAGGAGAAGAGCCTGATGGTCTCTGTACGTCTCTGGAACAACTGCAGCACATATCAGTGCGAGCTTCCCGCATGCTATGCTGGAGGGACGACGTCTAGGGCCAAGAGGGCCTGGGGGTCTGCCTGGCTCGGTCCCCCCTTGGTCTCTCGGCGGAGATGCCCTCTAAGGCACCCAATTAGCAGTGACTGTGATGTGGTCTGAAACCTGACAGCTCATTTCACAGGGGCTGTGTCTGGTGCGTTAACCACATCTAAAGCGGGGAACAACTTTCCACCCCTGATGTGGGCTGCTTTGGAGCCGATTCCCTGGAGGCTACAGGCCTGTCACCAGCCACTGCAGCCAGAGATTCACAGTGTTGAAGGCCAGAAGGGACCATTAGCTCACGTTGTCTGACCTCCTGCCAGGAAATTTCCCCCAGTTGCCCCTGTGCTGAGCTCAACAGAAAGGTGTCCTGGCCGGATCTAAAGACATCGAGAGATGGAGACTCCACCGCTTCCCTGGGGAGTTTGTTCCAATGACTCACGGTTAAATACTGGTACTTTGTCTGGCTTCAGCTTCCAGCCACTGACTCTCCTTCTGCCTTTCTCTGCTTGATGGCAGAGCCCCGTAATCCTGTTGTGTTCTCCCCGGGAAGGTATTTACACTCAGCACCACTCACTCTTCTTTTTGATCATCTAAACAGCCTGAGCACAGCAAGTCTGTTGTTGTCCGGCATTTTCTCCAGCCCTTGAATCATTTTGGTGGCTCTTTTCTGCGCCCGCTCCCATTTTGCAGCATCCTTTCAAAAACCGTGGGCCCCACAACTGGACGCAGCGTTTCAGTGTTGGTCTCCCCAGCGCCGCACACAGAGGTAAAGTCGCCTTCCTGCTCCTGCTCACCGCTCCCGTTGAAACGCTCAGATATCGCAGTCGTGCTCTTGGCCACAGCGTCTCGCTGGGCACTCGTGTTCCATTGCTGGTCCACTCTGGCCCCACTAAAGATTGTCTGAGTCCCTGCTTTCCAGGACACAACCCCCCAGTCTGTAGGTCTGGCCTGCATGTCTTCCTTCTCGATGGAGGACCTTGCACTGTCCTACATCTGGCCTTCCTCCTGTGCGCGAGCGCTGGGAGTCTCCCCTGTCCTAGTGACCCCCGGGAGATGCTGTTAGCTGGGACCTGCTGCTTGCTGACACTGCCTGTTCCAGCCTTCTAGCTCTCGCTGCGCTGGAGGAGGGGCAGGTAGGCGGAGCTGTTCGCTCTCCCTGAGCCTGGCCCGGGTGTCTGTCTCATCGCATCCCTGTAGTTTCCTAGCCTGAGCATCATTAGGCAGAGCCTGCAGGGGCTGGAATAATGCACTCCCCAGCACAGGCTGGTGGGGAAACTTTCCCCTGCTTAAGAGCCTCTTTCTTGTCCTGTCCAAGCACCGCCCAGGACAGATGTGCAGGGAAGCCCTCTGCCGGTCCTGGGAATGCGCTCAGATTACAGGCCTTGCGGAGCACAGCTGGGAAGCCTGCCAGCCACAGCTGGCCTGCAGTAATGCTTCCCGTCCCTGAAACCTTGGCTGCCCATTTCCCCCGCCTCTGCTGGGGGACAAAGGGCAGGTGGTGAGGTGGATACAAGCAGCTCACGGGCACCCTGTTCTTGCATTCCCAGCCAGCCTCTGACCCACTCCAATGCAAAGCAGGTGGTCTCTCCTGCTTGGATGCTGATCTCTTGGAGTTGCAGCTGAGGATGTCGCATGCAAAGCACCAGGCTGTTAGGGCAGCTTGATTCTCCACTGCCTTGCACCTTAGCATTATTTCTATTCCAGTAGCACCTAATGATCCCACAGGAGACCAGAGCCACAAGGTTGTGACCCTAAATCCAGTGCTCTATCGGTTAGGCCAATGTGCCATGACTATAGCCTTGTGCAACAGGAGCCAGGCCAGCATCCTCATCCCACAGCACACTGCACCTGCCTGGTGCCTCTTCTGCATGAGGGTAAATAACCCACAGAGGGGCAGGGCAGGAGCTAAGGAAATTCCTCCGCCAACATGGTGGAACACACAGGCCCGGATGTGCCGTGCAGCTATCCTCAGCACTTGTGCAGCACCTTCTGCAGAATGCAGGTGGGAATCGCCCCCTCTGAGAAGTGAGCTCGGGGCCCCTGACTTCCACTCAGATGCTCTCCCCACTGGAGCACAGCCCCTCTGCCACAGCCAGCCTCAGAGCCAACGAGGGCGAGGATAAGGTGCCACGGCTCTTGATGGCCTAGCCAGTAGCATCCACCCGCACACAGACTCCTCCACCGCTGCGTGACACTAGAATAGCTACATGGAACATACAGGTTCCCCCTACTCCTACCTGACCCTCTTGGCACAACCCTCCTAACCCAGGTGCGAGGCCAGCAAGAGGCCATGCAACTGCAGTTAGGAATGGTGGTGGGGGGAGGGGAAACAGGGGGAAGAGTTAAGGTTAAGGCTGGGGAGGGGAAACAGGGGTCAGAGTTAAGGTTAATACTGGAAGCTTTGCTGAGCATGTCCAGACATTCTGATAATGCTGTGGAAGAATGATCTAGTTACCCCCTTGAGCGCATGCTAAAGGAGGTGTTATTGTACTCAGGGGTGATAGCACAGGTGGGGGGAGGGGAATGGGAGGGTTAGCATCTCCGCAATGGAAATACTGCAGGGACTCACACATGCCTGGGGGGAGGGCAGAGATGACAGGGGGACCTGGAGGAGCTGGTGCAGTTGCCGTGGTGCCCAGGATCAAGCCAGGGAGCAGGGAGTGGGACCCAGAGGGGCTGGAATGGGCCCAGGCAGGGCTGAAAAGGGAGTGGGGAAGGGGGACAATTGTATCAGGGCCCTGAGCTGAGATGTGCCCCCGAAACTGCTGTAACATCTGTGTAAATGAAGTGCAGGAGCAAGGGGAGATGCCCCAGCAAACAGGATGTGCTGGGCCCCCAGATTTCTCTCCACGGGCCTGGGAGCGGCAGGTCTGAACCCCCAACCCTCCACCTCTCCACGCCTAGTCCCAATACCTCCCTTTGTTCCCCCAGCCCGATTCGCAGGGAGCTTCCGCCCCTGCCCCCTCAAACCAGCCCATTGTCCAGTCTCACACCCACACCATCAGCGCTGGGTTATAAGGCTCTGCGTCCCATGCGAACTGGAGTTTCACTGTCCAACTCCGAGCTGGAAACCTGCCCAAGGCTGGAGCGCAGTGACCCCGTCTACGCAAGCGGGGCTCACAGCTCACGAACCATTCTGGACACGCGGCGTTCTCAAAAAGCCTGCTGGGGGCTGGCATGCAAATGAGCCGCACCCAGCCCTTCCCTTTGCTTCAGCTTTCCCCTGGGCCTACACACAGGTCGTAGCTTTGAGAGGCTGAGCCGGGCTGGCCCAGATCCACCCTTTGCTTTCCTAGCTCATGGTTAGTTTGCACAGCTTGGCCAGGGGCTGGGCTATGCAAACGAAAAGAAGCGAAAGGAAATATGACCATGCAGGTGGGCACAGGCCTGTCCTGCGCCTCGACCCCCAGCCAGTGGAAGGAGCAGCGTTCTGCCATGCGACAGGGCAGAAGGATAGGCCTGCGGAGAAGGTGTTGGACTAGAACTTAGGATCTGTTCCTGGTTCTGTGGGCAAGTCCGTGCCTCAGTTTCCCCATCTGTAAAATGGGGGAAACACGTCCCAGCCTCCCGGCGCCACTCATGACTGTTCATGAACTGCTCAGATACTACACGCACGAATGCTGTAAAGGAGAGGAAACAAGAGAAAGAAAGAATAAACCACCACGGGGGGTCACTTTCTTCTTAATCCCACTGTCCACTTCTCAAGCTTTCATGTCACAGCCTGCTGCCCCGCTAGCAAATGCAATGGTGCTCCCAGGACCGCAGCCCATTGCAGCAGCCCATTACTTCCACTCGCACAGGGCCGCCTGCATTGCAGCCACTTTCCACTGCACTGCAGCCTCCCGGGAGGGAGCTCCCCGCCTGAGCACGGCAGCTCCCTGCAGCCCAGCTCCTTCTAGCCAAACATCCTGAGTTGCAGCCCTGGGCTAAGTGCAACCCGCCTGCATTCGGGAGGCACAGTGCATCGGAGAATGAGAAAGGGGGTTTGACTCACCAGAGCCCTGGGCTAAGCAGCCTCCGCTCACACGCTCCCCGTAGGCCGTACGCAGAGGAATGCAAAATCTGAGAACGCAAATCCCATTTCTCACCAGATGTTCGTTGACCGAAACATCCCTCCCCAGCACACTGGCTCCAGCTTTGCAAGCCGGGCAGGGAGTCGGAGGCTCTCAGTGCTGCTAAGATAAGTCACTTGCTAACCCGTCTGAAGCAGCATTGCCAGCCCCTTGGATGATCCGTCGGTTTCTTCAAGAGCTCACTACAAATGGGGCTTCTTTGGGTTTGGGTTTTTAATTCCCCCCCTTATGACTATTTCCCCTAGTTTAATTCCCTTCCCTCCACCCGTTCTCCCAGCTGCCGTCTTGGCTTTCAGTGCTGGCTCCATCTGGGAGGGCGGGGAGAGCTAGTTACTCAGGAGGAAGCCAGCGGGAACGCGCCGAGTCCCTGGCAGTCGAAGAATGCTGCTCTTCATAGAATCATAGAATATCAGGGTTGGAAGGGACCTCAGGAGGTCATCTAGTCCAACTCCCTGCTCAAAGCAGGACCAATCCCCAATTTTTGCCCCAGATCCCTAAATGGCCCCCTCAACTCACAACCCTGGGTTTAGCAGTCCAGTGCTCAAACCACTGAGCTATCCCTCCCCTTGCTAGTTCACTTCCCCAGCTGCGCTTGCTTCACGAGGGCAGACCCAGAAAGTCTCCATGGAGGGAGAATGGGTCTAGAGGTGCGAGCAGGGGCTTCCATGTTCTGCTCCCAGCACTGGCTTCCTGCATGGCCACAGCCAAGTCACTTAAGTGCCTCATGACTCGGTTTCCCCCCCTGCAACGATAACAAATCCAGGTGCTACAGATACTCTCAGTGGGTAAATCACAGGCATGTGCAAAGCTGGGGCTAGAACCCTGCTCCTGCACAGGAAACAAAGGCCTTCACCACTTGTGATACTGGCGATTTCCCTTAGGCGGTAGGAGTAGTAGGTCTCTTATCCTCTTACTGGGCCCAGCCAGTGAGGAAACCATCACTGAAAGACAAAGCTGGAGCACTGCACAGGAGACTAGCTGGGCAATGATGTGGGAGAGCGTCATGAGTAATAAGGAGCATTGAAAGGGAGCAAAAGACTTGTCGTTTGGGAGCTTCCCCAGAGGGTCAGAGCCTCTGCCAGGCTGAGCGTGCAGCCACATGGGTCTGTCTAGTCAGAACTCGTGGCTCCAAAATTCAGGCTGCGGTTTCCCTGGAGATTCCAGAGCTGCAGGCTGGGAGCGCAGGCCCCTGCAATATCTGGGTTCTCTGACCGCTGGTCCCAAACGGGACACAGACTGGCTGGAGCAGCTGCAAAAATTGCATTTAAAAAAGTGACAGCAAATTTTCCAAACCTCCCTCAAGGTTCCACTCGGCCCTGAGTCCTGGGAGCAGGTCTGGGTCGGTTCTGATTTTCTGGGGACCGGTTTTCCAGTCCCTAGTTTTGAAGGGTGTTCCCATCTAACACTTAGGGCCCAGTCCCCTCTCTGGGGGCGACTCCCCTGGCGGAGGGGGTAGCACCAGGCTTAGAAACACACTTAGGCCCCAGTCAAAGCTGGCTTTGATGACTTAAGTGGTGCCTGTACCTTGGGCAAATCTCCTGCCTTGTGCTCGGTTTGGCGTCTAAGCCCCAAGTGCCCTCAAACATGCCTCCAACCAATGCCTCTGGGATGGCTTCAGCCCTCCGGAACTGGGGAGCCTAGGTGGAGGCGCACCCAGCGGAGAACAGCCCAGGGCAGGACGGCCACCTTAGCAGGGCCACGGCCCATGCTGGGGCCAGTTAGCCCCGCGGGAGGACTGAACATCAGGGACTTTCCAGCTGCCAAGCTTGCATGGGAGGGGGGCACTGAGATGGGTGATGAGCCAGCCCGATCAACACTTGGGCCAGGCTGTTATTCCCACACACCTGCAGTCCTAAAAGTTCCCCACAGGCTGCTCCCCACGCCAGGCTGTATAGTGCGATGTGATCAGAGCACAGCCTGTGAGCGCAGCAAGGCGCTCTGTGAGCCACCGTGCAATCAGCGGTGGCCCCGTGCAGAGCTCCCTCCTGGAGGGACCAGCTGTCTGCTGCAGGGCCCACGTGCGGGCTGCTGCAAGCGAGGGCCTCCGTTCCGCGTTCTTCTCTTTGCCTCCCGTCCGGCGACCACGCCTTGCCCCTGCAGGGCTCTGTCACGGCTTGGTGATCCTCATGCCAAGTGCCCTTGCCCCTGCCCCAGGGTGAGCAGTGCTTGGTGCCCCCACGCTGGCACACAGGCCGATAGGTGTAAACTGAAGCTGCCTAGAGAAATCCTTGCGTGGATTTCAAGCAAGCCTATGCGGGAGGGGAGAGACATACGGCTCAAGCCACGCCCTTTATGCGTGCACCCCTCGCACCATGCTACCGGCTCCGCTCTGCGCCCTCTGCCCACTATTGACCCCCTTCTGACAACAAAAATGACTACAGGACTCTAGGAGGGGGGACTGAAGCCTGCGCCCGCCTGAGCCCTGCCGCCCCGGGCTGAAGCCTTTGAGCTTTGGCCCCGGGCCCCAGCAAATCTAACGCCAGCCCTGGCAACCCCATTAAAACAGGCTCATGACCCACAATGTGAGAACTGCTGCCTTAGCAAACTCTGAGTCAGCTGGAGGTAGCAGGCAGAGCGCCGTGGAGCACGGCAGGGGGGTGAAGCCAGCTGGAAATGTTATTATAAAGTTCTTGGTGGACTTGGCCTATTGGAGCCCTCCAGCACCAGGAAAGTTTGGATTTCTCCCCTGCTGCCAAAGCATCCCTACTCTCGTGCACGTGGTTCATGTGAGGTTGGGAACTGGGGACGCTCTCTGTATCCGCTGCTGTCTGGGCTGTGCACAGGGTCGCCTGGAGAGCTGGGTCCGTTCCTGAACCAGCTAAAGTGAACAGCTTGGAAACCGCAATGAGCAACGTTGCCAGGACACTGTGACTGGGGCTGTTTACAGCCGTGGTCCCTTCCCAAGGGGGATTGGAAGACTGTGAAGACAGAGAAAAGGAAAGCAGGAAGGTGGAGGGGAGATTGGAGGAATCTCTGCCGTGATGTTCTCCAACCTCCTCTACTTCTACGATCGCAGTTTGCCAGCTAAAGCCAACCGAGAGTCGCCTGCCGCAAAAAGGTGGGCTCAGGCCCGGTTTGGAATCTCTCCAGCCTGTGTGAGAACTGAAATATATGTCATACTTTCAGGGTGCATCAGGGGCCTACAGCTCAGAGATTGCAAAAAAACCGTCTGAAAGGACATCTGTAATCCATCAGAGGAATCAGACTGGCAGTGTATTTAATCTTTAAAAAGCACAGCAGGCTAAGGGAATGCAAATCCCAGCCTGCACGTCCTGCGACGTCCACGGGCTTTTCATTTCATCAGGCTGCATTCAGCTAAATTAACATGAAATCTAGTTTTCAATGGCCCTTGAGGGCGAAATCATATGACTGGCAGGGCTTTCGGAGGGACTCCGGGTAACACACTGAGTCACGGAAAGAAAGGTCTTATTTATCAGACAAGATCTAAGTGTTCCCATGCATTAGCAGCAATGACTTCATGGGGAGCTATGAGCTACAAAAGTTTTAATTAGAGGCAAGGGGGAACCAGTTCAAATAAACCTTGCCTTTCTCTGACCCGAGGGCTCTGAGATGTTCGGGTAACGTCTCTTTCCTCCCATTAACTTTCGTTTGCAGAGCTGCCTCTGTGTTTTGGGCTCAGGTTGGGATCTGGCCCAGCAGCTCCAGGATGCTATGATCCCCTCGGTATCTGTAGTCCAAACAGAAGCAGGAGTTAGCAGGGATCTCATGGAAGAGCCTGTTGCCAGGAGAGCTAGAGCAGATGTGCCGGTGTATGAGGCCGGGGCAGATCAGCCGAGGGCTGCATGGGCATTTGGAGTTCTGGGTGCCTAGCTAGCTAGAGACCCAATTCTGAACCATTTGGGGAACCTCAACTCTGAACCCTACTGAATCAGGGGGCAACTCAGATTCAAATCCCGGAATCCAAACCCACAGCGAGGGCTTTGGCTTTGGGTCAGACTGAACAGGGCCTGTGCAGAATGGCGGAGTTGGCCAGGCCAGCAAACGAGACCCAAATCCAACCCCTGAGTCAGCTTTTAAGCCAAATCCCAAACCCAGCTGAAGCCCGACCAGGTCCAACCCCCCTGCCCCTTTCCAGCATTAGCACAGACCTGTGCTGGGCTCTGCGGAGACCCGTGCATGGGAGCTCCCCATTCCTGCACAATGAACTGGAGGAATTCGGAGACTGGCAGCTACTTCCGGACTCTTGCGCCATGGGCCAGTGAGAAGTTGGGAACGTCGGGGAGGAGCGTGAGACGCGAGAGCAATCTGCTGAGTCCGAGACGGGGCGGCACGTACGACAGTGGGGATTGGGGACCCATGGCGATGGGTCCAAGAAAAATGGCAATCTTCAAAACCCAGTTTTCTTTCAATCTGGGTCCTGATCCTGCCCCTCTTGCCCTCACATTTTAGAAACATGAATGGATTTAATTTGCATTAACCCTTGGACAGGAGGGGAGCTGGGGCCCACATTTCCAAAGGCCGTCGGCACCCAGCAGCTCCCACTGGGACACTCAAGCTCAGATTCACCCAGCACCCAACACATGCAGCTCTCGCAAAAGCCAGTCCGCATATTGCGGCTGCTCAGCCCTCCTGAAATGGCTGCTTAAGGGGCTTGCCCGAGGTTACACACCGAGTCTGTAGCAGAGCCAGGAACTGTCCCCGGACTTCCCAGGTCTGAGGCTAGGGCCCCAACCGCTAGGCCGTCCTTCCCTTGCTTTGGCATTGCCCTTCTCAATTGCTATTAGCAAAAAGCAAGAGATGTTCGTGACTGGCAGCAGATTGGACGTGAGTCTGACTAAGGAGGCAGCTGAGAGCTGGATGGGGGCTTAGTCAAGATCTCGGTGAAGGGGAATACGGTGTTAATGGCAGCTGCAGAGAAGCACAGTCAGGAAACCAGGTGCGGCTGCAGGCTACATGGAAGGAGTGGCCATGCATGAAGAGACGGAGTCAGAACTAGGCATGTGCAAACCATGGGAGCTGGACCAAGGGCTGGATGAAGAGGAAGCCAGTTGAGGAACAGGCATTTTGGATCATGTTACTTCTGAGGAAGGGTCAGGATCAAGTCCTACAACAGAGTCTGGAGCAGGACAGGAAGCCAGGAACATCATCTGGCAGCCATAGCCCAGGTAGGCCAGCAGCATGGCTCAGTGGTTAGGGAGCTAGCCCGGGACTCAGGAGACTTGTGTTCAATCCCACCACAGACTCCCTGTGTGACCTTGGGCCAGGCCTGTAGGCCCAGCTCCTCAAAGGAAATTAGGCACCTAAATCCCTTTGAGGATCTGGGCCTTAGGGTCTCTGGGCCTGAGCTCCACTTCTGTACAACATGGGCAACAGCGTTGCTGCCTGTCCCAGAGGAGTGTGAGGGGAAATAGGTGAAAGACCGCATGATGCTCCTATCTCATGGGAATGGGGGTCTTGACCCGCAGGGGCTGTGGGGCCAGAATGAAACACAAGCAAAGGAAGCGGATGTCTGGCCCTGTGATCCAGGGCAGGTCCTGCCAGCCAGGCACCAGCCAGAGCTGGCCAGATGGGAGAAAGCTCAGCAGCAGACCCAGCTTTGGGAATTGTAGGGGCAGGCAGCCCCCACCCTGGTCAGTAAGTCCTCTCCCTTCGGCAATGGGACTGCTCATTCCACAGGGGCTCTGCGAGATCCGGACATGGATGGAGAGCAGCTGGCTCAAGCATACTCCAGAGAGAACTGAAGTGAGGATGAGGGAAGAATTTCAAGAACTCGGCCAGAACTTTGATCTCTCCTGCCACTGAGGCCATGTGCCCTCTGATTGCTAGAATGCCGTTTCAGGGCTGTGCCTGTCTCCATCTGGTTAGGAGACTGCACCGGGATTCATGCCTCCATCGCCTCCAGGTTAGACCAGTGCAAGGTGCTCTGTGTGAGCCCATGGCAAAGGCCCCGTGGAATCACCAGGTGGCCCACACAGACAGATAAGTGACCGTCACATCATGCTTCCTACTGGCTCCATCTCCAGTATCAGATCCACTGCCAGATCCTCATCCTTTAGAGGCTATGGTTTTCAAGAGTGATTTTGGGTACCTCAAAGATGCCTGATTCCCAGAGGCTAGGTGCTGGGCACTTTGCAGAAACTGACCAGCCCAAATCGCTAGTCACTTTTGAAGATCCCTTCCACAAGTGGGACCCAACTGTCACGGACAGGCAAGCAGTCATGCCCGCTGCAGTTAGCAGGGACACCCAAGCTGACAGCCCAGGATTCACCGCTGAGCTTTTGGCTGTGGAACTCCCTGCCACTGGAGATCAGGATGTGTCCAGACTGCAACATGCTCAGCCTGTGCCAGCCCTCTCACACTGACTTTAACTAGGGAACGGCCAGGAGTCCTTCCCCAGGCAAGGAGCAATTGAAAACAAAAATCCCTGCTTAGAAAGGGCTGCAAGCAGCAGCAGAGGGGCAGGAAGGCTGAGCCTGCTGGATGAAAGTAGCTTTTAAAATTGTCTATTTGGTGCCTAGATAGCATGGTGATGGGCACACCGTAAATGCATTGAGAAATGGATGAGATTCTGTCGTGACGGGTGCTCTGCTAACCTCATGGGATGGGGACTGAAGTCGGTGGGAAAGTGGGGAACGTTGTTGTATGACAGGAGGCAGTGTCACCTAGTGGATAATGCAGGGCCATGAATGAGCAGTTCAGGCTGCACACACGAGAGGGCAGAGGTGTGCTCACACTAAGATTATTACAAGCATTTTGCACTTACAATTACAACACAATGAATTTTATTTTGTGCCACTTTGTACGGAATGAAATTGTGTGTTGACGGGACTAAATAATAAATAACAGCAGATGGAGAGGGGGAGGCAGAGACAAGGGCAGGCGAGAGAGAGAGAGAGATCGTTCCCGCTAAGATGGGAAGAGAGCTGGAGACTCAACGAGATGGAGACACAGGGAGTGTCGGGTTAACACAAAAGTGTTCTTAGCCGTCTCTTTACAGGGGCCTCTGGCAAAATGGAGTTCAGTCTCAACGCTCCTGCCAGGCTTCTGATTAAAACACGCTGGTGATGGGGAGTGAGGATAAAGGGATGAAATCAGAGAGACACAGGCAGGCAGGTCTCCGAGCTGGATCCTGAGGGACCCATAGAGCACTCGTTTTGTTCAGTGTCTTTACAGTGCCTAGCACAATGGAGCCTGGAGCGTGACAAGGACTCATAGGCACTACCATGGCACAGATACATAACAGCTGCACCCATCAGCCGGTGCTCAGCACCTCGGAGGATGAAGTCTTTACTCCCAGCCCCCTCTCCGCATCTCTCATATATATGCCTGCTTCCCGCCATATTTGTCCCTCTCCATGCTGAGCCCCACTTCTATGCCAACCTGTTGGTGCCAGCATGGCAACCTGGCGTCTAAGCCAATTATGGCAGAAGAAGCCGAGACAGCCAATGACTGGCCCGAGTCAGCCTCAGGAAATGTAATTCTGCCGGTCGTTGCTAGCGGCGTAGTTGGCTGATGATGACCCCGCTATGGATGGCAAGTGCCTCCAGAAGTGACTAGTGAGGGGGGCCCCAACATGCGAGCCCTGAATAGGGCCTGGCTTCCATTAAGTGCTGGGTACCCAGCCCCTGAAAAGCAGGCCTGTGTGTGGTGTCCCAGGTTGGGCCCCCAACACCACCAATTTGGAAAACGGCAGATGATGGGGGTAGAGCATAGCCCAGCACCCCTGACTTGAAGGTGCCAGGGGCTTAGCCTGGGCTATCACAGGCCAGATTTAATTTTACTGGGATGCCCCTTTTAAAGTGAAAGATTTTCCAAACCACGCGGCATTGGCTTAACTTTGCCCCCCTTGAGGTCACTGCGAATCCTCCTAGTTGGGAACAAAGTCTGGCCAGTGCTGAGTGTTCTTGGAAAGCCCACGCTAGCATCCTACCAAGAGAGTGTCTGATTTCTGACAGCTACTGGAGGGAACTAACCCCAAACAGAGCCAGGAGAATAGCACGTCTCCAGCTTGTTCGCACTTCTCCCCAGTTACAGGGGCATTGCTCTGGCGAGAGTTTCCAGGCATCCTTAGCAGGGGATGTCCATGGGGATTTCTTTTTATAGCAAAGCCACCTTGAGAAAGGTGATTCTTGCTTTTGCTTTCTGGCTCTACTTCAAGGGGTTGCCCCAAGCTACTGGTGTTCCTGCTTTGCTGTATCTTCTGCATTTTCTCTGCATGAGGCAGTTCCATGCAAATACTGAAAAGGCAAATTGACATAAAGAAGCAAATGCCCATCATCCATACAGAAGGCCAAGGGGGAGATGGTCACCAGCACATATGGGAGTTAGCACACAATGCCCACTGACTTTCAGATGCCTACCTGTCTCTTGGGCCTGTGAATGCCTCCACCCAAATACGCGGGATAGGTACAATCAGGAGGGACTGTCGGGAAATGAAGAGGTAACAGCTACTTGCAGCTGGAAAGAGCTAATAGTGATAAACCTGGAGTAACCTAGAGAGACCCCCAGGTGGGGAGGTTTTTAACATTTCAGTGGACGGTACAGCTGCTACCTGACATCACAGAAAGTGGGCTGGGGAAGGAGAAGCAGTCTAGGTAGTTAGGTAGCTCCCACTATTAACAGACAGTATCTAAGCTGCTCCAAGCTTTTAAAAACAGAAGTGACAACAGCAATCTCACCTGCCTCTTTCCTCCCCAGTCAGAGTTGTGGCTTGATAGAGTGTGTATGTCCGTGAGTGCACAAGTGTGTGTGTGATTGTGTCTGTTTGCGCATGCAAACCTGTGTCGTGTGCAGAACTTACTGAGCAAAAGCTACATCAGCGATGACGGTCTCCGAGAGATGCGAACGCCCCTGGATCCCAGCCCTGGTGGTGCTGAAAGGACAGCTCCTAGGGGCATTGTCCAGATCTAAATGAGGGCTGAGGTTTCCAGAGCCGCCTAGGGGATTCGGGTGCCTGATTGCCAGTCAGTTTAGAGCTCCAGCTGTATTTTAAGCCAGGCCCAGCCCTGTGCCACTAGCAGCATCCAGGACAATGACAGGCAAATGCATTTTTTTAAAAATCCATTTCATTTTCCCCAGGGATGCCAGGGCTTTGGCACTGTGTTCTCCACTTGCTGGGACAGGGATTTAGCCTAGTCTGTTTCAAGTCAGTTTCACTTCCCTGAGCCTAGCTCAAGGATTGCTAATGCTGCTGAGGAAGAAAATGTCTATTAAAGAAAATTAAAGCAACATTGTCAGGAATTCTAGGGTTTGTAAATCATCCTTTTCCCTCCCCTCCGAACCCGAGCCAGCCTTTATTTAACAACCAGAATTAAGGATGTCACACTGTGTGCTCTTCTGACAAGAGTTCATTAGAAAGCTTGGTGATGGTGAGTTTTAACATTAATTATCATTTGCTTGATCCTGCTGCCTTTGCTCGGGCGATTATAGCCACTGATTTCCATGGAGATACTCCCAGGTGTGAGGGCTCCCAGGCTGGCTCTGCGATTCGCGTGCTTACTGGGCAACACACTGAGAAACCGGCAGTCTCTGATTGGGATGGAGTGGAAGTCGATCTGCAGGTGGCGTTTTTAAAACTAAGAAAAAGCGTGTGAAATTAACGGAGAACAACAGGGATGGCCATGCATGCAGCTGCCTCTGTCTCAGTCACTCTGAATCCCAAGCATGAAAACTAGGAATGAATGCCTGAGCAGGAGATGTCGTAGTCTCCACCGCGTGTATTGGGGCCCTATCCATCTCCTTTGACCTCTACGGCAAAACTCACATTGACTTATGAGGCGCATCCCCCCGCTGTGCCATGGAATCAGCATGCGGCGTCTGCTGTCCTTCAGGGGATCCATGGAGGGTTGGTTTCGCTGGTCTTAATTCATGCTTTTGTCCGCTGTTCCTCTCTCTCTCCCACCATCCCATGAAGAGTGGGAGCAGAGCAAAGTGCCAGGACTGGTCTGAGCTGTACTAAGGAGAATGGCCCATCAAGGGCTGTGGCCCTCCGCACTGTGCAGTGGCCAGAGAGCACAAGGACTTGGCGTGGAAATGAATGTGTTCTAGCCACCAAGACTGTGTCACATGGATGCTAGATGCAGCAAGCCTGTGGCCTGGCAGGCTGCATCGCCCAGTGGTTAGAGCAGGGGACTGGGACTCAGGAGAAGGGCTGAGTGGGCAACTGATTCATTTCAGTGTCCAAAAAAAATTCCTCTTGGGTCACCCTGAAATGTTCCATTCAACCGGCCGTGATTTTTTGTGTGTGGGGAGGTGCATTTTGTTTGTTGGAAATAAATCTAGATACATGTCTCAACAAAATGCTTGGAGTTTTTTTTTAAAAAACATTTGGCCAAAACTATCTGCTGAATTCGACTCGAATTTGTGAATAAATTTGGTTGACTCGAAACAGCGTTTTTCAGCAAATCATGGTTCACCCAGCTGTAGCCATAGAGTTTAAAACCAGAAGGGGCCACCAGATCATCTCGTGGGACTCGAGGTGTATCCCAGGCTACCAGCACCACCCACTAACCCCAACAACCACCAGGAGATCTCTCTATGCCTGCGTAGCTGAGGACAATACTTGGCCATGGCTCTTTGGAAAGCAAAGTATCACTATGATTAGGAAGCCAGTGAAAGGAGGGGACAGGGATAGCTCAGTGGTTTGAGCATTGGCCTGCTAAACCCAAGGTTTTGAGTTCAGTCCTTGAGGGGGCCATTTAGGGATCTGGGGCAAAAATTGGGGATTGGTCCTGCCATGACTGCAGCCAGCTGGAGATGCTGCATTAGCACACACCACGTCCCCAACAGTAGCTCTGGAAGGTGGACACATGTCAGCGCTCTTGCGGAGCTCCCAGGCCCCCAGGATGGAACCTTGATGTCCAGCTGCTGCGATGCCTCAGGGACGGGCATGGTGGAGATCACCAGAACTAATGGGATCTGACCAGCCTTGGCCCCATGTGCCCATGTGGACTCTGCCAGGCTTCCCACGTCACTCCTGGATGGGAGTGCTGGGGGCTTCCAGCAGTGACCTGGGAGCACAAGAGAGACAGGCTGACTAGCCCCTCAGATCACTGCAAGGCTGCAAACGCCATGGGAAGCATGGGAGGGTGACTGAGATGCATGTACCAGTTTACATGACATTGCCTGTCCCTACCCAATAAACCCTGCTGCATGCATTCTGGATCCTTCACCTCCCACATAGCAACAGAGCAAGTGGATCCAGGTTCATTGTTCTCCGCAGAGTGGACAGGACACAGCGATTGTTCCCACGGCACTGTCCTGTGTCCTCTCACTGATCGCTGTTATGATCAATTACACTGTAACCCACCAGTGCTCATCCCAGGTACATCCTCACCAAGGGAAATAGATACAAAACCAGAGAAAAATATGGGCCTGATTCCTCACTCCCTCACTCCAGTGTAAATCAGGAGTAACCCCATTGGGCCCAATTCCCCCCTCGCTCACCCCATGTAAATCAGGAGTAACCCCACTGAAGTGAAGGGAGTTATGTTGCTAAATTGACTTGAGACTGACTCAGGAAAGGCCGGGACCAGCCCTTCTCGACAGTCTGGGATGTGTCTAGTGCAGCATGGGTAATGCCAAGACCAAATAATAATGTGACTGAAATGTAGATGTCACCATCTGCCCCAGTGGGCACCCCTGTGCAGGGGAGCCGAATTCCGGGGTGACGGGTGCACTTGGGAAGCAACCTACGCAGTCCCTATAAAGGTGCAAACCCCTCCCATGCCCCAGGGGATACAAATAGCACAGATCATTGTTGCAACACTAGGGGTACTAGCTCTGGTGTTCTAGCCAGCGTCTGTCATCCTGCCTTTCTAACCCTGCCAGCTATCTCAGCTCCGTACTTTTAGCGAGCAAGCGTTCTACATTTCTCTAGAGCCTCTCACCCCAAATTCCTGCCCAGGCCAGGCGCTGATCCAAGGCTGCTCACTCTGGGGAAACTGAACCCACTGTAAATGCAGGATCAGTGATGTGCGGCCACTTCTAGGGGAGATAGCAGCAGCCAGGTCGGTGGCCAGTTCACTGCACTTGTGGGGTAGGAGGCAAACATTATCCTAGGACACACCCTGGGGCAAATGTCTCCTCTTACAAGAAGTGCCCCTTGGACCCTCATGTCCATGCAGAAGTGGCAGGACATGAGCGTCTAGGACCTCCTATCCTAGACTGTTGTGTATCCTTGCAAATGGCAGCTGCATCCCAGTAGCACTGCCAGATGAACGAGAATCCAGCTTGGGAAGCGGGGGGAATGGGCGACAGGGCTTCCAGCTGCGTGATGTTAAACAGCTGCCACCTCTCATCCCAGAGGTGGCTGCACTGCAGTGGTGGGGGAAGAGTATATAGTTTGTTTTTTACACAATGTAGTCTGTACAGCAATCGGGGGCCCTTTGTAATGAAATTAAACAGAAGATAGAACAGTAGCAGTTCATGGAGGCCAGAGATAATACTGGAACCTTTTACCTTACCTCTGCTAAGTGTAGGGAGATAGGTACAGGGAACAGTTTTCATCTAGGCCAGCCCAAGCAGGGACCCAAAGAAGCTGCAAAAGGCAAAGAGCTTATGCTGTCTCAGCATGTGGAAAGGAACAATAGACATGGCGATTTTTGAGCCTCCCGTGCGCTAAAGCAGCAGCTTTTGACTGGGTCCTGATTCTGCAGTTGTGCTGGTGATTTCGAGTTGAGGGACGGTCACACAAGGGATTATTTATCAGACGCTGCCCAGCTGCGGGATCCGGTGCCACGTCTGGCTCTTCGCCAGTGCAGTGAGGTCACAAAAGAATCTGCAGCTGCAGTGCTGGAATTGACGAAGAACCGGGCAGATACTTCCCTGCTCTTAGAATCACAGAATCATAGAATATCAGGGTTGGAAGGGACCCCAGAAGGTCATCTAGTCCAACCCCCTGGCTCGAAGCAGGACCAATTCCCAGTTAAATCATCCCAGCCACGGCTTTGTCAAGCCTGACCTTAAAAACCTCTAAGGAAGGAGATTCTACCACCTCCCTAGGTAACGCATTCCAGTGTTTCACCACCCTCATAGTGAAAAAGTTTTTCCTAATATCCAATCTAAACCTCCCCCACTGCAACTTGACACCATTACTCCTCGTTCTGTCATCTGCTACCACTGAGAACAGTCTAGAGCCATCCTCTTTGGAAGCAGCTATCAAATCCCCCCTCATTCTTCTCTTCTGCAGGCTAAACAATCCCAGCTCCCTCAGCCTCTCCTCATAAGTCATGTGTTCTAGACCCCTAATCATTTTTGTTGCCCTTCGCTGGACTCTCTCCAATTTATCCACATCCTTCTTGTAGTGTGGGGCCCAAAACTGGACACAGTACTCCAGATGAGGCCTCACCAATGTCGAATAGAGGGGAATGATCACGTCCCTCGATCTACTCGCTATGCCCCTACTTATACATCCCAAAATGCCATTGGCCTTCTTGGCAACAAGGGCACACTGCTGACTCATATCCAGCTTCTCGTCCACTGTCACCCCTAGGTCCTTTTCCGCAGAACTGCTGCCTAGCCATTCGGTCCCTAGTCTGTAGCGGTGCATTGGATTTTTCCGTCCTAAGTGCAGGACCCTGCACTTATCCTTATTGAACCTCATCAGATTTCTTTTGGCCCAATCCTCCAATTTGTCTAGGTCCTTCTGTATCCTATCCCTCCCCTTCAGCGTATCTACCACTCCTCCCAGTTTAGTATCATCCGCAAATTTGCTGAGAGTGCAATCCACACCATCCTCCAGATCATTTATGAAGATATTGAACAAAACCGGCCCCAGGACCGACCCTTGGGGCACTCCACTTGATACCGGCTGCCAACTAGACATGGAGCCATTGATCACTACCCGTTGAGCCCGACAATCTAGCCAGCTTTCTACCCACCTTATAGTGCATTCATCCAGCCCATACTTCCTTAACTTGCTGACAAGAATACTGTGGGAGACCGTGTCAAAAGCTTTGCTAAAGTCAAGAAACAATACATCCACTGCTTTCCCTTCATCCACAGAACCAGTAATCTCATCATAAAAGGCGATTAGATTAGTCAGGCATGACCTTCCCTTGGTGAATCCATGCTGGCTGTTCCTGATCACTTTCCTCTCATGCAAGTGCATCAGGATTGATTCTTTGAGGACCTGCTCCATGATTTTTCCAGGGACTGAGGTGAGGCTGACTGGCCTGTAGTTCCCAGGATCCTCCTTCTTCCCTTTTTTAAAGATTGGCACTACATTAGCCCTTTTCCAGTCATCCGGGACTTCCCTGGTTCGCCATGAGTTTTCAAAGATAATGGCCAATGGCTCTGCAATCACAGCCGCCAATTCCTTCAGCACTCTCGGATGCAACTCGTCAGGCCCCATGGACTTGTGCACGTCCAGCTTTTCTAAATAGTCCCTAACCACCTCTATCTCCACAGAGGGCTGGCCATCTCTTCCCCATTTTGTGATGCCCAGCGCAGCAGTCTGGGAGCTGACCTTGTTAGTGAAAACAGAGGCAAAAAAAGCATTGAATACATTAGCTTTTTCCACATCCTCTGTCACTAGCCCCAGGCTGCAGGAGATCCCAGTGCCTTTGTCTCACCATTCTCCTGGGATGTAAGGAAACACCAGACTAATTTTTTCATATGGGAAACTGAAGCAGAGAGGTTAAGGGACTTGCCACAGGTCCCCCAGGATGACAGTGGCAGAGCAGGGCAGCAGCAAGCTGTGAAAGGGCTGGGACAGATGGGGCTCATTGCAGTGTCGCCGGGGGGCCTCCTATCTCTTCTGGGCACCAGCCCATCGGGACACTGCCAGAAAAGTTGTGAAGTGAGGGGCTTTCAGTGAATTAATAAAGTTAATTCATTACTGGTCGCTGTTTTCTCTCACTCTAACACAAAAATGAGTCTATCCATCCTATAAACAGTTAATCCCCATTATTGTATTAGTCAGCACAAATTAAGAACACTCCTAGGACAATCGGCAAATTCCCACATTGAGCAAAGAATTAATTCTATTCAAAGTTTTCTGCTAAATCAAACAATTCCATTAATAGACATTTTTAGACCCTAGTGACTGTGTGTTTTCTAAGGGGTGCACTCCATAGCAAAGTGACAGGAGCTAGTGAACCGATTGCCACCAGGCCAGCCAGGCACAGAAGAGCTGTGTTCCTTGCTGTTTAAAGGGGCGTGTGTGTCCCACATGCTGTGTCATGCTTTGCTACGTGAGTGAAAGCTGGGTCACCAAGCTAAGCAGGATTCAGATTTGACCTAGATAATCAGCCCTGGCCTCCTCGCTCAGTGGGTTCTTTTTCAATTAGCTAAAAAGGGAAGTGATTTAGCACTAATGAAAATAAATTAACTGTCCCACAAATCGCAAGGGGGCCCAGGCTGCGTCAGTGCTGGCTGGAGACATGGGACAGCAGGGAGGTGAAACGGACGCGTCAGTGGGCCTGACTCAAAGCAGTGCGGGCTAACCCCGCCAGCCCGCCTGACCTGGGAGAGAGGCTGCTATAAATACTTGGAGCCTGATTCCCCATTGCCTCAGACCTACTGGGCCACTGCAGCAGCGCAAATGGAGTAAGATGCCACCGCACCAGAATAGGAGCATTTCGCACCCCCGCTGCACTGGTGTCAATGACGACAACACAAGGCGCGGAGCAACAGGGAACCAGGCCTTTGGCATGGAGACAAACGGCAAAGACAGCTTTGAGTTAGGAGGAATCTGCCCTAATTGGGACTTGAACCAGGGACCCTGGGGGAGCAGAGCTGCAGCTGGAGCCCCTGAGCTAAAGGAAAGTCACCATTAGCTTGGCCCAATGCTAATGACCTGCCCCGCCAGCTTCTAGCTAGTGCCCTATTCTCTGCTGCTGTAGCTCATACCCTGCAGCAGTGAGCAGGACTGCGTGGGCGTCTGATACTGGTCTCATCCCCATACTCACATCAGCAAGGGACAAGCGAACCTACAGCTCTTTCGAGTCCATTCCTGCCCCTGTCTGCCGGAAGAGAACGGCTCCAAAACCAAACAAATCCCAGCGCTTCCGCACTCAGGATTATTTCCATTCTAGCAAAACAGCTCAATAGATGCAGCTGTTTCGTGAACACCCGAACGCTGTGCAGTGCTGGCATGGCCAGAGCTGGCAAGTCCATGCCGTAGTGCCCGAGGACACCCTGCCCGGGACAGGCATCGTAGCAGAATTGCTCCGTTGCTTAGAGAAACTGAGGGCCCCGCCCCCCTTAGTGGGCTGGAAAGCAGAATTCACACAGGCAGATTCCAAAGACTAACTCTGCCCCACCTCCAAGCAGCCCAAATCTAGGCAGATTTCCTCTCCAAAAGCCTGATTTCTTAAAAAAACACGCTCAAGGCTGGGGGATCGAAGCTGCCACCTTCCATTCTGCCCATACCTCCTTGCTAGGCCCACAGGGAGGTGTTTAGTCCCCAAGGTAGAGCAAGCCACAGTTCTTGTGGCTGAGGAAATGCCTGCTGCAGCCCTGGGTCGGTCACAGACTTGCACACCCAAAGCAACCAGTGAAATCTGTGCGGGTTCGGCGGGGGAAAAGCCACAGGGGATCAGGTGGTTGGTGCAAGTCTCGGCAACACTCCATGCCTCGGTTTCCCTATCTGTCAGTCACCAGAATAGAAAGATTTACTGCAGGTTTTAATTGGCTTTACTTTTGAGCAGCCCTGCAATAACTACTCCCACCACAATAACAAGCCAGTGTGCGGTCTGGCCCTAAAGAGCAAGCCTACGACAACAGATTCTCCTCAGTAACAGACCAGCCTCCAGGAACAGGCCTACGAGAACAAATTAGTGCACCCAATCCCCAGGTAGACCCTCCAGGAACAAACCCACCACCACAACAAACAGGGCCACACGTGAGCAACAGCCTGTGTAGGGGAGGGAGGGAAATCTAGCCAGGCAGCGGATCTGATCTTCCAGCTTCCAAGGGTTTATTAGAAACACAAGTGAGCTGACCAGAAATACTCAGCGAGAGAATAAGAAATAGCACCATATTCCTTGGGGGGTGGCACCTTCTTCAACCAATCGCTGATGCCACAGGAGCCAGGAGAAGCCAGGCAGTAGAGACTGCCCTTTGCAGTTTATGCCCAGTGGAAACTGCAACCCCGTGTGTCTGAAAAGCCCTTTGTCTTAGCAGCTGTGCAGAACCCTCCATGGTCCTGGGGTGTCACTGGGGCATGGGACCATTGCTATTCATCCTAATGAATGGGGGCCTCACTAGGATTCAGAGTTGATCCCCCAAACCACAGCAGACTTTGCCCCCCTCTTCCCTTGCCCCCACTGGGCGCCTTCCAATGAACCAGGAAGGGAAATGACTTAGTGCTAACACAAATCAGTGGGTTAAAGGTTAAAGCATCCACGAATCATAGCGGGTCCGAAGCCAGGTCTGTAAACAGGTGTCCTGGGAATACAGCCCATCACCGAGCCTGCACCCTGTATAAAAGCGCCCACAGCCTTCCACTCTGGGTGACAAAGGACAACAGCTGGACAAGAACAAAGGGCAGGCAAGTCTTTGTGAGAGAAGAGCACAGCAACAGGCTGCATCTGAACTGGACACAGCAGCTGCCTCCAGGAGACGCCTAGAAACCCAAAGGCTTGGAGACAGCTCCACAGGGAGCTGCTGCCCCAGCCCTGCCAGCCCCAACCCAGCCCAGCTTTGGCCCAGTTGGCTGCTCCGCTGTGGGGAGCTGGGCTGACGCCAGGCACTGTCGGGTGGATGGATGCCAAGAGGCTTCTGCAGCTTCGAATCACTTTCCCAAGGGGTTTGCAAGGGCAGGATCCACCTCCCATGAACAGAGCAGCCAGTATGTGCCGTTAATCAGGGGCTTTCTACAGCCTGCAGCAGCCCGGGGGACATGCTGAGACATGGTCCAACGGGAACCTGCCAGAGGGACCTGGGGACAGGTCCAAAGAGACAAGGCTGGGGAAGTGGGTAAAGATCTGGGGACAGCACTCAGCAGGGAGCATGCAGGGGGTGGGGGCCATATGGGGGACACACACTCTGCAGGAATTGTGCCAGAGGAAGAATCCAGGCTCAGGATCTGAAAGGAGCATACCAGGGGAGGTGGGAGGATGTGGGATTACAGTCTGAAGGAAGTTTGCTGAGCTGAAGCCCCGCTGCAAACCTCTTCTACTGGGAAAAGGCGATCAAGCTCTTGACATTCCTGTACCCAGGCCCTGAGCTCCAGAGCAGCCCCTCTCCTGAGTTATCTGTACACAAACAGCACCTGGGAGCCTAGCAGCATTGCCAACCCCTTGCATTCAAACATCAAGAGTTGGGCCCCCCCACAATAATAAGACCGCCTTCCAAATCATGAGATTTGAACAATAACCCATCTCGGACTCTGTTTATTCCCCTTCTGGAGCCAGAGACATGAACAGGTCACATTTCCCAGCTTTTTTCCACAACCAGGAGGGTGGGGGACTGGCCTGTTTTTTTAATAGAAGAAAAGATTTCCCCATAGTCCCCTGACTCCTGGAGCTGGGGCTTTCAGAAAAGCCCCAAGCAATGTAAGAGTGGTGGTAAAACTGAGAGCAGGAGATGCTGAGTTCTGGCTACATTCTAGAAGGGAACCTCTCTTCTCCACCCTCCCGTGAATCCCGGGGTTACTGGTGCAAGGTTCACCAAGCCCAGCTCCTGGGAAAAAAGGCACTGAGGAAAGGAGGCTGGGGAGCTGAGGTGCAGATGCAGACCTAACCTCCTCCGAGTGGTATGCGCTCAGCAGCCTGGCACATCTGCAGTCAAACACCGCCTCGCTCCTTGATTTCCTGCTAAAACGCTCTGGGGAGTTTCATTCTGGAACATCCTATCTAGCCGGTCCCTTCTCGGGTAGCAGAGTCCCAGCATCTGGGTTCCAAACAACAACCCCCACAACCGGGTCTTTGGCCCCTCTTTCCTAGGCTTGGGTCCTTCAAAACCTGACTAAATCAGCTGCATCAACTCCAGCATCTTTTGACCCAGCAGGCTCAAAACCTTAGTGCCCCCTGGCTTCTGATTTCATCCTCACAACAAGAAGCTCCTCTCCTGATGTTGTTAGTTCCTTGCTCCTCCCTAGGACCTGCTGTGGGGGCTGTCTTCCCTCTGCAGCCTTACTCTTGCTTCTTGAGTCCCCGCCGGCCTCTGCAACAGAGAGGAAACCCCTGGGTATGCGGTGTCCCTCTCCAGCTACTCTGGGTCCCCTTCGAATAACTTCACCTTACCTGACACACCCCATCCAGGGCCTAGCTACTCCCTTTAGCCCCTTCCTAAGTCCACCCCTTCCTTCCCAGGCCTCCCCTGGGGGGTGAACAGTCACAGGGGGCTGGACCAGCCCCATCTCTTCAAAGGGCAAGCCGCCCCTTGACAGTGAGGGAGATTTTCAAAGACCCAGGCCTGAATGGGTTTTTTCTGTTTGTCGTTAAAAAGCTTAGGATGGATGGTGCTTGCCCTCCCTGGTTTTGCTGGAGGTCTCTTTGGAGAACTAGAGAAGCAGACTGGGGATCTAAGACCTTACCTGTGACTCTCTGGGTCAGGTTTCTCAGTTACAGCAATAGATGTTAACAGAAAACAATGGGGCTTATGTTCTTATGCTGTTCACATGTTCAGTTCTGTTCTCAGGTACATCCTGTTGGTATCAGTGGGACTGCACCCACATGAGCAAATTCTTTGAATATGGGTGTGTCTAGATGAGGGACATTTGCACCAGGGCCAACTCTAGTTCAGACACACTGTGTGGGTGCAAAGCAGCTCTGACATTGGTCTATTTTCCGAGGTGACACTGGTGCAAATTGCATATTCTAGACAAGTCATGACGAAATTTCCCTTCTAGACAAGACTTAGTTCTCCCATGAGTGCAGGGGACTGGACTAGCTGACCTCTCGCGGTCCCTTCCACTCCTGCGATTCTATGATTCCCTCCCTGCTCGGTGCCTGTGTTGTGAACATCTCACCAGTTCTCCAGTCAGCCAAAGAGTCTGCCAGGAAATCCAGAGCAGAAAAAGCCTGCATTTGTAACATAAAACACAAGCTGATTAAAAGTAAACCAAACTTCTCTGGAACTTTCAGCTCGGGTAATGCACCATAAAGGAACAAATCAGGGTGGGCCCCCATGCTCAGGGCCCTTTCATGGGTCACCTTTAAGGTGAGGTCAGCCAAAGCCAAGCTCGGAAGCAGAGGGTTGATCTCAGAGGGGATGGATCTGACCTGGGGTAACCCTGCTGGCTTGGCCAGGATCTCCACTTGGCATTGCCAGGCTGCCCAAGCGAAAGGAACAAACAGCGTTTATAAAACCCGTACACACAAAAAGAAATGATGTCTAAGGAGTTTGCTTCCCTTCTCAGTTCCAGCACATTAATATGAGACTCACATCAAGGCCAAGAGACTGAACCCTGGCAGGGGATCAAACCTCAGCTCCCAACCGCCTGGGGACAGATCCTCATTGTCACTACATCAGCGTCAATCTGGAGTAACCCCCTGGAAGCCGATGCAGCTACACCAGTGGACCCGAGATCAGAATCCAGCCCTGAGCTGGAGTTGGGCAAGGCTGTGCGTGTAATGCACCCACTCAGTCCTCCCCCTCCCCCAGCCCCTCAGGAAGGGCAACAAAGAAAGAGCTGTTGTTACGCAAGAGACATAAAACTTTTCTAAAAGAAACAGATCCAAGCAGGGAGAGAAAGGAGCCTTGAGAGGGGAACAATCTTCCAATTCAGGCCGAGCCCAGGCAGCTCCTCTGTTAATAATATTAACAGCCCTCCAGCCCTCACCTCATGCCCCCGCTACGCCCACCCTCGGGCCTAGATCCGGATGTGAGCGGAGCTGGACGGCGGAGCAGCAACACAGGATGCTGGGTGCAAAGGGAGAGGCTGCTCTGGCCCCGGCAAACAATGCTTTTCCAGCCCACTCCTTCATTCAAGCACTGTAGCCGCTGGACGGTTGAAATCCTGGCTCCCAGGCCAGATACACAAAGGGACAGTCCATGATGCAGGTGCTTGGTAAACAGCCTCCCAACAGCTGGGTCGGGGTGGGGAAAGGACTGAGCCAACGAAAGCCTGGAGACGAATGGAACTCCCCCCCCGTCCCCCGCCCCAGACTTGGACACCTCCTGCCAGTCTGCCCATTGCCTGCAAGCACTAGATCTGCAGCACCAAGGAACGAAGGGCCAAGGTTTGCCCGTCTCGCAGCTCAGTGGTGACATTATAAATGAAGGTGCCAAAAGGCCCATCCCGCTTATTGTCGGGTCAGTAATGTACATGTCAAAACGCACCCGGCAGGAGGGCAAGGACAGATGCTTACAGAGGGCTTTGATTCCCGTATTCCATTATGTATCTTTATAACTAGAGATGGATGCCACCCTGCCCCTAGATCCTGACACCACCCTCCCTGCTCAGGGACCATTCAGATATGGATCAGACCTACAGGGCAGGGACCTGTCCCTGGTTATTCGCCTGCTGCAGCCTGACCCCTGTTTCCTCAGCACTGTGTTCCTTCCCAACGCTGCTCACACGCCCCCATGATCGCACTGGGCAAGGGGTATATGCGGGGCATGCACATGGGTGTTGGACCAGGGGGCATGCATGGGACCCTGGACTATGGGTGGGGTGCTGGACCCAGGAGGCACCTGCAGAGCCTTGGAATAATGGGTGGGCTTGCCGGGCCCTGCGGGAGCACACAGCAATGCAGGGCCCACAATTCCCACGACCGCCAGCTGGAAAAAGAAATGGTAGGAGGGTGAGCTACTGTTATATTCCCCCTGCCGCCCTTCAATCCGAACACTGCTCATGTTGCCTATTGTAGGGCTGGTCATGGGAGAACTAGGACCAGCACCCCTGACTCTTGTCATTTTTGATTGAAAGGAATAAAGTGAATGGCAAGGCTTTTAATAGACAGACCTAACCAAGTAAGTGGGGTCACATGTATGGGGCCCGCCCAGGCTGTCTGGGGGTTAATAGCTCTGTAGGACACTGACTCCACTGTAGGATCACTCGTGACTCCACTGAATCCTCATGTCCTTTACTAATCAGCTGCTGATCACATGCACGAACCATCCTGGAGAACCTCAGCCTGTGGCCATAGCAAGATCATCACTAATGTATTTTTCATGGCAATGAACAGTGTCAACTGGAGCCAGAGTGCCATGCCCCTTGGGGTGGGGGGGAACAGGACACTGGCCCCTTTAAGTGAAAAATCGCAGCGATAAAAAGTGATCTGTGAGTGGCTGGGGAGGTCAGTTTCCCTGTCTTCTCTCCCCCAGGCACATACTGCTAAAAGCTGAATCTCCCTCTCCCGCTCCACCCCTGTTAACAGCAGGCCTGGGGGAGGTGCTGATGGGATAGGGATTCAGCAGATCTCCCCATCAGTTCCAGGCCAGCTTCACTCCCTCCTCCCAGCCTGAGTCACAAGCCCTGAGATGTGGCTTCCACTAGCCCGCCTGTCTGAGGCCAAGGGGGGGGGTCTCTTCTCACCTACCCAGCCCTCTGGGCAATGAGTCTTCACACTGTCATCCACCCCCTCAGTCCTGGCGCAGCACAGCAGAGGAGGGCAGTATCCCTTCCCAAAGGGATTGCAAAGGATCCAGAGGTGAGCCACAAAGATGATCAAAGGGGTGGAATGCAAGCCCTATGAGCAAAGGCTGCAGGAACTGGGTACATTTAGTTTGGAAAAGAGGAGATTGAGCAGGGACATGAGAGTGATCTTCAAATACTGGAAAGGCTGCCAAGCTGGGGAAAAGTTGTCCTCTCTTGCTGCCGAGAGCGGGACAAGAGGCGATGGGGTCAAACCACAGCAGAGCAGATTTAGATTAAATCTCCAGAAAAGCTGCCTGTCAGAACAGCAGGACAATGGGACAGACGCCTCGGGAGTTAGTGGAAGCTCCTTCACTGGAGGGTTTCAAAAGGAGGCTGGAGCCCTCTGTCTGGGGTGGGTTAGACACAACAACTCCTGCATCTTGGCAGGGGTTAGACTTGCGGCCCCTCCTAACCCTGTGATTCTACGATTCTATTGTTTGTGAGCCCTTGAGTGGCGCTCACTATGTTCTAGATTTGAGGGTGAGAGCCGCTGAGCCTGGCCTGGTTCTGTGCAGTTAGTAAACAAGCCGTGCCTTGACACGGCCAGCGGGTCAGCCCCCAGGAGGGAGAGCATGGAGGGCGCATGGAGCGATTGGCACTTCTAGGTGGGTCAACGTTCATGTGAGTGGTTGCCAAAATGAAGAAGGAAGTCACATGATCACAGCACTATGTGCCTTCCTAGCGCCTCTGAGCCCACAATCCAGCTCACTGCCACCCGCCACAAGGCCGGTAAATGGCATTATCCCCATTAGGAGGGGGAAACTGAGGCACCAGGCGAATCATGAGCTGCAGGACATAGGTACAAGCCCAGTGAAATCAATGGACCTGCCTACACCCAGGCTACTGTAGGTTGTTATTTTTATTACAGTAGGGCCTACATGCTCCTACAAAGACTGGGCCCCGTTATGCTGGATGCTGTGCGGACACATCACAGGAGACAGGCCTTGCCTCCAAGCGCTTACGCTCGAAATAGACAAGACAAAGGATGGGAGGAGGAACTGAAGTCTTGCACAGAGACAAAATGGGAGAACAGGGGACCGAACTCAGGAGTCCTGACTCCTACTGACGCACCCTAATGACCAGACACCACTCCTTTCCCTGAGCGGGGATTGGAAGCCAGGAGTTGAGAAGCCCCTCCACTGCTCTAACCCTTCGACAGCGCTCCCATGCCGCACAGCCCTCAGAAATCCTGGGTGGGCTCACACAAATGCTGCCTCCTGCTAAAACACACACATCCAGCCAGGCTAACAGAGCCAGACACAGTGGACAGCACCCTGGGTGATCACCCTGGGGCCCCTCCTAGGCCTCAGGGTGCACAGGGTGGGGCATTTGTATTGGAGCAGGGAGTCAGCACCCCACTCTGCCTGGATTTACTAAACCCAACACTAGAGCCAAGTACCCCTCATCTTCTCTGCTACCTGGCAACACAACGCCACCCTAGGCTTTGGATAGGCCAGGCCATAGAAGACAATGCGAGCAGGTGAGCGGAGAGGTGATGGTTGGCGTGGGAACAGCGGGGAAGTCCTGGAGGAGATTTAGCCAAGCTGCTGGAGGCGTAGTGCGATTGCCAGAGCCAGGGGGTCTGCTAGGAGCAAATCGATGATTGTTACAGCAGAGGGCTTGGTCCCCAGCCCAGAGACACCTTCCAGGCAGTGGGGATTCGGAGTCAGGGTGGAAGAGGGTTGGAATTCCAGATAGGGAGGCACTGGGACAGCCCTTTGGGGAGGGGATTGCGAAGCTTGGGGAAAGAAACAATGTTTGGATGCAGAGAGCAGGTTGGATTATCATCATCGATTACGTATATTATGGTAGCACCAAGGAGCTCCAGTCACGGATCAGGATCACAATGTGCTAGGTGCTGTACATTATTTACTAGGTGTATTACTAGGGGAGCATGTAGAAGGGCCAGGTATGGGTCAGGTCCCCATTGTACTAGGTGCTGTACAGACCCAGAACACAATGAGAGTCCCTGCCCTAAGGAGCTTGCAGTTGAAGTAATCCAGTCCCATCCTCGTTGCTCTGCTACTTAAGTCTCTTTACTGCCACCATGGCAAGGAGCCTGATTGACACCCTTGGAAATTGCATCTCTCCAAGCTCAGAGCAGGCACAGCCCGGACTGTCTTCCCCATACACTGACCAGCCACTGTGTTTGACCTGGAATGGCTCCTTCTAGGAGCGAGGAGGATTAAGTCTCCGTGAGCTACTTGATGGGTGGTTTCTCTGCTAAGCAACAAGGCCAGTTACGAGGCACCATGAAGTGGACAGAACATTTCTTCCTGTCCCCAGCCAGTAACCAACTGTTGCCGTGAAGCATGTGGGTTAATTGGCAGCCACAGTTATCTTTACCTTAATTAATTATTACTCACTTAAAATTTGTACAGTGCTTGGAAAACGCAAACACCATAAACCAGATGCTGCACTCAGTTACACTAGTGTAACTCCATAATCATCATCATCCCTACCTCCTACATAGCACTTTCCATGCATAGATTTCAAAGGCGCTATCATTATCCCCATTTTACAGAGGGGGAAACTGAGGCAGAGAGTGGTGCCAGGACTTGCCCAAGGTCACCAGCAGGCCAGTGGCAGAGCCAGGAATAGAAGCCAGGGTTCAACACCACTGAGTCTGCTGCTTTACTCCTGCTTTACTCTTGTGTAAGTGATGGCAGGCGCTAGCCCCGTAAGTACCACGGCCCAGCTCCTCAAACACATTTAAGTGCCTAACTCTCATTGATTTCAATGGGAGTTAAGTGCCTAAATCTCTTGGAAGAACTCTTGGGTCCTACTGTGATTCTGTACTCCTCTGATGTAACTTCAGGTGCTGTCCTTACCCTTTGGAGTATCTAATCTTTCAACTCAGCAACATTCTGCAGCAGGGAATAGCACAGGTTAACGGTCTGACAGAATGTCTTTGTTGCCTAAGATGTTGGAGACCAGTTTGTGTGTGGCAGATCCGTCCTGTCCAGGCTTGAACCAATGGAACCAAAAGCATCAGCCCCACTACATGAGCTTAAAGAGGTCCTGGTATTAGCTGCCTATTGTCGTCCTACAATGGGCCTTGGCTAGTAGTGGGAGAAAGCTACAGTGGGTACAAGGCTCAGTTAAGTTAAATGGCAATCAGTAACCAACAGGAGCGCTCAGTAATCACAGCATTAATATTCTCTTTCCTGGCCATCGGCCACTACACAGGGACCCTGTTATGTTCTGAACCCACTTTCAAAAAATCTTGCTTCATGGGTTGATTCAGCTCACGGAGAAAGTGGTGTCAGCCTGTGGGAGCTGGGGCCGAGGCCATGTAATAAAGGCACCAAGAGCGCACCCGGGTAGCCAGGCTCCAAGGGAGAGCGGGGCTGGAACAGCCAGGCAGGGAAGCAGCCACACTCACAGCACTGTATAGGGGCCCAAGCTGAAAGAGCAGGAGGCTGTGGGGAGTGGGTGTTGTAGGTCAGGATTGAGGGGCATGGGGAGACATGTGTGAGGCCCAACATTGGAAAATTAGGGGGAACCGCAGGCCTGCACTGAAGGGCATTAGCAAAGACATATTGGAAGGCTCAGGTCTGGAAAAACAGGGCGGCTGTGGGTCAGGACTGAGGGGCACCAGGAGATCTGAGTGTTGGGGAGGAGCCCAGGGCTGGAATACCCTGGGGTCTTCACGTTGGCATTAGCAGGACATCTGCAGAGCTGGGTGGAATCCAGGCATGGAACAGCAGAGGGGCGTTGTGGGTCAAGACTGAGGGGCATCAGCACAGGTGTGAGAAGACGCTCACAATGCCTGCTTCTAGCTAGTGATCTGTACCCCTCAAGCCATTCTCACCCATGCTTGGGGTCCATGCAGAATGTGATTGTGTGGTGTGTAAGTAACCACATGCTGTCTCATTCCTGGGAGGCTGCTGCACAGGATTATGCTAGGCAATCTCAGCTTTCATTCTGAACCCCAACCAGCCAACCAACCCTAAGGCTTCAAAATGTGACTGGAGGGCAACCAGTGATGCGATGCCTGCTGAGTCTGCAGCCAGCATGGGACAATGAGTGAGCTGTCCAGATGCGCCCAGGAAAATCAATAGGAAGATCTCACCAGTAACCCAGAGGAATGAACTGGCTTGTTCAAATCAGCGGGTGTTGATTCTGAAATGTAATGATGTTAATGCAAATGTCACCATCAGTAACTATTTCACTGCTGTTATTTTAGCAGAAACATCCAACTAATGACCATCTCCAGCCCCGTGGGTTGCAGAGGCAGATATGGGGGTTGTATGGGGTATGGAGTAAAGTAGGGCAGCTAGTTTCTGACATGGGTTGCTGGAGGTGAGATATGAGGAATACAAGGCCCAGCACCATTTTAAGTCACCTCCACCCCTGCCAGAAGGTGGTCCAAAACGGGGAGGCACTATCATGGGAGAGATGCAGGGACAGGCTAGAGATGATGGTGGCCTCACATGGTACATTTCCAAAGTGCCTTTCATAGCACAGAATCCCAAAGCTTTTTATAGTCTATTTATCCAATGGAATGCAGCTATGTCTGGGGTGAAGCAACAGCCAACTAACACATGGCCCATCAGTGGGAGAAGGGAAAATTTTAACAAATACAGGGCAAACACCTGCCAAGGGCCTTATCCTGGACTGCCATGGGATTTTTAATTTTAATAACTCAGCACTTCTATAGAGAGTGCCTTCCATTGTGATTATTTATTTCTCTGACAAAAGAGCCTAGAAGAGATGCATAGTGAGAGACAGCGGCTGTCCTAGAACTCTTAACAGTCTGAGGATTTCAAAATAGCTACATCCAGCAATACCACTGTGAGGTCAGTAAGGGATATATAGTACTCAGAGCACCCACCTCTAAAGGGAAACACAGCAGCTGTTTAGGACAGGAAGTGGAGAATACCAGACCTAGTGGAAACTGCAGGGGAAATTTCATGAGGCAGGCTGCCATTTTCTGAGTTGGAGATACGACCTCTTCTAAAGATGCCATGATTGATCACAGGACCCCCCCGCCCCCCAGTTTTATATCTCATCTGAAGACAGCACCCCACTACCAGCTCAATACTGAGCCAGCAGAAGCATCAACTCCCAGAGGTCCCCCCTTCAAATACTGAACAAGCCCAGGTCTGTTTGGATTGATTAGCCATGATCACAGCTTCCCTTCCAGATACAGAAGAAAGATACGGAAAGCAGCTCTGACAAAATATGATCAGGGAGAGAGGCCAGGTCGAGGCTGGAGGACCCAACTGGTCTTTTCCTACCTCCACGGTCTGTCATTCCAACATCTATGGCAAACTTCTGCAGAAATACTCCCCCTTTATTGTGTAGATAGGGTGGAAGGGTTATATTTGTACCAGTAAATGTTGGTAACCATCCATTTCACCAGACACGCACAAACCAATGGGAAAAAAAACCCATTTCCATCCACAATAATTGCAATTTACAGACAGGCAAAATAAAAAAAAGGCTGCTTGAGAACTTATTCGAGTTTGATTTAAGGATATTAACTTTGTCTATTTTGACCTGTGGTGTGGCTATTTGTGTTTTCATCATCATAAAGCTTTTACTTTTTGAACCTCAATGTCGACCGTCAATAAATAATTATCTGACCCCCACAATTTTCTCCACAACTTGTGAAAATTTAAACTGATATAAAAATTAAAAAGCTTCAAAATACATTGATATTATCCATCAAAATGATAAAACCAACAGAAATCAAATTCTGCTATGCCTATGCAGAGAGCACCTCTGTATATTTAACATCATGGAAGATCAGGGTTGGAAGGGACCTCAGGAGGTATCTAGTCCAATCCCCTGCTCAAAGCAGGACCAATCCCCAACTAAATCATCCCAGCCAGGCCTTTGTCAAGCCAGGCCTTAAACACCTCTAAGGATGGAGATTCCACCACCTCCCTAGGTAATGCATTCCAGTGTTTCACCACCCTCCTACTGAAAAAGTTTTTCCTAATATCCAACCTAGACCTCCCCCACTGCAACTTGAGACCATGGCTCCTTGTTCTGTCATCTGCCACCACTGAGAACAGCCGAGCTCCATCCCCTTTGGACCCCCCTTCAGGTAGTTGAAGGCTGCTATCAAATCCCCCCTCACTCTTCTCTTATGCAGACTACATAATCAGTGTCCTAACATCTTGAAAAGAATCTCTAGTTTTTTTATTTTAAAAGGATCCCCTCACATCCCAGCCTAGAAGTAGCCAGATTCAGGTGCTGGATGACATGACACAGTGACATAAAAGAACAGTTGCCTCCCCAAAGGTGGAGGCTAACTGACCAGAAATAACCACCAAACCAAACAACGCCTGACAAGGCCCCGTACATCCTAGTCCCTCGCATGCCCCTGGGCAGAAGGTCGATAGACCCAGGCTATTTCAGACCCAGGTGGGCAGGGATGGGAAAGCCTGGGGCTGCCTAGGGAGAGCCCTGTCAGTAATTTTGTCAGCGTGACTTGCACCCCAGAGGGTGAACTGCTCGGCCCTGCCAGCTTCCCCCGAAGTCAACAGGGATTGACAGACACTCAGCACCTTGCACAGTCGGGCTTTCCGCTCCTACACACTGGGCAACAGGCTGACAGCGCTGCGGGGCACTGGGTCAGAGGTGGGGGCTGAGGTGACATAGGGCTCTGCCTGTGCCCAGCCCTCAGCTGCCTCCTTTAACAGGGTCCTCGCCCCACTCAGGCACGCAGGTGGGGCAAGGGCTTATCTGCATGGGTGGTCACCACCAGGCCAGCTTCAGGCTGGCTTGGCTCAGAGGGGTTCGCAGCCACCCACCACAGGCCTCCTGCTCAGCCTCCCACCAGGGCCCCTCCACAGGTGCCTGGCAGCCATTCACCGGCTGCACCAAAGGAAGCTGCACCCTAGGCCTCCAGGGGAGATTCAGCGGCAAGCCGCAGAGCCAGGGCTCTTGGACAATGGCTCCCCCGTCGCCAGCCACCAGTGCTGGCAGCAGGGGCCGGCCACGGGGAGGCAGATGGAGTCCAGGTGGATCAGGGTCTCTCCCTCCTGTCACTTTAAAGCAGGGATCAGAGGCGGGCGAAGTCCACCGGCTCCCCTGAAGGATTTGGGGCGGTGGGAGCGGGGCCGGGCCGGGTGTCACAGACCTGCGGGGGGCCGGAGGGAAGAGGCGGACCCCGGCAGTGGGGTGGCGATGGGGCGAGCCTGGCCCCTCCCGGCACAGGGTGGACACCCCTCGGGAGGCAGGGGCCGGGCGCTGCCCCCGGGAAGCTCCCGGTTCCGCTCTGCCGGCCACGTCCCGGCCGGGGCGCAGGAGCAAGCGCGGAGCGCAGCGGGGACCGGCCCGGCGCCCCTGCCCCTGCCCGCGCCGGGCTCCGGCCAGCCCCGCTGCAGCGCGCCCGGGCGGGGCTGGCTGCGGGTAGCGCGGAGCCGCGGCTCGGGGCCGGGGCAGCCCGCGGGGGGTCGCGGCTTTGCAGCCGCGGGAGGGACAGAGGCGGGGCGCAGCGGAGCGTAGCCAGGGACCGGAGCGTGGCCCGCGGGGTCGCTCTCACCTCGGCCCGGGCCCGGCCGGCTGCCGGGCGGGGGAATCAAAGGCCTTCGGCTGTCGGCTCCCAGCCCCCGGCCAGCCCCGCCGCCGAGCGCCCGCGGCGTGTGACCGCACCCGGGGGGGGAGGTGTGGGGCGGGGGGAGGGGAAGGGTGTGTGTGTGTGTGGAGAGGTGTATGTGGGGGGAGGGATGTACAGAGGTGGGGGAGGGTTTGTGCAGAAGTGTATATGGGGGGAGGGGAAGGGGGTGTACGTGGGTGGGGGGAAGGGGTGGGTGTACAGAGGTGTGGGGGGAGGGGTGTATGTAGAGGTGTATGTGGTAGGAGAGGAAGGGGGTGTCTGGGAGGAGGGGAAGGGTGGGGGGTGTACAGAGGCGTTGGGGGAGGGGAAGGGGGTGTCTGGGGGGCATACAGAGGTGTGGGGGGAGGCGAAGGGGTGTGTGTGTGCAGAGGTGTGTGGGGGTGTGTGTGCAGAGGTGGGGGGAAAAGGGGTGTGTTCAGAGGTGTATGTGGGGGAAGGGGAAAAGTGTGGGTGGGTGTACAGAGGTGTGGGGGGAGGGGAAGGGGTGTGTGCAGAGGTGTGGGGGTGTACAGAGGTGTGGGGGAGGGGAAGGGGTGTGTGCAGAGGTGTATGTGGGGGAGGGGAAGGGGGTGTGCAGAGGTGTGGGGGGTGTACAGAGGTGTGGGGGGAGGGGAAGGGGGTGTGCAGAGGTGTGGGGGGGTGTACAGAGGTGTGGGGGAGGGGAAGGGGGTGTGCAGAGGTGTGGGGGGGTGTACAGAGGTGTGGGGGGTGTACAGAGGTGTGGGGGGAGGGGAAGGGGATGTGCAGAGGTGTGGGGGGTGTACAGAGGTGTGGGGGAGGGGAAGGGGTGTGTGCAGAGGTGTATGTGGGGGAGGGGAAGGGGGTGTGCAGAGGTGTGGGGGGTGTACAGAGGTGTGGGGGAGGGGAAGGGGGTGTGCAGAGGTGTGGGGGGTGTACAGAGGTGTGGGGGAGGGGAAGGGGTGTGTGCAGAGGTGTGGGGGAGGGGAAGGGGGTGTGCAGAGGTGTGGGGGGAGGGAAAGGGGGTGTGCAGAGGTGTATGTGGGGGGAGGGGTGCCTGTTGCTCTTAGCAGCTTTATCAGGGACAGGGCTAACATCCGCAGCAGCCGGGCATGCCCTGCCTTACAGCCCCGACCCCCGCCAGCCAGTGTGGTAAGGCAGCCCACAGGGAGGGCTGGGCATACAGCAGGGGGTGGCTTTGCGCAGGCGGAGCACGGGGGGGATTTACGGCCACCTGCCGGGGTAATTTCCTCCGGACAGTGACATGTTGTCTACGCTCCGTTCCTTGTCCCTACCCCCAGGTCTGGACCCCCGAGCGCAGGAATGCTCGCCTGCCCTGTGCGCTAATGGCCACGCGGCTCGCAGAACGCAGACACGGCTAGGGCAATACCCAGTGGCACTAGCCTCCTCAGCGGGTGTAGCCTTGACACACTTCCCCCCCCCGCATACACCATGGTACCTTTGTTTGCCTGGACGGAGCCCAGTGAGACCTGCAGGGGCCCTGTACAGAGGCTGTTAGCTTCTCAGGACACTCCAGGCACAGGTGAGCTGAGACCTGATGGCCAAGCTAGCTGGACCGGCCTTTCCAGCCATACACCACGGCCTGCGAGGGGCTGGCCTTCCTCTGGGCACCTCCTGCTGATTGCTGTGCGAGAGCAGGAGTGGTAGCAATCACCAGGGATACATGTACAGCGTCGTGCCCATGCGGCAGTCTTCCTTGCAAGAGGCTCAGGACTTTGCCAGACTATCACCTTGCTGTGTGGGCTTAGGCGAGTCCTGGCCTTTGTCTGTGCCTCGGTTTCTCCATCTGTAACATGGGGATCATGCTGACGGTGCTCCCAGCTTTTTCATGGGAATGAATTAGTTATAGCCTGATTTTAAGAGATGCTGCCTCCCGTGGGGGTCTGTGGGAACTACCGCTGCCCAGCACTGCTCAGGACGAGTGCTCTGTGCTGCTGCGTGGAAGACGGATCTTCTCAGTTGGCTCAAAGTGCCAGAAAATTCACCCAGACCAAGATTCTTCTCAGTTCAGACAGCATCCAAGCAACTCATGGCTCTGATAAGGGGCCTCTCCTGGCCTGTATATGCAGCAGTGTTGATGAGCAAGGAATTATGCTAATTGGGAGGGATAACTCAGGGTTGGGAGTTCAATCCTTGAGGGGGCCATTTAGAGATCTGGGGTAAAAATTGGGGATTGGTCCTGCTTTGAGCAGGGGGTTGGACTTGATGACCTCCTGAGGTCCCTTCTAACCCTGCTAGTCTATGATTCTATGATATGATTCTATGCCCTCTTTGTCTCTGCCCAGGGTCGGCCTGAGAGGTAAGTGGGTCAGGGAATGTCCCTGTGACAGGTTCGCTGCTTGAGGCTGGAACAATTCCCAGCTGGTGACAGAGGTCTGAGGACACGCTAGTATGGGTGGTAGTGATTACAGGTGCTTTTGGCTAGCCTTGAGGGCACTTTAACAGCATTACAACCACACAGCTCAAAATCCTATCATCCCCCACTGAAATGCAGCCACCTCTGGGGCAAGATGTGACAGCTGTTTAACAAGGCACAGCACCACTGAACAACACTTGGAAGTAAGACGTGAAGGCAAATATTGCATTTAGCTGACACTGCAGGGGCAGTTTGGGGAGGGAGAATGCCATGACCAGAGCTGGGGTTTGGCCCAGACAACTCTGGCTCCAGGGAGAGGCCATGGGACATTTGTTGGCTGGATGCTCCTGCCTTATCTTTTTGTGTCCTCTTAAAACCAGAGAGACACTCTGCCCTAGGAGCTGACTCAGTGGGAAGAGCCCCTCCTATGGAGCCACTGCTTGCTACAGCCCTCAGCTATCCCTTTTAAAACTAGAGTGGACATGGCCCTAAAAAAGGGGCTAGAGAGGACAATCCTGGATTACCAGCAAGATGCTCTCATTGCATTTGGTCACCTCTAACTTCTAGCAAGGCTGGCCTCCCCTCCAAGCACTGATCCAGCCTAAGCCATGGAAAGCTTGCATGAGCTAGTAGGTTGGGGATTCGAATGCACACTCTTGCTCTAAGGCAAAGTGCCCTGGGATCTGAGGACCATGTGGACAGGACCTGGTCTCTCCCAAAAGCTGGCTGCTGCCTGAATGGTCCAGGGAAAAAGCCCTCAACTCCTGCCAACCCATGCAACGCTACACCCAGAACCTTGGGCTGGGGCAAGAGAAGAAAATCCCACTTCACAGCAGCCAAGCCAGCTGCGGCACCAACCTCCCTTCTGATCTTACAAACTCAGTGGAGGAATAGCCTCCCCAGGTTCTGCTCAAGAAGTAAAAATGATCCCCTACAATATGGAGAAAGGACAGACCATGATTCTTATTGGGAAGTGTTTATCTACACACACAAGCCCCGTAAGAGAAGCAACTGGCACTTGGCATGTTGGGGTAGTGGTTGCCAGCCATCCCCCTTCCTTCATCCAGGCCCCAGCATCACATAGGGCTTTGATCCTCCACTGGCTTCCCACAGATCTTCTAGTCACATTCAAGGTCTCAGTCCTTACCTTCAGGACACACAATAGCCTGGGCCCAGAGGATCTATAGGAGCCTAAAGCTCCAGGACAAACACTGGTCAACAGCTTTGCTCCTCTGACCCAATGAAATGATCTACCATAAGGGTAACACTTGTCCATGCAGAAGACAGAACTTTCTCAGGGGCTGACCCAGACTGTAGAAGGAATGCCCCTGGGAACTGAGGGCCACCGCAAACCTCACCACTTTCCCCTCAAGTGCAAGGTGCATTTCTTTGCCCTTGCCTTATACAACATAAATACAGAGCAACATGTGTATTTAAAGACACCCTACCACAACAAGGCACTCCCCTGCACCTACTCCCTGAAGTAGGTGAGGACACAAACATCACGTGACTGATGTTAATCATGTTGCTTAATGTGTGACTGTGGGGTGGTCAGATACTGTGGGGATGAGTACAGGATAAGAACCTACCTAGAACAGAGATAGTTAGGGAGACAATAAACACCTTACCATACTTCATGGATCAAGGGGTCCCCAGCTAGAAAGAGGAGGGACTCTGCAAAGCTCTGCCTGGACTGGGGGCTCCAGTGAGATCTTTAACTGCCCCAAAAGCACGGGTTGTGCTTCTGTTGCCCACCGGGAGAGCTGTGCTGGATTGAGGGCAGCTGGCTCCTGGGAACACGCCTATGCTTGTAGCACAGGGACCAGTCTGGGAACGGCACAGAGATAGGGCAAGCAGAGTTATCCTGGGAAGCAGATGGTGCTAAGGCCTCTGGCAGTTCATGAGATTTCTGCTTATACCACAATCACTCAGAGACCTTTCCTGAGAGCTGCCAAGGCTTTGTCACAGGACACAGGGATTTGGCAGTGACATATAACACACACTCATCTCGCAAGTCGATCTCTAGAATCTGCCCTCTGGTTTCACTGGGTCCATCCAGTGTCTGAAGAGAAGGAACAGCCCAAGGACTCACCGTTTCCCCAGGTGGGATAAGCACAGATCTCATGGCTGCTTTTCAGGAGGCTCCTTTGCTGGACAGTTCCCCAGTGACAGAGCAGAAACAGAAGACTCAAACTCATCCCTAACTCTCTGAGCTGGAGAGGTACTTCGAGGATGGGCAAGACCCATTAAATCTCTCTCACACCTCTGCTATTATTATTCCCCCTCCCATCATACAGAAGGGTAAACTGAGGCATGGAGTGGGAGAGTGACTTGCCACAAGACCCCAAGGAAGGAAACCCAAATCTCCACAGTCCCAGGTCTCTGATAGTCACAAAAGCCCCATTCCTCTCCAATGAATCTTGATGATTTCTTCAAAAATTGTTTGGTGGACCAGGATTAGGGGACATAGAGTTAAATGCAGAGGGCCTATGGGTTTGATCCCAAGCTCACTGAAGTGAATGCAAAGATTCACATTGATTGCAGCAGGCTTTGGATCAGGCCCTGTGTGTACACAAGGAAACAAAATGGTTGTTATACAGAGTTGCTGATTAGTTGGTGGGGGTTGGGGAGCCAAGCAACCAGCACATGGAGAGCACAAACTGGACCCCTATATGACTTGCAATAAGTTAAAGAGGGTTTAGTCAGTTTCTATGTTTGGGGAGGGATTCCCCACTGAAAATGCTATTTAGTTTAATTTTATTCTAGTCTGGCATGGAGCTGGGAGAGCTCCTGATTCCTCTAGCATAAAAAAAAGGAAAAGAAAATTAAAAACTTTAAATATATATATATGGGAGCCGACACTCTGCTGCCATAATGATTGGGATTCTCAAGAGAGCCTAAATGAATTAGGGTGCCCAAATCCCACTGGAATCAATAGGAGTTGGGTGCTGTCATAAATATAAAGGGAAAGGTAACCACCTTTCTGTATACAGTGCTATAAAACCCCTCCTGGCCAGAAGCAACATCTGGTTACCTGTAAAGGGTTAAGAAGCTCAGCTAACCTGGCTGGCACCTGACCCAAAGGACCAATAAGGGAACAAGATACTTTCAAATCTTGTGGGGGGTGGGGGTGAAAGGCTTTTGTTTTGTGCTCTTTGTTTACGTGTTTGTTCTCTCCTGGGACTGAGAGAGGCCAGACAGAAATCCATCTTCTCCAACCCATCCTAATCCAAGTCTCCAAAATTGCAACCAGGATAGGTAAGCCAGGCAAGGCGGATTCGTTTATCTTTTGTTTTACGTGAATTTTCCCTGTGTTAAGAGGGAGGTTTATTCCTGTTTTCTGTAACTTTAAGATTTTGCCCAGAGGGGGGATCCTCTGTGTTTTGAATCTGAATACCCTGTAAAGTATTTTCCATCCTGATATTACAGAGGTGATTTTTTCCTTTTTTTTTTTTTAAATAAAATCATTCTTTTAAGAACCTGATTGATTTTTCCATTGTTCCAAGATCCATGGGTTTGGGTCTTTGATGATTTTGTAACCAATTGGTTAGGATATTATTCTCAAGCCTCCCCAGGAAAGGGGGGGCGTAGGGCTTGGAGGGATATTTGACGGGGAAGATGTCTCCAGGTGGTCTCTTTCCCTGTTCTTTGTTTAAAACACTTGGTGGTGGCAGAGTACCATTCAAGGACAAGGCAAAGTTTGTACCTTGGGGAAGATTTTAACCTAAGCTGGTAAGAATAAGCTTAGGGGGTCTTTCATGTGGGTCCCCACTTCTGTACCCTATAGTTCAGAGTGGGAAAGGAACCCTGACAGGTTCCTAAATCCTATGGCAGCCTTAGAAAAATCCTGGCTGAGGAGCCCCAGCCTCCCTCTAACCCTGCATTGTTATACAGCTGTATTGATCTGAAATGGAGCAGCATTGTTATCCTCATTCTCCACAGGAGGAAACTGAGGCACATGGAGCAGAAGTGACTGGCCCAGTCACTGAGCAAAAGGGCAGGTCTCTGCTCCCCCACCCCTACTCTAGCCCTTGTGCTGTAGGAGATTTCAGCAATGGACTCACCGCAGGAGAGCGAGTTCTGTGTTGCAAAGGAAACGTGTGACAACTGGCCATGAGGAGTTTGCCTTGGGTAGTCTGCATCCCTGCTGGACTGTGCGTATTTTCCAAACACACAGGGAGCAGCTCAGATTTACCATTATTGAACCGAGGGGGCAAGGACAAGGAGCTCAATCTCTGGCCTCTGTTCAGATTGCCCCAAAGGGGCAGCTATGGATAGGCATCTGCATCCCTCTGGGCTGTCCCAAGACCCCCAAACTCATTCCACTGAGGCTAGCAAGCAGGCCTCAGAAGGGAATAATGGTCACCACTGGCATGGGCTGGATTCAGAGCAGGGACTCACAGGAGATCAGCTCCAAACTTCTTCTCACATTGGTCATAGAAGCAAACCCAAGAACTTCTCAGCTGCACTGTGAAACCCATCTCAGGCCCAGTGGACAGGGAGGAATATTCACTAGATCACAGGCCAATGTTCACACCGTCCTTCCAGGCAACAGAAGACATGATCCCTCCCCAGAACACTGACACGAGCAGGGGCCCTGGGTTCTGTTCCCAGCTCGGCCGCCAACTCCCTGGGTGACCTTGGGCCCTCCGTTTTCAAGAATCTCATCCGATTTTGAGCGCTTTGATTTTTAAGTGCTCAGTTAAGGCAAGCTAGGCCTGACTTTCAGAGGCACCGTGCCCCTGTTGACTTCAGTGAGGGATCTAGCTAGCTCCTGGTGGAAGGGCCTTATCTGAACAGCACTTTAGGATTCGCCGTGCAGAGCACAGAGCCGCTTATGGCTCCTGTTTCTGAAAAATGCCACCCGGCGGGCGCCTCCCCCCTTTCCCCAGCCTCTCTGAGCCTGCAGAGCTGCTCAGATATCAGCAGTAAGGGAGACAGAGCCTATTTAAATCCTCCCTCCTCTGCTGGGGATGAACTTAGAGTTCCGCTCAGACCCCTTTCCTCGCTTGTGAACAGACAAAGCAATCCATCTGGAGCTCTCCGTGTGAGCCTGGTCTGTTCTGCTCTGCATGGCTCCAGCCCGAAGTGCTCCTGGCTCTCAGGGAATCCTGCTTGTGAGGGCCCCTGCCTCTGAAGTGAGCCCAGGGCCATTGCTAACCCTCAGTCAACAGCTCTGCCTTAGAAGCAAAGGGCAGATTTAGCAACACAGTTCTTTCAGCTACAGCCTGACACTGGGAACGCTGGGAAGTATGGGAGCCCAGGGCTGAAATACCGCAGTCTGAATAGGTGTCCTTGCCCCGAAGGAGTGAATTCTTCCACGTCCAACCGCTGCACTCCACAGTGGTATTATTTTCCCTGGTCAACACCTGCAGCTCCAGCACCCGGGAGCTTGCCCCTCCTGCCTGGCGGGGAAATGCCTGTTCTCTGTGTTGCTGCTGGCTTGAGGGACCCTGTCAACTGCTTTCATGCTACTGTCAGGTCTTTCCTCAAAAGGCCGCTGAACACTACTGATCTTGGTGATTCCTAGCCACCTCTAAGTCTCTCTTTCCGGGAAAGTTCACGGAGAAGGTGCTGATGAGCCAACTCCAGCAGCCTCTGACACACTCCATATCTTCCCCACCCCACCAACTGGTCAGGTTTAAGATTAGGATATGGCCCAGCAATTGCATTAGTGTCAACCTTTGCTGATCTTCCCAAGGTAACAGCTGGAGGTCAGCTGTCCAGGCGGATACTACTGGGTGTAAAGGGGCCTTCAGCCATCAGGAAGTACGGCTAGCTTCACTGTGGGATCAGCAGGGTGGGGGGAATGGCTGCAATGTGGGGCAGTGGCCTCATATGGGAGAGAACAGGCGGTAGGTGGAGTCGATACACAAAGAAGTCTTGATTGAGGCTGCTGGACACGGACAGAGCCAGGGAATCTCTCTAGCTGCTGAACTGGCCAACACAGCCTGTGGGGTCAGATTTTTTTTTTAAAGGAATTTAGGCAACTAAAGGTGCAAATGAAAATCCCAGTAGGAGCCTATCTGCACCTTTAGGCACCTAAATCCCTTTAGAAACAGGGCCCGGGCTGCTTAGAATCACTGCCTAAGCCGGGCCTGCACTCAGCAGCCATGGAAGAGATTGCCAACTGCGCCACAAGAGAGTGACTCTCCTCGTTCCTTTCTGGAGGATCCGAGCTTAATGCGCCAGGCAGCTGCTCTTCCTCTTGGGGATCTCAGCTGCTGAATCCCACAGGGTGCCCTCCTCTCCTATCTTGTTCAACACACACACACAAAGGCACTGGGGACAGCATGAGGCTCTGCAGGATACCATGTGCTGAAGAAGCCCAGCTCTGGGTCTTCCCTGTGAAGCTGGATGGGACCTTTTCTCTGGATTCCCGGTGTCCAGTGAAGGGGAGAGGGCTAGGATCCAGAAGACGCTGGGTTGGCAGGAGGAAGCAAGAGCAAGATCCATGGATGCCCAGACCCCCCACTGCTGCTGGATTCCCAGACATAGGCAGTGTCCAGAAACCCCTTCCATTAGCTTTGTCTCACCAAGCAATTGCCCCCTTTCCTCTGGCAGGCAGCCCCCACTAGGACCAGCCTTCCCTTCATCACCTCCAGGTGAGGTCACTGCAACACTCTCCAGCTGGAGCTACCCTTCAAGACCTCTTGGAAGAGCGAGCTATTGCGGACGGTGGCTGCCTTCCTCAGGGCAAAGTAATGAGAGCATAGCATTGGCTGCCATGTTGTTTCTGGGGAGGGGAGCATTCAATACACTGGTTATTCTGTTGTGTCCTAAGCATAGACACCTAATGGGATATTATGTGATGTTCTGTTGATCCTCTCTGCACTGAACAGGTATCTACACTGCACGAGCTGAACTCCCCAAGTCCTGCCCCAGCATGCACTGGGCTCAGTGTAAAACCTCAGATGGATTCGCTACGGAACGAAAGGTCTAGAGTTGCGATCAGGTGCATGGAGGGGTCCCCCCAGAGCATTATACTATCTATAGAGTCCTGAGTGGTCTAGTGTTCAGTTATCTCAGAAACGGATTGTGCCCCAGCTAGCTCCCCCAAAACATGCAACTTGCAGTGGCCAGGAGTGATCTCACTTGTAGGCCACCCCCTCTGGAATTCAATCCTGAACCACTTCCAGAGCTGCACATAAACATCTTTGACCAGGATTTCCACCCAATGCAGACCTTCGAACCTGCTGACTTTTAGTCTGCGTGGCATTGCATCTCCACCTAGGACACCTCACGGCCTCAGCAAGGCGGAGGAGAACATTCCGTCTGGTGCCCACACAAAATCAGGAGCCAGTTATGTTTCCCAGTGACCATGCAGTGAATCTTTCCAACCAGTCTCCATGCCAAACCAGCATGGGCGAGTCTGCCCAGTGATCACACTAGGCCAGAGTGAATTATCCCACCCTGCCAAGCTAGAACCAGTCCCAGTTACTCTTGCTGGTCAGAAAGATGAGAGACATCTTTGTGAATTTATTTTCCATTGAAATTTTGTTTCCCTAGCCATTTTCCAACCAGCTGTGCTGTCAACATGCCATCCACAACCCAAAGTCACCGTGCACCAGTCCTTTCAACAGAACACAAGGATACACAATACGTGTTGGGGGAGGGAGGGAGGGGAGGTGTTGGAGAAATCACTTGGTTGCTCTCTAAGGGCCTGATCCAAGGAATACTTAACCAATCAATGGAAAGACTCCCATTGACTTCAATGGGCTTTGGATCAGGCTCTGGGACTTTGTTTTCAAGCATCGGTCATGCCATTATCCAGGTCCAAGAGCTGCTGCTTTGAAAAGATCCCAGAGGCAGGAAACAAACCTAATCTGGAAAATTTGGCTTGTCGGGTGACATTTGGATAAACTTTTGTTCAGGACAAGATCTCAGAAGCCCACTGAGTCATTTGTTTATTCCCTTCCTCCTGCCATATTGCACAACCCCCGTGTCCGGCCAGGGAACGCTGGCTCAGCCCCGCAAAGGAAAAGTAAACACCACGAAGTTCTTTGCTTCAGAGCATTTGAGGAATAGCAGATGTCTCAATTTATGGGCTTGGATTAGTCTCCCCAGTGTGGAAATAGACCTCCCAGTCCTACAACTTCAGACCTCGGGATGTGGAATGGCCAACTGTCTGATGTGCGCTTTTGGCTTTGGCAAATGTAAAGCCGGTACAGACGGATGCAGTCTGGAGGGCTGGTAAATGCAGTCCTTCAACAGATGCATGTTTGTGTATACGCGTGGAGTGGAGATGGTCAAGTGGCGGATTGCAGTACATACTTATTACTTGCATTAGGGCAGCACCTAGGAGCCGCAGTCCTGGCCACGCCCACAGTCACATGGGGCGCTGTACAAACAGAACAAAGAAGCAGTCCCTGCCCCAGAGAGCTTCCACTCGATTTGCTTTTAATGAACGTTGGCTCACCTCACCTGCTCTTGGTCCATTGCAGAGAGGATTTAGTCTAATGTTCCAAGCCTATGGAGCAATATTGCCTTCTTTCTCATCCAAATGCAGACGCAGCCCTGCCCACCAACCCCACCCCTGCTTGGCAGGGGGATGGGCATTAAAAAGAAGAGATTCCAAGCCTTTCAGTGGGATGCACACCACTTGCTTCCAGCTCCTGAAATATCAGACTTTAAAGTCACAGCATTACGATGCACAGAAAATTGCAAGAGGCATTTTTCTTTAGAGGTTGCTAAAATTTGTTGGGTTACAATTTTCACCTCTGAGGTCTCTATGGATGGACTCATAGGTGCCTGTGATGGGTGCATACCTAGCCTGCTGGTCCCTACCGGAGGCCCAGTGATCCTGCCACACCCTTGCCCCAGAAAGCAGTGAGGTGGAAGGAATGGAGCAGTGAAGGTGGGTCCTCCAAGCCTGTCTAGAGAGGCCTCTCTGGAGAAGTCATCTTGAAAATGACAGAGATGTGGTCCTCCAAGGGCTAGCGACAGCCAATTGTAGGCCACCAGGCTCAGACAAAAGGCACTGGGCACAGGGGCAGTCCCTGGCTGGAACCAGAAGAGCAGGGACGCCCGAGGATTAGCTGGGATTTCTCTCTGGCTGCACTTGCCTACCTGGGTTTGCAGGGAGAGAGGAGCCTGAGAGCTTTGGCCCTGAGCTGAGGGTGAAGATAAGGGGCCAGAGGGAAGAGGCCCAGGGAGGGAGCAGCAATTAACTGAGTTGAACTGAGTATGTGGCTGCCGCGTAGCAGGTCCCTGGGTTGGAATCCAGAGTAGTGGCCCTCATCGGCCAATGGCGAAGTGGCATAAACCCCGAGAAACCCTAACCTAAGCCTCAAGAAGGGAGCCCCAAGCAAAGGACTGAATTTAAAAAGGCCAGAGCCAGGTCTGAAGATCTCGGTGAGGTCAGATGGACTGTTTTATTTGTTGGACAGTGGAAGGGGTTCATTTTGACTGTGTGTTCCGACCTGAGGGCACCGAAGACCTGCCAAACGAGGTAGACAACCTACTGGGGACCAGGAGCAGGAAAAGGACTGTACTGCCACCCCCAGCCACAAGGAGGTGCTCAAGAGGTGACTTTCCCCTTACAGCATGTAAATAACATTGAGGATCAAGGCTGTCCAGGCAGAGGGAGGTGGGCAGTAGCACCCATAAAGCATTTTAAAACATTGCTGAAAATAGCTTTTCTGGGTGACTCTGCCTAGCTGGATATAGGATGGTTTAAAGGGTTTCTTGCCGCTCCTCTGGACTGAGCTATAACTCCCAGGTAATGAAACCCCCAGTCCATGATGTGGCCATCACAAATGGATACTAATGAAGGTTTTGTGCCATGTATTCCTCTCTCTCTAGCGAGCGCAACACAAAGAAACTCAAAAGTTGCAGAATAAGCCCAGAGATCAGGACAGGTTAGCATGAAGCAGCTCATGGAACCCAAGCTCCGCCCACACACGCAGATGCATCCCACCATTCAGTGATTGCTTGATGGGGAAAGACGGTCGCGTGACAAAGTTGCTGGGCTGGGACTTGGGGAATACAGACTCAGGGGAACAGTGGGAGCTGAGGCCCAGAAAGACTCCCTTTGACATAGGCTGTGCCATTGTCCCTGTGTCTGTCTGGTCTATTTAGATCATAAGTTCTTTGGGGCAGGGACTGTCTCCAGCTATAGGTACAGCTCCCAGCACACTGGGGCCCTGATCTCAAATGGAGCCAAATCCTGAAGCTGCCAGATACCTCTGACTTAAAGGGCAACTCTAGATTTTCAACATCTCTTGGGATTTGGTTCTTACAGTTTTAGGCGCCGATCCTGCAGTTGGGTCTACGTGGGTTTTCCTCCTGCAATTCTGGAGTGTTGCAAGCTGGGCTATTTCCCTCTCTCCCCAGTTTGCCTGGATAGCCCCAGTCGGACTCTCTCACCCTTCGGGGACAGCGAGGCCCACCATCAGGGCCCGGCTATGCTGATCCAGTTGCAAGATAAGGCCTTATCTAGCAAGTTCTCTTCTCTGCAAGGTCTGTTTTTTTACTAACCTCAGCTCCCATATTTGCACAGAGGAGATTTTCTTTTGCAGACACCCCTCTGGCTAGCAGCCAGCCTAGAAGCAGGTCCTCAGCGAACTATCCAGACAGGAGTTGTATTAACATATTTTATGGCTTTTGGTTTGCCAACATCGATTATGTAGCAGTGTAACTATTCTGTATTGCTCCCATGATTCGCCTCACACGTCTCAGTAAAAATTCTGTTACTTTTGCTGAGTGATAGATCGATTTTTTTAAATTTCAGTACCGTTTAGTGCATGGGAATGCGTGTCATTCGTTCACTACTGATACAAACCTTCTCAAGCTCGCGGTATTAGGACAAGTACAAGTGCCTGTAGATTTTTTTTACCCGTATAATAAATATTACCATGAATGATTACCACTTTTCTATCACTTTCAGCCAAAGATCTTGGTCACATCTGGTTACTACTGAGCCACTTGCTAAAATTAGGCTCCCTGTTAAGAGGCAGCCATTACCATGCACAATCATCATGCTGAATGCATTTCCTGGGGGCCTCATTCCTTATAAACAGCTGCAGAACGGGGATCCCGGCGGAGCAGTGCATCTGTTTATGTCACGACTACTGTATCTTCGCCACGGAAGGGAAAAGGCCCTTGTTTTTCTTAAATGAGCGCACCGAATTCTGCAGAGTCCTGGAGAATGCAGCAGTACCTGCAGGGACCCTAACGCTGCAAGATGCGTGACTTTAATTTTTTTCCCTTTTGCACCTAACGTCATCTCTTGTCTCTAGATCATCAGGAATGAAATCTTGGCTCTACTGAGGTCAGTGGGTTTCACCCTGAGTTTCTGTACTGCAGTAGCCACAATGGCAACTAATGCAGAGGGAGGGGAATTGGGCAATGAGACAATTACAACCTCCCTGGTGCAAACAGTCCTGGCGATTTTCACGGCTTCCATGCAACTCTGCGGCATAGACACAAGCTGGCTTGAGGGAGCTGGCCAGCAGAGGGCAGTGACACACATACACACCAATCTTGGCTTGCCCCAATGAGCCCCACTGCAGGGTCTTGGGACAATAGAAGCCTGCGGCTGCTACCCCATTACACACGGTTCGGTCCTTGTCCCAGTGGAAAGGATTCCCCTGGCCTGTGTGGCATAGCCCTAACCCTCACTTTGCTCCTGCAATTCTGGAGTATCCAGGCTGCGTGGATGCAGCCTCATCTCTCCCCCCCACCCCCCAATCGGCCCTTATTTTCCTGTGTAGCCATAGTTGGGCTCCTGCACCCTTCAGAGACAGCTGGGTCCATGCCAGGCTTGTCAGCTGCTGGCACCACCCTCAATGGTTCGGAAGCATTGGTGCTAACTGAGCGTCACTCTGTCCCGCGCCATCTTTCCTCCTCCGCTCGGCTCTTTCTCCCTCCAGCCTCCTTCCTGCTCCATACTCAGCTTCTCGCCTTGGTTCACAAGGAGTGACTAACCTACAAGCCATTCGTTCCAAGCCCCATGTCTGGAGACATGCCTACAACAGCAGAGATGCTCTCCCTAGTCCGAATGCCTTTTCCTCCCTGGGATTAGCCACCTGGCCTCCAGCCCCATACCACAGCCCCCCGTGAGCCCAGGACTTGGCCAGGTGCCCGGGAGGGAGCGGGACAGCACATTGTGGGTCGCAGACAGACAGACTGCATGGTGCAATGACCTCACGGAGGAAGTCTTGCATCTGTTATGCAGGCGTCTTGGAAAGCGAAGGGAGCCGACCCCTCACCTCGGAGCCATCAATTCTGCTGGGTGGCTGGCTCCCCTGCTCACAAAACTGCCACGATTCTGAGACCCCCTGTAAGAACGGACCAGCACAGTCTGAACTCCGGGGGCCATGGAGGGGGAGGGGCTGGAGAGAGAAGGGGAGAGTATGAATTATTGCTTATCCCTGAGTAAAGAGAGGTTTCAGCTGTCGGAAAACATCCCTTTCGACATCTCAGCAGCCTCCATCTAGGTCTTGCAAAGCTCTGAGGAGGTCTGATTGCGGAAGGGCCGGGCATGGGTTGGAGAGGGAAGTCAGGAGCAGGTTAGCACAGCAGCCAAAATACTCAGGCCTGAAACACAGGAGTGGATACGACTCCACTAACTCCCCCGCTCCCCCCAGCCTCATCCATGACTCTCCTTTCCATCTTGGCTCAGACACTAGACAAACCCCTCCGGGACTGAGCCCTAACCAGGGACACACACAGGCTGCAGGAGGGAGCAGGGAGAAGTCATTTTTCACATTGCTTTTCCAGACCCGACCCGCAGCCTCGTCGCCAGCACGCCACGGTGCCACTTTCGCAAAGACATTGAAGCACAGAGCAAGTATCCCTTGGTCCCACCAGCAGGGATCCAGCCTGAGTGAGCAGGGAACGGAAGCCGTTGCAACCAGACATCTCAGCGCAGTGCGAAGAGGCTCAGTGGGCATGACCAGGCACCCTCAGGGATGCTCTGAACAGAGAGACCAAGGACTCAACAGGCCACAACAACAATGATCTCTAGCATAGCATCATCTGGAGAGGGGGGGGGGGGGAAACTGAATGAAGGGAAGGGACTTGGTCAAGGTCTCAGGAGAATTGGGACTAGAATTCACACGCCTTGACTTCTCATCGAGTGCTCCTTGGTGCACCGGACAGGACTGAGACACGTCGGCAAGTCAGCGTAGGGGGGAGTTTGTAATGCAGCTGCCCATGCTGAGCAGCGAATGCTTTCAGTTCAGCCCCTTGCATCACAGGAATTCTGGAAAACTATTAGAAGCTTAAAGAATAAACCATAACAAAAAAACCACACACAACAGGGGAGAGATCACCCGAAACACTTGGCTGCATTTACACGATGCTTGGACAGAGGAATGGCAGGCGGAAGCACTGCACAGCACTGGTGAGCCCATTACTGGAGACAGAAAACTTGGAAAGAGTTCAGAGAAGAGCCACAAGACCGATTGGTGGGAGGGAAAGCCGCCTCCCAATGAGAGCCTAAAAGAGCTCAAGCTAGGTCATTTATCAGCGAGAAGGTTCCCTTAAGTAGTAACATACAAGTAGCTACCCAGGGAGATGATAGCCGATCCTCCATGGCTCTTTAATCTGAGAGACAAAAGCAGAGCAAGATCCAGGGGTGGGAAGTCGAAGTCAGCAAAGTTCAAACTGGAAATAAGGTGCACATTTTTAGCAGGGAGGGTAATTAACCCTTGAAGAGCTCCCCAAGGGCAGTGGCAGATTGGCCACTACTTCAAGTGCTTAACATTTGGACCAGTTACTTTCTACAAGATGTTCTCCAGCTCAGCCACAGCTGGATGCAAGACTCACCAGGGGAGATTCTGGGGTCTGTGCTATGCAGGAGATCAGGCTAGATTAGTAGCCCTCAACCTTTTCCATACCAAGGCTCCTTCCCTTTGAGCAAGGATCTCACTTCAAGGTAGCAACATTGGAAGGTGAGGGTGATCATTACCATCCGACACCCGTTTGCAGTCCCCCAGGTCCAGACCCCGTAGGGTAGATTATTGGAATGGCCTTAAAATTCACAACTGAAATGACAGGTATAGATGTCCATGACCAGTGTCCCCAGCTGCTGGGGTGAGATGTTGTCACGGAGTCCCCGGGCGATGCTCTGGAACTGCTCCCCATGAAGCCAGTCAGGACTCTGGGGGAGCCTCCTCTCTGTGAGCAGACTGTCTTCAGGGCAAGAAGCTCACACAACTTCCACTTCCTGGGTCTGACCTCGGAGCATTCAGCATAGAATCATAGAATCATAGAATATCAGGGTTGGAAGGGACCCCAGAAGGTCATCTAGTCCAACCCCCTGCTCGAAGCAGGACCAATTCCCAGTTAAATCATCCCAGCCAGGGCTTTGTCAAGCCTGACCTTAAAAACTTCTAAGGAAGGAGATTCTACCACCTCCCTAGGTAACGCATTCCAGTGTTTCACCACCCTCATAGTGAAAAAGTTTTTCCTAATATCCTCTGCCCCTCCGTGCACTGCCCAGGCGGGGTCCTGGGGAAGCCAGAGGGTCCTGCACCCCAACTCCGCAGTCAGACGTGACTCTCAGCCAGCCAGTAAAACAGAGGTTTATTATTTGACAGGAACATGGTCTAACACAGAGCTTGTAGGTACAGAGAACAGGACCCCTCAGCTGGGTCCATTTTGGGGGGCAGTGAGCTAGACAACCACGTCTGCACTTCACTTCTCGTCCCCAGCCAGCCCCAAACTGAAACTCTCTCCAGCCCCTCCTCCTCTGGGCTTTGTCCCTTTCCTGGGCCAGGAGGGCACCTGTTTCCTTTGTTCTCCAACCCTTTAGCTCTCACCTTGCAGGGGGGAAGGTCCCAGGCCATCAGTTGTCAGGAAACACGGTGTCGGCCATTCTCTGTGTCCAGACCCTTGCACACACCTGCCCTCTAGGGCTCTGCAACGATTACACACCCTTATCCCACCACCTAGATACTTAAGAACTGCTTTGTCACAGAGGTACCCTCACAGTATGCATTTGCTCCCAATTCTTGCCTCAGGCTTCTTTGAGCCCACTTATACCAGCTCCTCCAGTAGCCCTTGGGAAGAAACTCCCCCAAATTCCCTTAAATTACCCAGGATCCAAGTGACCACTCCACGAAGGACCCTTAGGGGAGCGGTTCTTCCCACACAATGCCTTCCTGAGGATATTTCCACCATGGAGGAGATCCAGCCCTGTCTGAGCTTTGGGCGGTGCCCTCGTGTAACAGCACCTCCTCGCCCCAAGGGTGCCCCCTGCATCTCTGGTCGCAGCATTGCACAGGGTGCAGCCCAGTTGGGCTCTCCCTGGGACGGGCAATGGCCTCTCTCAGCCTGCATCGTCTCCCGACCCCCGCTCTGGGGGCTTGGCCCTCTGGCTGAGTCACACAAGAGGCTAACCCCTGCCTGGCGTAGCATGAACAAATCCAAACAGATCTTCAGACTATCAGCCTTTCTGCCCCTCCCAGACCCCACTGTCGTCCCCTCAGGGCTTCCCCTGCAGGGGTCCTGTCGTGTCCTTCCTCCACAGTATCCTGCTTGTTAAATCCTGTCCCAGGCCTGTTTCCCGCTCTGAGCTTCCTCAGGCCTAGATCCGCCTCCTCTGGCCAGGAGGCAGTCACTGAGCGTGTTCTGTCCCTCGTCTTGCACGCAATGTGGGTAAGCCCCATCGCACCTGGTGTAGTGCAGGGCTGGTTCAGAGAGCTGTGTGCCATGTCCCCTCTGAGCTCCCAGCTGGCCTGAGCGCCCCACAGCGAGGTCCCCTCTCCATCAGCTGTTTGCCAAGGAATATACAACGTTGTCACGCCTGTCAGAAGGGCCCAGATCCCTGGGGCTCGGGGCATTCTCCCCAGCCTTTCCTCTCTCGCTTGCCTTACTAGCCTCTTCAACTGTGTGGGCAACCAGGGCTGCAGCCGCACTGAACATGTCCCTCCTGATCAGCCTCCCTCCAGCCGGCCAAAATATTCACCTTCCAATGGAGGTCCCATGCTGCTCTGCCTGCATTCAAAATCCCAGCTGTTTGCATGCCATGCCCCCAGCGCACTTCGTCCTCAAAGCCCTCTGAAACAGTGGCTATCCACACCCATCCTGGGGAGCGGCCTTCTCGAATCTAAATTAAATGTGCAGTGGAAACCTTCACTGAAAGCATCATTTGCTTTTCCTTAGGATCTGAAGCCCAGATGATTTTAATGGTAATTGCTTCTGTGGGTGAATGATCTGAAGGCAGAACTGTGGATTCGTTTCTCACCAGATGTTCCTCCATGCACGATAAGAATCAGTCTTAGGCCTGACCTCCTCCTTTTGAGTCTGGGTCACCCCTCCCTAGTGATGCCCAAACATCCAAGTCCTCCCTTATTCCACTGGCTCAGCGCTTCCAGCATCTGTCCCGCTGCCCTGAAACAGACAGCAGGCCCGAATGCCCTGCGCCTTGTCCGGTCATGTACACCCGTACAGCGTGAGGAACAGGAATCCAAGTGGCAACACGCACAGCTGCTTTGCACAGGTAAAGATTTCTAGACCAGTGGTTCTCAACCAGAGATACGTGAACCCCTGGGGGTAGGCAGAGGTCTTCCAGGGGGTTCATCAACTTATCTAGAGATTTGCCTAGTTTTACAACAAGCTACATCAAAAGCACTAGTGAAGTCAGTGCAAATTAAAACGTCATACAGACAATGGACTTGTTTATAGTACTCTATACACAATACACTGAAATGTAAGTACCATATTTATATTCCGATTGATTGATTTTGTCATTAGATGGTAACAATGAGAAAGTCAGCCATTGTTCAGTAATCGCGTGCTGGGACACTTTTGTATTTTTATGTCTGAGTAAACAAGTAGTTTTTAAGCAAGGTGAAACTGGAGTGCACAAGACAAAAATCAGACTCCCGGAAGGGGGGACAGTAGTCTGGAAAGGTTGAGAGCCACTGGACTAGACAAAGGGGCAGGACAAGAGGGAAACCAGACCCCCATTTCAAAAGGGCTTCCCAGGACCATAATAGTTGAAGCAATGCATCCTGGCCTGTCTCCTAAATGGAGGATTTTCCTTGTTAGGAGGAACAATAATCATTTTAAGGCACCATAGGCCAGATTCTGATCTCTTTTACAGCAGGAGGACTCTGTTGACTCCACTAACTTACACCGAAGATCAGAACCAGGCCTGATACCTCATGGACCCCCAGAGTCCGAAAATAATGGGACCTCAGCTTTCCAAAGATGCAGGCTCTCGGGATCTGAAGCCAGATCCTTGAAGGTCTTTAGGCATTGAATTTTCATTAATTTCAATGGGAGTTAGGCACCTAAATACTGTGAGGATCTTGGCCCAAGACCTACAATCACAGAATTCTGATTACCTTCTTGCCTTTTAGACCATCACTTGAATTCAGACCTGATTTTAGGGGCCACTATCTCCAGAACCATTAAAGTTGGAAGCCAGGGCTGGACAGCAGAGATCTTATAATCCCAGCTTTCAAATGGTCACAGGATTTTTCTCAACAGCAACCCCAGCTCTACCAGCCACCTGCATCTGGCCCCAGCCACCAGCACTCAAACCCATTAACACCAGCACCCACCTGTGTGACGAAGCGGGACTGTTCTTAATGTTTCCTCTGAATAGTGTGGGGGTGCCTCAGTTTCCCCTATGCAGTTCTTAAATATCTAGGTGGTGGGATAAGGGTGTATGATCGTTGCAGAGCCCTAGAGGGCAGGTGTGTGCAGGGGTCTGTACACAGAGAATGGCCATCACTCTGTTTCCTGGCACCTGAAGGCCTGGCCCTTTCCCCCTGCAAGGTGAAAGCTAAAGGGTTGGAAAACAAAGGAATCCGGTGACCTCCTGGCCCATGAAAGGGACAAAGCCCAGAGGAGGAGGGGCAGGAGACAGTCAGTTTGGGGCTGGCTGGGGACATGGAGTGAAGTGCAGACGTGGTTGTCTGGCTCACTGCTCCCCAGAATGGACCCGGCTGAGGGGTCCTGTTCTCTGCACCTAAAAGCTCTGTTTTAGACCACGTTCCTGTCTTCTAATAAACCTTCTGTTTTACTGGCTGGCTGAGAGTCACGTCTGACTGCGGAGTTGGGGTGCAGGACCCTCTGGCTTCCCCAGGACCCTGCCTGGGCAGACTCGCTGGGGGAAGCGCACGGAGGGGTAGAGGATACTGAATGCTCCGAGGTCAGACCCAGGAAGGTGGAAGTTGTGTGAGCTGTGTGTCCTGTAGACAGTCTGCTCACAGAAAGGAGACTTCCCCAGAGTCCTGACTGGTTTCGTAGGGAGCAGTTCCAGAGCATCACCCGGGGATGCCGTGACAACCTGGAAGTAGCAGGGATTCAACCCAGGTCCACCTCCTTTAAAAACACAGGCCCTCCCAACCCCTGGATAAAATATACAGGAGACTCCCCATTAGCTGCCAGCAGTACAGGGCTTATGACACATAGTACCACTGGATGGAATCAGAATTGTACATCTATCTACACAGTACATGAACCACTTAATTACAATCTGGCACAATGGGACCATGTGTGTACAGAGACCCCAGAACTCAGATATACCCCACCAGCAGAGAAGTGTTAATCCAAAACCTCAGTCTACTAGAGGAGAGAGATGTAAAACATCCCTCCAGCTGCTTGAGAGTTAAATGGCAGCACAAGAGATCACACACTTTCCATTTCCAAACAATCCTCGCTTGTTTGAGGCCTCACACAATTAACACAGCTGGGTCCACACACTGCTTTTCTGGCCTGGGCGGAACACAAAACCTGCTGTCTCTTCCCTTGTGAATGGCCCACGCTCAGCGAGAATGAAGCCCTTGAGCACAGCAGCGAAGCCTCAAGTACCCAAAGACAGGAAAAACAAACAGAGAGAACAACCCCAGTGTTAAACGAACAAGGCTCTCGGGCACGTGCTTGTGGGCTGGCACGCTCAGCCGGCTGCCTCTGGGGATGACGCCTGGGTTACTGGTGGGCACAGTGCTGCTCGTTAAGCCTGGGTGGTGAAACAGGTCAATATTATCTTGCATCTTTGGCACAGGACCGAGGCCACTGGCCTGGTTAGCTCAGGTTCCTGTTTCCAGTGGCAGAGGTGCTAGGAACCTCACCCAAACAACCCGGCCTGCTCTACCTCCCCTCTGACCTCGAGGCAGACCCAAAGCCAACCCTGGATGGCAGCAGCCCCACTCCTTGGGAACAATAGGGCTAGAGCATCACAACTCTGCCCCTGGTTAATGCAGACAGCCCCACTCTGGGACGATTCCCTGCAGCTGAGACAGGGCCCACCTGTTCCAACGAGTGGTCCAGGCGGCATGACAAACATCCCAGTACAAGCCCGTTTCCTGGGCCCTGCTTCGCATTTTGCCCTGCCTTCTGGCTCCATCCGCTCCAGGCTGAGGCTGCTGTGTGCCAAACACAGGCAATCAAGCCACGCAGGGGACGCTAACCCAGCTCGCTGCCCTACGCCCATCCTTGGCAGGAATAACACAGCCAGCAAATTGCTGCTAGGGAGGGGACTGGATTATACAACAGGCCTAGATGGATTTAGCTTTGTACCCTGCTTGGCCTTCCTGGCGCTGCCCTCCACAGCACTGGGATTTCCCACCTTCGTATCCAGCACCCTGCACTGCGATGCGACGCACCCGCCAGTCCCCGCATGGGCTCAGCCCTGGACGACAGGCACACAGGAGTGAATGGGGGCAGCAGCAGAGAAGGGCAGAAGAAATACTGCTGAGTCCAGAGATCCCACCACTACCAGGAGCCCACACTCACTGGGCACCGCCCCCTCCAGTGAAGGCTCCCACACAGAGGCGGATGAGCCTGCCATGGTCTGGGCTAGCAGAGGTGCCTCTTTTTGCTCAAGCTGTAGATGTGTTTGCAGATCCCGAGGTCACAGGTTCAATGCCCGCCGCTGAACACACACTTTGGGGTACATGCAATGTTGAGCAATGGGAAACAACTGGGGTTGCTTGTGCCCAGCCACGTCCCTCCCCGTCACACCACTTTCCTCCGTCCAAAACGGACGTGTACATTCCGTGCTTTAGAAACAACTCAGAGAAGTTAGGTGAGCCAGGATGGCTCACGGCAGCCAGCCAGAGCCCTCTGCGGATTGGCCCTTCAGCGTCGCTTCATGGCTGTGGCACGGGGAGCCATGGCTCCTCTGACCCCCACGGCGGAGCCCGAGATGCCAGAGTCAGGCCCGAATCCCTCTCCAATGCGGAGACTCAGGCCCAGCGCCTGAGGCGAGGCAGGTATGGTGGCCAGATGTTTGGAACTTGGAGCAGGGGGACATCTGCAATAGTTCTGGCTGGACTTCAAAGGAGCCACAAGCACGGACAGCTCAGATGGCGGCTGGGAGGGTAGGCAGTAAATTACTTCGGGTTGCTGAACTGTACACAGGATTAACCTCCCCGTCCTTCTGCGCCACCTCGCCCGCTCCTCAGCTGCCCAGGCTCCTGTTCTGCGCTGTTCTGCGGGGAAGCGCTGTTCTGCGCTGTTCTGCGGGGCTAGATGTCCCCTCCCAGGGAGGGATAGGCAAGCAGCAGCCAGGAGGAGGAGGAAGAAAAGGCTGATTTAACTGGATGGGACAGGAAGGCCAAAGCACAGATGGTGGGAAAGAGGAAACCCAAGAGGGTGCGGAAGATGGTAGCATTGATGGGCAGAGCCAGCCCGAGCGACAGTCATGTTTCCAGCCAGCTGGGAAGTGACCACAGCCACACGCGTGCGCACAGTCCAGGGCCCCGGGCCCTGTTAGCACCCAGAGAGAGGAGGAACATTCGTCTCTGCCTCGCGACCCCTCTGGGGAAGCCTCTCTGCTGGCTGGTAAGACACCCACCCTGAGCAGAAACACAGCCCGACCATGGCTTTGTGGCTGTGCAAACACCATTACCACGAGTGACTCTGGGCCCACAGCCAGGACAAGGGCCCTGCTGCAAGCCCCAGAAAAGGCCCCTCACCTTTAGCTCAAGAGGGAAGGACCTGTGTATCTGGGGATAGCTCTACCTCCCCACGAGACTGATCTGTCCAGCAATTGTCTTGTCTGCAGGAACGTGGATTCCTCACAGTGTAAGCTTTCGTGAGCTACAGCTCACTTCATCGGATGGCTTATGCTCAAATAAATTGGTTAGTCTCTAAGGTGCCACAAGTCCTCCTGTTCTTTTTGCGAATACAGACTAACACGGCTGCTACTCTGAATCCTTACAGTGTGTGCAGGAAGTGGGACTGCCATCACATGCCCCAAGGGAACACCTGATGCAATCACTGAACTGCGGAGAGGAGAGGGAGCCGTGGAGCAGCCCACCAAGCAATTCAACTGCACATGCAGACAAGCCGCTGCGCTGGGTTTTGTAGCCACCGGTGCTTGTAACTATACCCCCGGCCCCTCTCCCTGCCCATTTGCGGGGCAGATGGGCTCTGGGTCACTGAGCTCACAGCTCTTCACAAAGGAACATTATTCGCCCCTCTTTGCAGAAGAGGAAATGGAGGCTCAGGGAGAGGAAGGGCCTGGCCTAGGATCGCGTAGTAATTCAGCAGGAGATCCGAGGATCTCAGGCATCCTCCCTCCCAGTCTGGTGCAGGCTGGCAAAGCGCTTTTGCTAGCTGAGCTCTGTCATTACCCCGGTAAAGAATCTGGCCCATTAACAGCATTACCTAATACCCCCTCGCTGCCTTCAATGTCAGATTGCTTGTTAAATCCCCACCTCTGCAAAAGCAGCGTTTCCATCAGCCCTTCGCCTTCCCCTCGCTCAAAGCCAGCACCCCTTCTCGCGCGTTATTTATCAGCGCCCACAGATGAAGACAAGCACGATGGAGACAGACTACCTTGGCATCCGTTCCAAATTTAGTTTGCTTGTGAGACGGTTGAATGTAGGTCTCTATGAATAGCGATGTGGTGTCTGAATACGTGTTTAATAATTAAAGGGGCGACGGGGAAAGCACAGTGAGCGTTACTGTATGTTTGTTTGGTAGAACTTACATGTAATAAAAAGAAAAATGTATTTGGTCACCATGGGTCAGTCTTGTACCTTAAACATTCCCTGTTAAACACATGCCAAAGAGCAAACCAAAGAAACTATTTTGTGCAAAACTCATCTACTCCAGAGCTATTGCACCTGCGCTGAACAACGAGGGCACTGCAGGAGATCATGATCGTCAATTGCAGATACGGTGCACAATATTTAGATGCACAATTAGGTACCCAAGGATGATGAAAATGTCATGTACACCAATGTGCTGCTGGCCGTGTGACCTGAGGCTCATAAGAGTTTTTTTGTGATGACCCAAGGGAGTGGGGAGGGGTCAGTGCTGAAGGGCCAGGGGTTTAAGACATAGAATCATAGAAGATTAGAGCTGGAAGAGACCTCAGGAGGTCATCTAGTCCAACCCCCTGCTCAAAGCAGGACCAATCCCCAACTAAATCATCTCAGCCAGGGCTTTGTCAAGCTGGGCCTTAAAAACCTCTAAGGAAGGAGATTCCACCACCTCCCTAGGCAACACATTCCAGTGCTTCACCACCCTCCTACTGAAAAAGTTTTTCCTAATATCCAACCTAGACCGCCCCCACTGCACCTTGAGACCATTACTCCTCGTTCTGTCATCTGCTACCACTGAGAACAGCCGAGCTCCCTCCTCTTCAGAACCCCCCTTCAGGTAGTTGAAGGCTGCTATCAAATCCCCCCTCATTCTTCTCTACTGCAGACTAAATAAGCCCAGTTCCCTCAGCCTCCCCTCATAAGTCATGTGCCCCAGCCCCCTGATCATTTTCGTTGCTCTCCGCTGGACTTTCTCCAATTTGTCCTTTCTGTAGTTGCGGGGGTGGGGAGGAGGGAAGGGCGCAAAACTGGACACAATACGCTAGATGTGGCCTCACCAGTGCCGAATAGAGGAGAATAATCACTTCCCTCGATCTGCTGGCAATGCTCCTACTAATGCAGCCCAAAATGCCATTAGCCTTCTTGGCAACAAGGGCACACTGTTGACTCATACCCAGCTTCTCGTCCACTGTAACCCCGAGGTCCTTTTCTGCAGAAATGCTGCTTAGCCAGTCTGTCCCCAGCCTGTAGCGGTGCATGGGATTCTTCCGTCCTAAGTGCAGGACTCTGCACTTGTCCTTGTTGAACCTCAGACTTCTTTTGGCCCAATCCTACAATTTGTCTAGGTCACTCTGGACCCTATCCCTACCCTCCAGCATATCTATCTCTCCCCCCAGCTTAGTGTCATCCGCAAACTTGCTGAGGGTGAAATCCATCCCATCATGAACCTCTGCCTCTTCAGAACAGAGTATACTTCCATCAGCTGCCAGCTATAGTAGCCTATTACCCTCTTCTGTGTTCTATTGTTTCCTTATTCTAAGAGCTGCTGCCACCCACCAGGATGTGGTGGCACATACAAGAACTCCTCAGTGTTCAGTAAGGGGTGAAACCACCGGCATCTCTCCACTCCTGTCTGTGCCAAATGAGCCATCATCCAGGCCGCCTTGGTCAGTAGTTTGTCCAATTGCAAAGCCTGGAATCCGTTGTTGATAGAACAGCCAGTTTCCTTCTGTATGCAAGCACCGCCCGGGTTTGCTGCGGCGAGACGAGCCCGTTTGCTTCTGTGTTTCCAGCTCCGACATGCTGGTGGCAGACAAACAAAGCTGCACGTATCCCTCCTGCCGTGCCAAATTCCTGCTCATAAATCTGTCCCTGCCCCACTGGCTTTGTTGTGGCATTTTCCAATAAAGCGCTTTCTACATCTGGAAGCAACCAGAGCAAAGGGCCTGCCAGCTGAATGCTCTTCTGGCACAGAGGGACGGATTAAATTATTCCTCCTCGTGCACGGGTAGCGATGACAGCCCCTCTACCTGGGCACTTCAAAGAGCTGCCATTCCCCTTCCCGCCAGCATCCGCCATCCCACGTGGCCCCCTTTCAAGGGCAAGGACAGGAGCACACTCAATATAAGCAGTTTACGAAGGGCCCCTGTCATGGAGTCCCCGGGGGATGCTCTGGAACTGCTCCCCATGAAGCCAGTCAGGACTCTGGGGCAGTTGCCTTTCTGTGAGCAGCCTGTCTTCAGGACTACAAAGCTCACACAGCTTCCACCTTCCTGGGTCTGACCTCGGAGCATTCAGCATCCTCTGCCCCTCCGTGTGCTTCCCCCAGCGAGTCCGCTCAGGCGGGGCTCCTGCGGAAGCCAGAGGATCCTGCCCCCCAACTCCGCAGTCAGACGTGACTCTCAGCCAGCCAGTAAAACAGAGGTTTATTAGACGACAGGAACATAGTCTAACACAGAGCTTGTAGGTGCAGAGAACGGGACCCCTCAGCTGGGTCCATTTTGGGGGGCAGTGAGCCAGACAACCACGTCTGCACTTCACTCCATGTCCCAGCCAGCCCCAAACTGACTCCCCCTCCAGACCCTCCTCCTCTGGGCTTTGTCCCTTTCCTGGGCCAAGAGGTCACCTGATTCCTTTGTTCTCCAACCCTTTAGCTCTCACCTTGCAGGGGGGAAGGGCCCAGGCCATCAGTTGCCAGGAAACAGGGTGTCAGCCATCCTCTGTGTCCAGACTCCTGCACACACCTGCCCTCTAGGGCTCTGCAACGATCATACACCCTTATCCCACCACCTAGATACTTAAGAACTGCATAGGGGAAACTGAGGCACCCCCACACTATTCAGAGGAAACATTAAGAACAGTCCCACTTCATCACAGCCCCATTACCAGGTAGTGCATCCAACTGCCTGCAATGCAATTTCCTTGACAAGTCAGTTTTTTAAATGGGGGGAGGGGAGAAAGAGGCCTTTTCCCCAAAGCCTCTAAACAAGCCGTAAAATAGATTGAGCATTAAGCCCGGCCATCCTGCCAGGAATCAGGGCGAAGAGGCAGGGACAGCACGTTGCAACGGAGATGCTAGCAGAAGCCTTGGGATAGCTGCATGCATTGAATCAGTGAATGTTTTCTCAGGAGATTGGGGGCGGATGAGGACTGGCCCAACAGAGGGCAAGGTTGGGTGGAGAATGGTCTCAGCCCTGTACATGGGCCATCTGGCATTTCCCCTTCCCTAGAAAGATAGTCACACCCTAGGATGGCACGTCCCTTCGACCAGGTTCACATCCCCTCCTATTTCACTCAGTCATCCCGGGGATTGGACCTCCTGAGGTCCCTTCCAACCCTAATCGTTTATGATTCTATGATCCCCAGAGGAGGAACACTTGCTCTTCCCCATCTCTGAAAGCTGCCGGCCCGGTAGAACCCATCATGAGAGAAGACGGCTCTGCTCCTCGGGGCTGAGAGGGAACAGGCTGCAGTGGAAACAGCCAACCTATTTTGGGGTATACTGACATGCGGGGAGCAGAGGCTGGGCTGGAAGACCTGGGGGTGCTGTCAGGCAGGAAATGAGGACCTCACAGGCTGCAGGTCAGGTTTGAAGGAGAAGGGAGCCCAGGACAGGAATGGCGGGGTGGCACGGGGGAGGGGACGGAAATCAGGGGCATAGGCAGAGCTAGGCGTGTGGTTGGCGAGTCCCGGCCTGGAGTAGCAGGGGGTGCAGAGTGATGCCAATTGGTAGAACCCCCTGCAGAGGAAGCCCCCACAGACCCTGTCCCGGTCAGCCTCAAATACAAAACCCACACAAAGCAGCAGTTGTTTTAAAGCAAGTTATCTCCCCAGACTCCAGCTGCAGCCCCAGCTCCCCTCATAGTCCCGATACCCTAGATCTGCCTTGTGCTCCCACCTGCTGCCTCACTCCACTGAGGGGAGCAGAATTACTCTGGATTCCCCCGGTGTAAGAGAGAGCAGGGTCCAGCTCAGTCCCCACCCCAAGCTGGAGTTCCCACTGGGGTGCAATATCATTTCCCGCGTCTATTGTGCCAGGGCCCTACACAGACATTGCTCTTCCCACTCCGGTGCTCAGCACGGGCATTGTGCTTGGGTTTTGCACCTTGCTGTGCTCAGCAGGGGAGAGAAGCTGCTGCTGACCCTGGGATCCTTCTGCCAACACCCGCTGGGTTGTACCCTGCTGGCCAGGGGCCTGGCTACGTTAAGGTCCTTACCATAAACACGGAGGGGAGGCACCTTAATGAAGCTGAATGGCTGCTAAAGCTTTTCCGGGGTGGGAGCTCGCTGCAGTGGCTCAGAGACGGCCCCTCAGTTGGACTGATTGGATTGCACTGCTACGGCCTCCTATTCCCTGCAAGGAGTGCCCCAGACGTGGGGTGTTGGCATCTCCCCTACAAAGGGTTAATTAACACCACCTCACCCTCAGGGCAGGGTCAACCCATTGGAGTTGGTTCTCATGAGGCTGTTGTCACTCGCACTCCTGGGCCGGGGAGCTCTTACAGAAAGCTCAGTGGTTATTTTCTCTGCCCCCCTACAGCCTCTCTACTGCTGCAGACACACGGCTCTGAGGCTAGCCCACCCCCTGCTATTCCTATGCCACTCACAGGGCCACACGAGAGGGCTCCCTGGGGCAGGGCAGCACACAAGGAGAGCATACCTGCAGCCTCACCCCCTAGCAGTGAGCACTGGCCAGCCAGGCAGGAGGAAATCCATGGCCCCGTCTCCTCCCAACTTGACCCCCAGCGCTGCTAACAAGGAACAGTTCACTCAGTCCGGGGGTCCTCCTCCCACCTCTGTCCTGCCTGGGCTTTGTCCCTAGACCCCTGCGCCAAGCCAGGTTCCACCTGAGTGGTGAGCGCTTCCCTGTCTGGGAAAAGCCTCCTGCAGCCAAGGCAGGGTGGGTGCAATGAAGGGACGCCGGGGGGTGGTGAGCAGAGCACAGAAACGCCTTTTCCAGACCTTGGTTCGGTTTGGGTGAAGAGCCGGGCTGCTCCTGATTCGATCCCAAGCCATTGGCGAAGAACCAACCCCACTAGGGCTCTGCGCCCTCCTGGAATGAAATTAAAACCCCAACAGGATTTCGGTGCCATCCCAGCGCAGCCTCGGCTGCCTGCGTCTCAGGGACAGCCCCCAGGAAAGGAACCGGGGGAAGCATTGGCAGTCAGTGCCTGAACCGTGCCTCAACGTGGCAGTTCCTTGATAAGCTGTCAAGGCCTATTTCTGAGCCGGGATCACCCCATTGCTGGAAGCCCCCACCCATCACCCACACAAAGCTGCACACTGGCTGGATTCATCTAGAGAAATAGACTAAATTGGGCACACTCACATGTACCTCCCCTTCCCGCCCCCCCGTGTGTGAGCCTCTTTGGATCTCCTAGCACCGGGCCAGGGTCACATTCACCTCCCCTGGCTGTCAGGCTGGGCCCAGGCTGTCATGGGAGGTGGAGGTTTATTTCCTGGGTCTGGTGAGAAAGATCAGGCCCAGAACCACGTACAGGGCCTGTCTCCACTACTCCAGCTGGTACCTGATTTCTAACAACCGTTCACACTTGCTAGCCACTGCAGACAGGCCTCAGGAGTCAAGCGAATCTGCTTGGGACCCGGGCTTCCTTTGCCCATTTGGCAGGAGAACTAGACTGTCTGGAGGTGCCAAAATGCTACTGATTGTTTCCAAGCTGCCTGAAATTAGCAGCCGAGCTTCCCGGGGGAGGAGGAGATGTCAGAGAGAGACTGACTCTCTTTGAAGCCGATCTTGATGTTTCTCTCACTGACAAACGTAATGTATCAGCGCAGAACCACCGCTTTGCAGAGACGCTCCCTGTGCTCAGCAGCCAAGCAGCGATATTGCAACGCGCAGTACGCGCATGCGGAAGTGATGTTCCCCCACGGCCCAGCCACAGAGAAGGAGAAGGGCTCTACTGCCAGGAGCAGCTAGATGAACCGATAGAGACCTTCTCCGGTAGCAGGCTGAGGTTTTTAGAGCGGAAGGAACAGGCCTCCACTCCCAGTGCCCCGAGCAGACGTGTGTTCCAGACCTGCCGGCCACTGCAGCGCCCAGCTCTGTTACGATGTTCTTGCATGGCAGGAACACCTTCCTTCCCGCAGTTTGAGTACGGGTGGGCCTGAGAGCGGCAGGAGCCCTGTCAGATGATCTAGTGGTGCCTTCTGGCCTTAAGAAATCGCTGAAAATGTCTCCTACCCAGTCATTGACCCCGCCTGAGCCTGCTTAGCTTGGGAGAGCTAATGGGCTCTAACCAACAGGCAGCTAACACCCTTCCCCCCAGTAAAACAGCCCATTTCCTCCCCTCTCCTCCAGCAGGGCCGGTGCCCTCCGCTCACATGCCATGGCCACAGGAGTGAGAGGTTGCGTCAGTAGCCCAGGATTGCAGAGCACAACCTGCAGGGCCGCTCCCAGCCACGGGCACGGCTCGTTAGGAGGCAAACTCTCTCATGAGCACCACTCCCTGCAGAAGGTGGCTGGTGGAACGCACAGCACCAGACACCGTGGCCTGGGCCACTGGAGGCCTGGGGCAGGGTCTCGACTGCTCACCCGGAACGGGTGAGTCTAGTTTATTTCTGACACAGAGCCTCACTGCACAGGGACGGCGGGCGCCCCACTGCACGGGGCTATCTACGATTGGTCATCTTGTGCTGTCCAGCTTGCATCTGTCTCTCCCTAATCCAGAGTCACAATGATTCATGGCGATAATGAATCTACAGCGACATATTTAGAATGCGTCCGTATGAACACACCTTGGGCTGAAGAGGATTGAGGACTGAGGAGTCGAAGCAGCATGTGGGTCATCAGCTGGTGGGCTAACTCCTGGCTTCCTCACGCCACTCAGACTCATGCAGAACTGTCCCTGAAATCAACAGGAGTTTTGCCAGAGTAAAACCTGACTAAGAACTTCAGGCGTTTGCCCAACAATGAAGCCTATATTTCCAAGCATCTCTCATTCGAAAGCATTAATGGCACATGCGGCTTGGCCCAGTGTGATGGGCAAGGATTGTTTTCCCCAATTACAGAGGGGGAAACTGAGGCACAGAGATGCACCATTACTTACCTCAGGTCCCTTGACTTAATGTGCAAGCTGGGAAGAGAACCCATATAGCTCTAGGAAGCACCATTAGCTGAAGAGTGCTGGGTCCCCAGGGAAGGATTCCAGAGGAGGGTGTGGAGGGGATTTTGTGATGCACAGGTTTTATCTTACTCATTAACTAAATGGGCAGTGTGCGTGTTTATTTCGACAGATAAATGAACCTCTCCATAGCTCTAGGCACAGACCAATACTGACAGGGATAGTTAATAAACCCAGTGGTCCAAAACAAGACTCCCAAACTCTCCAAAATGTGTTTCTCCCTTCCCCTCTGCACTGCCTTATTCAACCCCCCCACAGAGAAACCTTGAAGCCTTGAAACAGATCCTGAACGTCACCAGACCCAAACTCTGCAAACCTAGGGGCGGGGCTGGCCACCACAACCTGCCCTTTTAACCCGTTTGGGCCCCAGCTGATGTCCCAGGATCGCCTGCAGAGTGAGGTGGGCCAGCTAGGACAGAGTTGAGTGGAGCCCTGCACGGTACGAATTCCTCCAGCCTGCACACCCCCGATACGCTCCAGGCAGTGCCAATGAAGGAATGAGCCGCTAGCAGGCAGCTCGCTCTCCAGGAGCCAGCTCGACAGCTGCTGCAAGGCAGCAGGGCTCCATCGATGCTGTGCTGGTTTATGCCAGCTGAGGCCCCTAACGTGATAGGGTTCCAGCCGCCACTTCTGCTGCCACCCCAACCATAGCTTTGGAGGGTTCTGGGGGAGTCCAAAGGGCCCTGAGTTTGCGTGTGGCTTGGGAAGGCTTCCCCCAACCTCTCGAGCCCTCCACCTGGCTGGAAACACCCTAAGAACAGCCCTTCCTGGGGTACCTCAGTGTTCTGGGTCGGTGCAAGCAAGCCGCTCGACCCAGCCCCGGCATCACAGACTGCTCGGCGTCAGCTCAGCCATAGAAACGGGCACCCCCTTAGGGGCTGTCTCTTACTTCTCCTAAGCTGGTCTTGTCGAGCCCGGGCAGGGCAGATGCATGGGCCTCCCTCATCCCTGGACTCTGCCTCCATCACTAAGAGTAGCACACGACAGGGTGCACGCAGCAGCCGTGTGTACGGACATGCATGTTGCTCTACTGCCACCTAGGGACACATGGAGTAATGGCCAGGGGTGGGGAGAAGCATAGTCTAGTGGTCCAAAGGGCCGAGATGAGGATTGGGTCCTATTCCCAGCCCTTCCAGTGATGCCACACTGTGCCTCAGTTTCCCTGTTTAATGGGGATCATGACACTGATCTACATCACAAGGCGTATGAGGTTTAGTTCATTAACCTATGCAATGGGCTTCGAGAGCCTTGGCTGGAAGGTACCCCTGCTGGGCCATGAGCTACAGATAGGAATTCCAGCTGTTGTAACTAAGCACGGGTCTGGGACCTTAAGCTACTGGCCTCCTTGTGCCCGACACCTGGCCTGGAGCTGTCAACTCTAGGCAGGGAACAGGGAAAACTCAGTCTCCATGGGGCACCTCGGCTGAGCTGCCAGCAACAGGATCACTCACCCCACTTAGTCTTGGTCTGAGACCCACCAACTCATCTCACACAGTCCCTGACCAGCCATCAGCTGGTAACAGCTTCCAGTCACTAGCCCCAGGGGCTGCATTTCAGCTGAGCTGCCGGTTCCCACTTTCTTTACTGGGTCCTAAGGGCACCCACGGGTGTTCACAGAGCACCAGCAGGGCACACACCTGAGCTACATCTAGGCTACAATGTCACCAATTCTCACCATGCTAGTGCAAGTCTCAGGATAGCAGGTGCTTTTTCTCTCATTGGAGTCTGTTTTTGAAGTTTTTTTGTTGAAGAATTGCCACTTTTAGGTCTGTAGTCGAGTGACCAGAGAGACTGAAGTGTTCTCCAACTGTTTTTTTCAGAGTAACAGCCGTGTTAGTCTGTATTCGCAAAAAGAAAAGGAGTATGCTCAAATAAATTGGTTAGTCTCTAAGGTGCCACAAGTACTCCTTTTCTTTTTGCAACTGGTTTTTGAATGTTATAATTCTTGACGTCTGATTTGTGTCCATTTATTCTTTTACGTAGAGACTGTCCAGTTTGAGCAATGTACATGGCAGAGGGGCAGTCTCTACATAAAAGAATAAATGGACACAAATCAAACGTCAAGAATTATAACATTCAAAAACCAGTCGGAGAACACTTCAATCTCTCTGGTCACTCGATTACAGACCTAACAGTGGCAATTCTTCTTCCACAAAAAAACTTCAAAAACAGACTCCAACGAGAGACTGCTGAATTGGAATTAATTTGCAAACTGGATACAATTAACTTAGGCTTGAATAGAAGCTGGGAGTGGATGGGTCATTACACAAAGTAAAACTATTTCCCCATGTTTATCTCCCCCCCACCCCCCATTGTTCCTCAGACATTCTGGTCAACTGCTGGAAATGGCCCACCTTGATTATCACTCCAAAAGGGTCCCCCGTGTCCCCCCAGCCGCTCTCCTGCTGGTAATAGCTCACCTTAAGTGATCACTCTCGTTACAGTGTGTATGGTAACACCCATTGTTTCTTGTTCTCTGTGTATATAAATCTCCCCCCTGTGTTTTCCACTGAATACATCCGATGAAGTGAGCTGTAGCTCACGAAAGCTGATGCTCAAATAAATTGGTTAGTCTCCAAGGTGCCACAAGTCCTCCTGTTCTTTTTGCAGATATAGACGGACACGGCTGCTACTCTGAAACCTGAAAATAAGCTGTTCTCTTCATTATGTGATCAGGCCTATGAATCAAGGGACCCCAAACACACACCCTTCCCTGGAGAGTGCTTTCCACTCTTGATTGCGTTTCCACCTGCCCAGGGCAGGAAGGGGAAGGGCTGCTGGAAGGGTGGGACAGGCAGCACTATCCTAGCAGCCACTTGGTAACAGATCCTAATCGGGCTTCCCCCGGACTCCTCTGTGGAGGGGTGTGATCTCACACAGCACTAAGGGCCAGATGCCGTGACTGGGCCTCACAGTCTCTCATGTCAGCCTGTGTCAGGCAGTGAGAGCGGGCCTAGGGCCCAGATCCTCAAGGGTGTGTAGGTGCCTAACTCCCAGCGAGCCCGCCTAAGTGTCCACACAGAGTGCACAGGAGCCCTCAGCCCCAGTGGGTTAGCATCACCCCAGGTAGATGCTGGTTCCTGCTGGTGTATGGCAGGGAGCAGGGACCTCGGTGGCAGGAAGCCTTGCTGTGATGCAAAGCTTCCCCTCTGCCAGGGAGCTACGGAGGCCAGCAAGCCTGAGAGCCATTCCCGGCGGCTGGCTTGCAGCCTGATTCCTCAGGGGCAGGCGAATAGCAGGGTTTCAGTAAAAGCACCTCCTCGTCCGAGAGAACTGCTCCAGCTGGACCCAACAGCCACCCAAGAGCTGAGTAAGGGATGAGTCGCGGTAGCAGCGATTGTGATCACTATTCACCCATCCCCACCCAACAGCACCTCCCCACGCCGGCCAGTGACTACCTAGAGCATCTATTCCCCCTCCCAGAGTCCGTCTCCAAATATAACTGAATAAAACATGAACCGACACAGGCCCTAGTCCCAGACTCAGCCCCGGCCCCCCCTTGTCCCCTTCACTCTCTTTTTTGTAGTCTAAATTCTTGATGCCTCCTCACTCCCCGCTTTGGGGCCCAATTTTGTCCCTTTAAAATCACAATGCACATTGGCTCCGGGGGAGCGACATCAGGCCTTTGTCCACAATCAGAGGAGTCCAGTATCCTCCAGGACAGAGCCTCTGCCTGTGGGATTTTCAGCCTATCCAAAGCACGAAGTGCTGGAAATCTGGCCGGAACGCCTAATCACCATGCAGAATCTTTGGGACCTAACATTTCAGATCAGTGTCCTGACTTCTGGACGTGTAACTGTTACATGGGTGGGAGTGCACAGGGGGTGCCATTAGATGGTCTCGCTCCGTCTGTTTTTCTAAACGCAAGTTAGATCTTGAAGAAATGCTTATTGCTAGATGCGGTGCAGTTTTTTTTAGAAGAGGCTGAGCAGATCCCAGATCTCCAGCCAAGTCTGTTCTGCCTCAATCTCTGACTGAGAAGCATCCTTTGCCATAGCTGCTGCCCACAGGTTTTCCCCACGTAAACCAGGCAACACTGTCGGGTGCCAAAACTTTACAGGGTGCCACAGCATGATCTTCAGCTTCAAGAATATAGGCCTCTCTGCTCCTTGTTCCATTAGGCTGGGTCCACTAAATGCTCCCTGGGGTCACCCAGACTTGATCTCAACTGGTCTCTGAGAGACTCCAGCTGCAAGCTCCTGGCTCTTTTGACAGTTTTCTAGTATGGATCAGAATAAAAGCATTTGGTCACGTACCAGGGAAATCAAATTCAAATAGTCCCCTGGAATGGCCCATCGAACCCGTACAGGATCCCATCGATGCTCCGGGGAAGTCAAGGACCAGTCTATAATGCTCCCAGCCAATTACAAACTGGTGTTTGAGGGAGGAGGGGAATGCTCATTAACAGGCCACAGGTGAGAGGACACTGGCCAGGAAGGGGTTGTCGAGGCACTTGGCCCTTTCATCCCGGCTGCCAGGTGGCCTCTGGTGCCAGAGACAGGAGTTCTGGGGCCAGCTGTAGGGGCAGTAGCTGCACCCGTGTCCAGCTGGCAGGGTGCCCTGTGTGGTCACCATCCCTGTGTTTGTTCCGTGGGGCAGAGAGCCACAAGGCAACACTGAGTCCCCACAGAAACGGCCATCTGGACCACGCAGGCTGCATCCTCAAGTCCTGCCACACAACATCATCCCCGGCCGGCCAGGACACAGGACAGACCATGGAGTTCGGGGCTGCCCTGCCAGTCTGGGGGTGGGTGGCAATCACAGGCCACTGCTCCTCACTCCCACGTCTGCTATATGTCCTATGGAATTGCGAGGGAGACGTCATCCAGGCACCTCGGAGAGCTGGGATCAGCTCCCAGCCAGGCCACAATCTCCAGGGCTCCAATACAGGAACCTGGCTGGATAGACACAGGTGGGGAAAGTGGGCTCCAGGTTTAATTACCCCGCTGCTGCTGCTTCCGCTTCTGGCTAGCCTGGCCCAGGACAGCTACCGAGCAAATCCACAGCTGAACACCCTGCGCCGCCCCTGCTCTCTGGACCGAGTCGCACCCCAGCAGGAGGAGAGGGCAGCGGGCAGCCTGGCTTCCAAGCCCTTCAGCGCACTGTTTAATTCCTCCAAGGCAGAGGGAATTGACCTGCAGCTGGCTCCATCACTCCCCAGCCCAAGCTTTGCGGACACACCGGGCTCTGTGGGCACGGGGCTGTAACCGAAGGGGAAGGGCCAGCCTAGAGTTTCAATGAGATACCAGCTCCTTCTACCGAGCGAGCCAGAAACTGCACCCAAAATACAAAGGCCTGGCTGGTTCTGATTCCCTCCTTAATATCCCTACCTAATGAATGCAAATAAACAGCGGGAGCAGCCATTTCACAGGCCACCCTGCTAGCACCATTCCCTCCGATGCTTCTTCAGTGCAGCTAGCCAGGTTTCTGCCTCCTGGCACCGATTCCCCACGTGGGTCCCTGCTGCTCCGGTGGGAGATGCGTGGCCGGATAGACACAATACACCCAGCCCCGCACACCGCTGAGAGAGATGGAGTCCAACCCTAGGAGGTTTCATTCATCAATTTCTGATCAGTGCCCGGCTGGACTTCCCAGCCCCTTGGGCCTGGGTGTGGGAACTCCAGAGCCTGCTTCTAATTTTTTATACCAGTTTATACCCCGACTCCTGGGTCCAGGCACCGTAAATCCCATACTTGGCTTCTCCCCGAAACAGAGCTCAGAGGTTGTGGCTCCATCACGATCTGGCCAAGCTCCCGAGACAACGAGATCCATGTGGCCACTGAACAGCCTTCCCGAGGGAAGGGGTGGGAGCCCATAACTGGGGCTATGTTAAACCAGACACCGCCAAGCACTAGGAAACTCCCCTGCCCTGGGGGATGGCCAGGCTGGGAACTTACAGGCCCTTTCCACCACTAACCTCTCTGGAAAATACCAGAGCATTGACCAGTCCTGGTTCAGAGCACAGAGCCATTGGCACTCGTCTCTTATTGTGCAACGCTCTAGGATTTTTAATCAGGGCAATTCCTGTTGCAGCCCCCTGGAAGGGGATTCCCTTCTGGTGCGCTGAGGCCCCTCTCCTGCCCATGGCATTCTGGGATGCCGGCTGGCTTTTATGTTACGTTCTTATGTTACAGAGAGCAAATCAGCAGGGAGGTTGCATTTCCTTCTGCTAATGCAGGATCCATTAGCTATTTATGTGCTGGCTGCAGTGCTCTCTGGGAAATCTCCCACTGCTACCCGCACTGGTTTGACCCTACCGGTGGTCTCAGCGAAAGTGCAGACAGGGCTCAGGGAGCGGCTGGATTTGTTACTGGACCACCCTCCACGCCTGCTGTGCGACTGAAGCCTTTTGCTCCAGGGGCTGTTAGCACTGCAAACCACCTCCCATCCTTGAGGCTTGCTCCCTGGGCACTGCAGAGGCAGGGTGCTTAGCCCCTGGTAGGGGAGAAGCAAGCCTATCGCTGTGACGTCCATCTCTGCAGCTCCGATGTCCCTGTCTGGGTCTCCTGTACTGTATCCGAGGCTTAATTTGTAATGAAAGAGGTGCTGGGGCTCAAGCCAGTTTTTTACATTCATAACCAACGCAGCAATGAACTGCCAGGCCTAGATGTGCCGGGGCTCAGCTCTGGCACAAAGTAAGGACCCTGTACCACAAAGATCCCATGGAGCAGCTCAAGTTTAGGACAGCGTGCATCCAGCTGCAGGGCTAGTGCGGAGTCGGCACCCCACAGCGGACATAGCGCTGTGGCTGTGGGGAATGCATGCAGCCCCGCCACAGGCTGGTGGACAATCCACAGGAGTGCTGGCGGGAGCTGCAGGGAAACTACACAGCTCCTTTGATCTGTGAACCAAAGCGCCGGCATCTCCCACCCAAGGCCGGTGATGCAGCACCCGCCGAGAGAGGTTCTGTGTGACTGACACGCCGCTCGGGAACAAATCACAGCGCGGACCCAGCACCCCCTGTCCCGAGGCCCCGCGGTGGGACTGGGAGAATGGCACAGGCTGAGCGAGGGGTGGGTAAGATCTGTCTGGTTCCAGCCCTTCACGACCCCACCTTCCCCAGGGGATGGTCCAACAAGCTGTTCCTCCGGCTTTTAAAGAGCCCTCCCCAGAGCAGGTGAGGATCGTATGTCACCCACTCCCCACTTTCTCTCTCGACGGGTGACATCTGGCCTGCCGCTCGCAGCCTCAAACCGTGGCCGGAAACACCTTTTTCCTGTCCGCTGGGCTGCAGCGCAGGGCTGAAGCAGGAAAATCCTTGCATCTCAGCAAGTTATTTATAACCCATCTCTCAGCTATGGGGGCCTGCTCCTCTGACACTGACGGGCCAGAATTAGACACACTGACCCATCTAAACGCTGCTTTTGTCCCAGGCCGTTGGAGTTCCCGGGCCAGGCCCAGTTACCCAGGCACAGCGGCTCCCTGACACAGAGCACCGAGACCCGCAGGGTCCAGAAATCACCGGCGTGTGCAGCAACAGGGTAACAGAAGGCATCTAACGTGCAGTCATACGCCCATGGGCCCCATTCACCCCTGGGAATGCCGGGGATTTCAGCAGGGTCACACCAGGGACAGATTGACCACTGTGCTGGGGCTCCTCCTCCTCCATTTCCTGGTTTCAGAGTAACAGCCGTGTTAGTCTGTATTCGCAAAAAGAAAAGGAGTACTTGTGGCACCTTAGAGACTAACCAATTTATCGGATGCATACGATGAAGTGAGCTGTAGCTCACGAAAGCTCATGCTCAAATAAATTGGTTAGTCTCTAAGGTGCCACAAGTACTCCTTCTCCATTTCCTGGTATTCCTTCTGCTCTGGTCCCCTTGCCCCCTTCCTTGATTTCTCCACCCCTTCTCTGCTCCGATCCCCTGCCCCCCGTGTCCTGTCTTGATCCCCTGGCCCCTCTCTGCTCTGATCCCCAGTCCCTCTGCATCCTGATCCCCTTCCACCCTGCCTCAATCCTACCCCCCCGCCCCGGCTCTGGTGCCCTTTGCCCTGGCCTGGCAGGTGCAGCCAGCGGCAGCGCCTGGGGGACTAGACCCACACAGAGACGCTGTTTGCCCGCAGGGGCCTGCCTGGCTCATGGGAACCCCGTTTCCCCTCCAAGACAGGCTGAATGCCACGTCCCCCTTCCTGTTCCCAGGCCAGTGGAACCCTGCGGCTCCCACGCCCTGCTTTGGCTGGACTGTTTCTGGAGGCTTATGAGGCTGCTGCTGAGCCCCTGGGCCTATCCCTAGGCTCAAGCTCTCGAGGCTTATGCTTTGCGCTCCAGCGGTCCCAAGTTCAATCCCCGAGACGGCTCAGTCAGGCACCCTTGTAGCTTTGCTACAGCCCTGGGATGGGCCAGCCACCATAACGGACCCTGCACTGCCTGCAGCCTTGAACCCCAAAGGCGGCTCTCCTCCAGCATCCCTCCCCTCACCCCCATTACAGCCCCCTGAGCTTTGCAAGCTCCCGCGTCGCCAGACCACCCCACCCCCGGCAGCCATGCGAGATCCCACCACATCCTGCTTCTTGTTTCTGCCCATGTTGCCTCCAGCACGTCCTTTTCCAATCCCCCTCTGCACCCCAATCCCTACCCGATACCCTCCCCCACCGTCACACCCTGTCTTCCAGGGGCCTGAGAAATTCTGGCCATTTCTCAGGAACAGAGCCAGCTCCCAAATGACCACGTGATCAGTGTGCCTCTGTCCTCGTCCTGCCCCATCGCCTCCCCCACCTCCTGTCGTTCTTGTGGCCTGTAAGCTCTCTGGGGCAGGGACTCCATGGGGCCGTGCACCTCTGCAGCACTACATAGGGAGCAATAGCAGTGCTGTGTCCTATGGCAGCATCTGCCGCCCAATTTATGCAAGGAAATATTTATTTTTCACGGTGCACAACTGGCCTGTGGAACTCACTGCCACTGGATACCACTGAGGCCAAGGGCCCTGGAGGAGTCAAAGAGGGACTGGTAATGAGAACAGCCCCAGCTACATTATGGGTTAAAAAATAAGGCTATAATCCTCCTGCTTCAGAGCCTGAGCCATCCTCTAACTGATGGGATCAGGAAGAAACTCCTCTCTGAGCAGGTTGTTCCATAATTGCCCAGGGTAGGTGGGGGCGTTGGGGGTGTTCATCACTGCATCGGATGAAGTGAGCTGTAGCTCACGGAAGCTTATGCTCGGATAAATGGGTTAGTCTCTAAGGTGCCACAAGTCCTCCTGTTCTTTCTGCTAGTAAAGTTTCCAGAGAACCAGGCCTGAAAATAAGGGCCTGGACCAACCAAGGAAAGTCTCCAGCTCATACAGGACGTGTGGCACCAGAAAACGGGCCACTGCATTCCGGGGCACCAGCCAGGAACAGAACCCGCCCTTGCCCTGCCACACGCCCAGCTCTCCTGCCCCCCAACACGCTGTGCTACGCCCACTTGTGGGTAGCCCCGCGGCGGTGAGACGCTGCTGGAATGCACCGCAGGCCCCAGCCAGACGGGGCGGGAGGAGCCAAGCAGCCGGCTCAGCCCAGAGCTCTTCTGGCCGAGTCCTGAGGGGAGGCTGGAGGCCTCCCAGGGCTTAGAGTCAGCTCTGCAGGAAGCAGGACAGACCCCTGCCCTCTGGGCGCCTTGGCACCTGCATGGCAGTGCTGATCCCGGCAGCTGAGAGGCCTGCTCCTTCACCCAGCAATCAGGGCAAGGGTCTGTCCCCCTGGCCCTGCTCAGCTGGGTCTCTGGGGGCGGGATCCGAGGCACCTTGTAGCTTACAATCACCTTGGGTGTTCCCTTCCTTTGCCGAGACTTGGTGGCCGGCCTCCTGCCCCCCTCTACTCCTGCTGCCCAGCGTGTCTGCCAGGCGGGCGGCCAACACATCAGCCGCACAGCTGGAAGGGGAGCCCAGGTCTCTGCCTCCTTGGCTCGAGCCACTGGCCCAGGGCGCTGCACGGGTGGAAGCCGGTCTCTGCAGATCTTGGAAACACACAACCACCCCATGGTGCTCCTGCGGATCCAGGGCCTGGGCCTGACTCCGGGGGGCTGAGGGATGTCAGGGCAGGAGGAGGGGGCCAACAAGCTCTCTACTCCTTGAGAGGCTCTGTGGTCCTCTGGCTCCGGTGTCATCCCCTACAGGGTATCCAGTTACTCAGCATTCTGGTAAATGACAGCCCAGCAGAGCGCTGTAACCTGAGAGAGCCAGTCCCACCGTCCCCCAGAAACAGCAGCTCCCCACCAGCCAGCATCCCTGAGATCACCCAGAGTGACACATCGATAGCAGCTGGGATTCCATGGGGGGAGGGGAGAATGATTTCTGGCCTCAGTTTCCCCAGATGTAAGATGGGGTGATAATATGGGCCGCACCCCAGCATGGAGGGAGGGGGGCGTATGGGTGAACGTGAGTGGCAGGGAGGTGGCATAAAGAGTGTCCTTCTGGCGTGGATGGCGTCCTGTTAACATAGGCATCAGCCAGCAGCAGGAGGGAGGATGGGCTCACAGGCGAGGCACTAGGGAGGTCTAGGTTAATTCCCAGCTCTGACTGAGCCCATGCTATGGGGATGGAGCCATGCAAGGACCTGGGCAGAGAGTATCAGTGCAGAGGCATTACAGGGCAGGAAATGACATTGGATGGGTGATGTGGTTCGGGCGTTTGCAGGTCTCAGGGTATTGTCTAGCTCTGACCTGGACAGTGCAAGGGAGGTGCAATTCCCACTGACATGCTCGCCCTGACTCGTCTGAGGTCTGTGGTGTGCCAGGAGCTCCCTTGGTTTAACACCAGATGGCATTAAAGGAAGCTAAAGTCCACGTGCCCCTTTCCTGCTTAGCCACATGCAATCACCGTGGCTGCCCCGGGGTGAACAGAAGGGGGAGGCAGACAGCATCCAGACAATCTCTGTGTTCAAATGAGGTCCGCACTATGAGAGGGTGTGAGCACCCCTGGAGCCCCACGTCTGTCCTGTCAGGCATGCCAGGGTGTTAATAATCCCACGTCTGGAACTTACAGGGCATTTGGCCCGCAGGCCCCGCCTGGAGACTCAGGGGTGGAGCATGGTGCGGACTAGACCTCCAGATCCAAATGCCCCAGAGGTACTGGAAATACGTTTCCAGAACAAACATCCAAATGAAGCTCCTCGCCTTGGTAAGCACAGGGGGGACAAACAGTATCAAGCCGATGGGAATGTCCCCAGCCGTTAACATCTGCAGACACGTGATGAGCAAACCACTGCAGCAGCGATACGGATCGCGTGCCGGATGGGCAGCAAAGGGCCCCCCCCGCAGGCCGAGCAGAGCGGGTGCCCGCCCATGGGCTGGCGTTCAGTGTGCAGGAGCAGCTTGTGCCCTGGCAGAACTTTTCACCCGAGACCTCCACGCGCTTTGCAAACACGCGGGCGTTGAACCTCCTGACCCCTTCTGGCAGGAGGGCACGCCCCATAGCAGTGCCTGCATTTTACAGATGGGGAATTGGGCACAGAAAGTCTTGGGCCAACATCTTTAGAAGTGGCCAGTGATTTTGGGGGCCTCTATTTCTGCATGGCCAACCCAAACACCTGCGGAGTAGCTAGGGTACTGGACTGGGAGTTGGAAGAGCTGGGATCTTTACTGTTGTGCCTCCTCTGTGCCTCAGTTTCCCCCGGCCTATCTTATCTATTTGGATTGTGAGCTCTTTGAGGCAGAGGCCCGCTCTCCCTCGGGGCAGCGCCCAGCACAATGAGGCCCTGATACCTGCCTTAGGATGTGAGTCTAAGACAAATAATGAATAATAATTGAAAATTTTTGCCTAAGAAACTTGACCAAGGTCACAAAGCAGGTGAGTGGCAGAACCCAGGCATCCTGCCTCTCCCAGTCTCCTGCTGTAGCACGCTGCCTCCCCGGTGATCATGACTAGCCCTGCTCTCCTATCTGCCTCAGCTTCCGCCAGACTAAGAACGCCACTTACTGAGTCCAGTTCTCACTTCCTCCAGTGAAAATCCCCTTCCCTGCCTGCTAGGCTTACTCCCCAGCACATCACTGCCCGTCGCGAGTTATCCCCCGTGGCGTACCAGGGGCACGGCCAGCCCAGTCAGGAACAGACGCTGCAGAGTCCCATAGTGACACCGGGAACCTCCACAGTGAGCCAGGCTGTGGGACTGCCTCCCCCCGCCACACCCTGCCAGCCAGAGCCCGGGAAACGCCCTGCCTGGAGAGATGCCTCCCCAGCACTGGGCTGGGAGCCGCAGGGCTTGGGAAGTTTCTCACTGCTCGCTTCCCGCCGCGCGTTCACCCTGCGGATCCCCACGTCCCAGACACAGCACGTGCCTCGGGCCAGGTTGCCCCCCCACGCCCTGCCAGGGAAGGCACACAGGAGGGGCCAGATCATAGCGGGGAGCAGAGAGCTGCGTGGGCATGAGGGCCTGCTCCGCCCTGGGGCAGGGGGCTTCCCACCTGGTGACAGGACCACGCGGCTGGCTCTGCGTCAGGGCACACGGGGGCTCTCGGTAGGGCTGGGCAGTCACTCAGGAAGACTCTACCCCCACTGAGACCTGGGCACACCCAATGGCGCTCTGCCGGATTCATACCACAGCCCCTGTGAACGGGTGGCCCCTGGCCTTTTGCCACCAGGGTCCTGTGCTCCCCTCTGGGCCAACCCGCCTGCCAGAGGGGCAAGGGGTGGGCAAGGGGTGGCCCAGAGGGCAGTGTCATCAGGAATGTGCCGTACGGCACAGAGCTCCTCCCCTGTCACCTCCGGGCAGATGTAAACCCAGGCGGCAGGGGCTTCCCCCGACCCTCCCAACCTCGCATCGGGACCTCCCTGCCCCGGCTTGCCCCCTGGCTGCCAGCACCGCCAGACCAGCAGCGGAAAATCAAACCCAGGCAACCTCCTGGCTTCGAGGGGCCGCCAGCGCCCCGGCACTCACCGTGCGATGCCCCGGTCACCACCTCATCCTCACGCCGACCGGAGACGGCCGTTCATCATCGGTTCCCCCCGAAAGCTCCTCCCGGGGCTTCCCGTCTCGCTGCCAGACCCGCAGCATAGAAGCCGTGGGGAGGGAGCCCCACACGCCGCTCACGGCCTCTCAGCTCCAGCTGGTGACTAAGGAAACTGCCGGCTTTGGCTTCCACTTCACAATGGGAACAACAGCAGCATCCTGAACAAAGTGTCTGTCCCCCCGGGACTGTCGGCGGGGAGGGGGAGTCACGTGGGCCTGTGCCCCTCAGGCACGCGCCAGCTCTTTATGCTGCTGGCTGAGGGGAGGGTGCCAGGTGGCTGTTGTGACGCCACACACTCACACTCACACACACTCACACACTCACACACAGTCTACACACACACACACACTCAGGATTTTTGATGCTGCTTGCTCGGTGCCAGCTTACCCCACACGTGGGTGTGGGCGGACGCGTCCGGTGCATTGCCAGACTCTCTCATTGCGGAGCTCTCCGCCAGAGCTCGCTAACCCTTTCCTTCCCAGGCCTGCCTCCTGAGAGAGCCATTGCAGATGCTGATCCTGCCAAGCCTTGCTCCCGGCTCTGTCCAGAGCAGGCAGGAAACCACCCCAGTTGTTCGCTTCCTTCAGTTAAGGGCGACCCCGCCAATTGTCTTTCAGCACAGGGTGTGTGGCCCGGGGCCTGGGGCCCGAGCGGCCAGGATGTCCTGGGTTCTGGGGCACTCTCTGAGAGGGAAGCGTGACCTCGTGCTTAGCGCAGGGCTCTGGGAGGGGAGTGTTTAGAAGAGGGGGGTGGGAAGCAGGACTCCTGGGTTCTGTTCCTGGCTCTGCCATTGACTCACTCAGTTGCCTTTGTCGAGTCACTTCTCCTGGTATTGCCAGCTGCAAACAGTAAAAAAAAATAAAAAAAATAAAAAATCAAGAGTTAAACAGCCCAGATAATCATGAGATTTGTTTGGAAAGATCACATCGTCTTTAGCAACTGCCTGCTGATTTTGCACCGCCCCATCCCCGTGCCTCTCCAACGTGCGGGCGACAGTCATGTGAACCCGACTTACCTCCCCACTGTGGGGGTGACAATCACAGCTTCACTGGCTCTCACAAATCCATCGGGAGAGGGGATTTTGTGTCCCCCCCCCCACTACAGGAGCACTCCCTAGTGAGCCCAATTGAGATCAGGACCCTATTGTGTTTGGTGCTGTACGAACAGAGAGCAGGAGAAAGGGCCTACCCCGGAGAGCTAACAGCCTACTGAAAACCTGGCAGTGGGCTTGGGACAAGGAAGCTGGAACTGAGACCCACCAAACTCATCCCATCTAGGAACATCCAAAGATCCATGAGTCAGAAACAGTTTTCGTCCCTGCAGCACTGGACGAGATTCACCCAAGTGCCCTGCATCCAAGGGCTCTGCAGCTCGCTAGTGATGCCCTGGGGCGACCAGTCCCCATCAGTGCCAAGACGACACCGATGTCTGTTTTATTAAATCCAGTCCTGCCCTTCTTGTAGCTGGCAGAGGTAGGGGTAACCCTCTCTGCTCTCTCAAACGGTCTCTCTCGTAGGCACTCCCTGTTCTTAAAGGGCCAGCTCCCAGTAACTGAACACCCACAGTAGAAATGCAGCTATAATGGAAATAGTGGCACCAGACCCCAATTCACTAGAAAAATAATCTACACCCTGGAACCATTGCAACGACGGCCCCCAGGCCCATATGCCAACCGGGCCTCAGGCTCAATTCAGGGGCACGTCTCGGTTTGTCTGTAACACGGTCGATTTGGAACGCTGCATGCGATTGACTCCCGATTTCCAGGGCATGTTCGGGGCTCCGACGGGCAGAACCCTATCGATTCTGGCGCCCATCGGAAAATGTGAAACGCCGGATCCTCGCCAAACTGGCCCCGGCAGGCGGAGCAATTGCTCTGGTCCCCCCTGCTGCTCCCCTTCCTCTCGTCGCACGTACGGCTCCGCTTGCATATGCATCCCCGTGGGCACCATTGCCCACCCTTGAATTTCTCCACCAGCGACGGGGGTTTGGCCACGGCTAGGCCTGTCCAGCAATGAGGCCAGAAGCTCTTGCAAATGTCAGCCCTGCCGGGGGGAAAAGGCCCCTCTGGCTGGCTGCTTTCCCCACTGCCCCACCCACCAAAGCAGAGCAGCCAATCAGAGCACTCCCCCCCCCCAGCTCCTCCAGGAGCCAACACAATTCTCACAATAGGCTGGTTTCTCTGCTCATCCCCCTCCCTCCCTGCAACACCCAGCCTGGGTGGGGGGGCAGAGGAGACCCCCCCCCCGCTGCCCTCCCAGGCTGGGAGAGGGGGGTGAAGAGCCCCAGGAGGAGCAGAGGTGAGGCTGGAAGAGATGGGGGAAGAACAGACGGAGAGGCACCACTGATGGGGGGCTGAATTAACTGCTGGGCAGGGGGCCAGGGAGGTGTGGGGATGAGAGCTCCACAACAGGACCCAGAGGTCACCTTACTGAATTTGGGAGTGATGGCAACACCAATTGTCATCCCTGCACACTCAAGGGGGGGGGTTTCAAAAACCACAAGACAGACCCAACCCCCCAACATAATCTTTAAAAAAACCTCTCCTGATGTTTGGGCCACTCTCCTGATTTGGGGGGTCTGACGCCCGCGTTTTGAACCCCTGGGGTTGGCAATGCTGTGCGCATATCGCACACAGCCAACTGCCGGCAGAAAACACGGAGGTTGCAAAGTCAAGCCCTGGGAAGCTAGGACATGCCCGAATGAAATCTGTGCCAGTGCATTATGATACAGTCTTCAATGATGTCATCACGGACGCGTTTCCCCCCAGACCTGCCCTCATTCAGTGCAGAGGATGGACGCGGTGCTCGGGGAAAGCATCAAGCGGGCCAAGGAACCAGTTGTCTGTAGGGACCCCTTCTCTCCAACTTGATCCCCTCGCCCCAGATCCCACCCTCGGAGAGGGCAGTGACCATCTCCTCCCCTCCCTGCGAAGAGGACCCCCTCCGGGGTCAACAACGCCACTCCGGGAAGGGTTCGTCCCGCAGCACGCCCAGTCCCGAGCAGCCGGGGACCAAGCCCAGCTCTGAATGCCAATCTGCTCCGGGGCAGCTGGCAGATCTCTGCCTGTGTTAGTTGCCACACGGTCGATTTCCCAGAGCTCCTGCCATTGGAGTAGCTGGCCAGAGGGTTTGCCTGGACCAGGATCCCAGGCATACTGTTAGCCGCCCGGGACCATCCAGCTAGCAGCCCTGGACCTGCAGCATCGATAAGCCATGCTGGCCTCCAGCCTGTGCTGCCTGCTCCAGGTGGCCCCGGGGTCCCTGCTCAGCCGTACTCCCAAGACACATCCCAGATGGCTCAGCAGCTGCTGCAGGAGCTGGGGTACTCAGGCAATGGGGGAGGAACACTGCCCCAGCACGCAGGCCGGGAGACACACCTAGCGGTCGCTAGCCCAGATTGTAGGGCTCCCCGTGATGGGAAACTGGCCACCTCCAGGAGCAGGTCTCTGCCCAGCCCACAATCATTGCCATGACACTGGCTGGGCAAATCTCGCCTACCTGCCCAGACACGTCCTTGCTTTCTGTGCAAGACATAGTCAGATCTCCCCTCGGCCCTCCAGCCCTGCTGCTAACAGGGTAGGAGTTTCAAGGGGCAGCGGGACAGTGCTGGGGCAGGGCAGAGTGGGCTTGGCAACGATGGCGGCAGTGCTGGAAAAGCAGGAGGAAAATGGGGGGGAACCCAGGAAGCCCTGGAGAGAGTCCCCCATAAAGCACAGGCTTTGCCAGCAGGCTTCTGGGTTGGGAGTGGGGTGTGTGTATGGGGACGTGTTCGCATGTCGGAATGGGTGTCTCTGTGCGTGTGTGCATATGTATCTCTGTATGGGTGTGTTTAAATGTGTGTGCAAGTGCGTCTGTGTGCTCGCCTGAGCTGTGTGCTTGCGTACATGTGAGTCTGCATATTTGTGTGTGTGCATATACGTGCCTACGTCTCTGTGCGTGTCCCACGGCTCTGAGCATCCCCATTGCCATCAGCCAGGCCAGAGCGTGGGGCTGTGGGTGCTGGGTCTGGGCCTGCTGAGTCATGAAGCGATGGTGACTCATGGAAAGAGTGAGGCCAGTGCTGGGCCAGACAGCCCTTGGCAGGAGACGGGGGGGGGAGGGGGGGGGGGAGTGCCTGCCAGTGACCGCTCCTCCCTATCTGGCTATTAACCCCCGCCCCTCCTCTTCCAAGCCACCCCATGGAGCCCTGTCAGCCAGGGGAGCAAAGCCCCATGCTCCTGCCCAGTTGGCTGCAGGATTTGGGGGGATCTCAGCGGAGCTTCCCATCTCCCCCCAAAACCTCCCGCTCTGGGGAGGGATTTATAGGGCTGGCCTGAACCTGGGGGATCTGAGGGCTATCATCAGAGCCCTCATTCTGGGGTCACTCCAGCCAGGCAGCAGCAACCTTGACAAACAGATGCACAAAACTACCTGTGACAAAGTGGGAATGTTCTTAATGTTTTCTCTGAATACTGTGTGGGTGCCTCAGTTTCCCCCATGCAGTTCTTAAGTATCCAGGTTGTGGGATAAGGGGGTGTGACTGTGGCAGAGCCCTAGGGGGCCAGTGTGATGGTGTCTGCACAAAGAATGGCCGACACCCTGTCTCCTGGCAACTGATAGCCTCCTCTGCAAAGGTGCCAACTGAAGGTGTTGGAGAACAAACAGATCAGGTGGCCTCCTGGCCCAGAAAAGAGACAGAGGAGAGGAGGGGCTGGAGAGTTTCAGTTTGGAGCTGGCTGGGGAAATGGGGGGAGGCTCAGATGGGGCTCTGGCCTCCCTGCCCCCCAAGATCGACCTGACTGAAGGGTCCTGTTCTCTGTACCTACAAGCTCGGTTTTAGACCATGTTCCTGTCGTCTAATAAACCTTCTGTTTTACTGGCTGGCTGAGAGTCACATCTGACTGCGGAATTGGGGTGCAGGACCCCCTGGCTTCCCCAGGAGCCCCGCCTGTGTGGACTCGCTGTGGGAAGTGCACGGTGTGGACGGGGATGCTGAATGCTCCGAGGTCAGGCCCAGGAAGGTCTAAGTTGTGTAAGCTTCTTGCCCTGAGGAGAGGAGGCTTCCCCAGAGTCCTGACTGGCTTCGTATAGAGTAGTTCCAGGGCATCGCCCAGTGACTCTGTGACAACACCCCTGCCAGGGGACCGGCTGAGCACCTGCACCCCAGAGACACAGCCGGCGTTCCGGGCATCGCTGGGCTTTGACATCCATTTCCCTCCTCTGGGAAAGCTTGTGACTGTGAAAATAAAACAGATGGGGGCCCTATGACAGGAGCCCCTATGCAAACTTCCAAAGACCCCCCCTCTCGGCCCCACCATCGCCCCTCCATCCTATGCCCCCGCTATTCTAGTCCTGAGCTTCCCTCCCGCACAGCTCTGCTCCTGCACCTCCGTCCCCACTCACAGCATCCTGCTAATCTAGCCTTGTCCTCCCTGCACCAGCTCCCCTGATGCCCCTCAATCCTGACCTTTAACCTCCCTGCTATTCTTGCCCTGAGCTCCCCACCCACCCCAGCTCTGCTGACGCCCCTCAGTCCTGGCTGCAGCTCCCCCCACCACTACCTTCATCCTGATCCCCTTTGCTGGTACCCACGTGCCAATGGGAGCTGTGTGGCATGGCCACCTGGCCATGGGGAGCTAGGGGCGGTGCCCGCAAACTCATAGCTAGTGTGTGACGCCACCCAGATTCTTTTTCCCCCAAGATTTCCAGGGGTCCAGGGCTGCAACCTGACCCCACCCAGCCATTGCTAGTCCGAATACCCTGGGCTCAGCCATTCTCCTGCCTTCCAGCTCCAGGGAAGGGCCTGAGTGACACCTTCCCATGCTCCATCTCTGAGCTCACATGTCACGGATCACCTGACAGCGTTTAAAGGAAGAGCTCTCCCCGTCATGCCTGCCCACAGAGGCTCAGCGAAGGGGAAGTGGATGCCGGATATGGAAGCCCCGTCTTAGGGAGCGAGGCTGCACAGTGTCAGCCGAGGGACTGGCAACATCTCAGCGGGGCTATGTGCAGCCTCCCTTTTGCCCTGGGAAATGTCCTCAGATCCCCCGGGTCTTGCAAAAAGGAAGCCCTTAAAAGGCAAATCAAAAGCCCAGCACCCCTTGAAGGACCCTGTTTCCTCTTGGGAAGCTGAGACCCGTGGCAGTGCTCTGGAAGGCTATTCACGTCCCGAGCGGGGCCCAGAGCTAACCTTTCACCCCCTGCACTGGAAGTACAATGGCCCCTTTGTGTGAAAGTGCCAGGCACCCATATGGGCCCCTTTGTGCAACTCAAATGCTCGGACGTGGCGACCTGTGGCTCATCTGGATTGCCCCAAGCTGCTGCGGGGCCAGCGCTCAGAGAGTTAAACCCCCCCGGAGCAGAACCCTGCAGATAGAGCTAAAGGAGCCGAGTTTCCTGGGAACCCCAGGGGTGCAGCCAGAATCCGTCCTAAAGATTCCAGTCCAGGACTTACCTGCCGGTGTCACCCCACCGCTTGGGTGAGCTGGTGCCCATGTGAGGCAAGCGGGGAGTGCTCTGTGCCCAGGCCCATGAGGGAGTGGCCGTTTGGGGTCGCCCCTCCCAGAGCTGTGCCAGGCCATGGGGCGAGCGGCTGAAAAGCCAGGTGAACCATTTAACAAACCGTTGGCATTTCCCACTTTGCACGGTTGGAACTGGGCCCATTTGTTGTTTCCCACCATTTCGTAATTGAATTGTTCACCAAAAGCTTTTAATTTTCACGTTCCCCAGACCCCGGTTTTCAGTAGGAAAATGAAACGGTGGAGTGGCAGCTTCGGGAAAGAGGGCAGGGCAGTACCACACGCTGTGGGCAATTCCAATAAATGTCAGCAACTTTGGGGGCCAATTTTTTGAAAGAACAGCCCCCCTTTTTCCCCAGGAAAACCCCTTTTTGTGTGAACATCTCTGAGCAGCTGCAAATGGGGCATTCGGCAAACAGGGGGCTGCCCCATGGACTCTCTGCCGAGACCCCTGGCCCAGCCGCACGGCCCCTGGGCCCTCCCGGTGGACATGGACACAGAGCTGGAGAGAGCCTGAAGATTTCAGCGGCCAGGTCGGGTCAGATGGGATCAGGCTCACAGGTGGGGATTTGATGTTTCACCCTCAGCACGACTCTCCTTTTGCTTCAGGGGCGGGGAAAGAGGGCAGAGTCCTTAATCCAGCCAGAACTGATGGGCACAGAGTGTGTGGGTTGAGGGAGGAGGGAAAGGTACTTGTCACCTTGCTCAGGCACAGGTAGGGGACCCAAGACAAAGACAGCTCAAGAAACTTAAAGCATACCAGGAAACTTAAAGCATACCAGCATACCAAGAAACTTCAAGCATTCTTCAGCATCAACTATGCCCTCTGCATAAGATATATTCCCTCCATGGAGACCCAAACACATCACAGGCACAGGTGAGTTTAGCCACGTAAGCTCTGTGAAGTAAGAAGGGACCATCATGCTGATTCTACAGATGGGGAAACTGAGGCATGGGGCAACGTAACTTGCCCGAGGTCCCACAGCAAGTCAGTGCAAGAGCTGGGAAGAGACCCCCCAGGAGTCCTTATTCTCATTCCCTTGCTCTGGCCACTAGACCCACTCCTCTCCCAGAGCCGGGGTTTTACAGGCTGAGCAGGCTCAGATTGCCTAGTCAGTGTGATGGGGAAGCCATGGCTTTATAGCACCGAGGGCCTGCTCCCTCCTCCCATTAGCCAGGGGTGAGCCCCGGCTCCTCCCGAGAAGCAGCTGCTCCCCCGGAGAAAGCAGGCGGCTGTCAAGAGGCGGGGTTGCAGCACCACCTGCTGGATGCCTCTGCCGCTGCAGCAGCTGCATGACTGGCATAGCGTGGCAATAGGGACAGGAGAGAGCTGGGGAAGCATGAGCCCGGTCTATGCTCAGTGCAGGAGCATCTCTGCAGGGACAGACTAGGAGGCTGCTATCTGAAACTGAGAGAGGCCAAGGGGGCTAGGATCAGCAGGCCCAGTGGGGTACGGATGAGGCCATCCTTGTAGCCGACCTGCCTGGCCCCCCATGGCTCTGTGCCTGAATTGGCCAGGAATGCGCTCACCCCATGTCACGGAGTCCCTGGGCGATGCTCTGGAACTGCTCCCTACGAAGCCAAGCAGGACTCTGGGGGAGTCTCCTCTCTGGGAGCAGCCTGTCTGCAGGACACAAAGCTCACCCGGCTTCCACCTTCCTGGGTCTGACCTCGGAGCATTCAGCATCCTCTGCCCCTCCGTGCGCTTCCCACAGCGAGTCCGCTCAGGCGGGGTCCTGGGGAAGCCAGAGGGTCCTGCCCCACAACTCCGCAGTCAGACGTGACTCTCAGCCAGCCAGTAAAACAGAGGTTTATTAGACGACAGGGACATGGTCTAACACAGAGCTTGTAGGTGGAGAGAACAGGACCCCTCATCTGGGTCCATTTTGGGGGGCAGTGAGCCAGAAAACCACGTCTATACTTCACTCCATGTCCCAGCCAGCCCCAAACTGAAACTCCCTCCAGCCCCCCCCCCGGGCTTTGTCCCTTTCCCAGGCCAGGAGGTCACCTCATTCCTTTGTTCTCCAACCCTTTAGCTCTCACCTTGCAGGGGGGAAGGGCCCAGGCCATCAGTTGCCAGGAAACAGGGTGTCGGCCATTCTCTGTGTCCAGATCCCTGCACACACCTGCCTTCTACGGCCCTGCAATGATCATACACCCTTATCCCACCACCTAGATACTTAAGAACTGCATAGGGGAAACTGAGGCATCCCCACACTATTCAGAGGAAACATTAAGAACAGTCCCGCTTCGTCACATCTCTCCCCCCTTCGAGACCGAACTGAGCGGGGTCACTTCAGCCGGTGACCTGGGGAAGTTCGAAGCCACCAATGTTCCCATGGATGCCCCAGCATCTCTCCCGTTCCTTGGTGGGAGTTGCACCAGGCCCTTCCAGTTTCACATCCTCCCTTAGGTCGGGGTGGTGGATAGCACTCGCATGCCGCATGTGGGAAGGTTTATGCGGCCCATGCCCTTTTGCCACCCCAAAACCCCCGGGGGTCAAACTGGGATTGGGTCTTCTCCAAGCGCTCCAGTCTGGAGGGCTGCAATTTGGGCTCTCTTGGTTAAGAGCCCCCATCTTGACCTGGGCCACGTACTGTTCACTGACAGAACTAGCATGGAGACATTCCTTTCTCAACAACCTTGTCTCCCCAACAAGCTGGCCAAACACAGCCACTTGGTTATAGGACTGTTTAACTTTCTTAACAGCTTTCACTCCATCTGAGACCTTCTCAAAGCTGGATCTTTCAACAGGAAAGTCAGTAGCTTCATTCACAACAGAAAATTTCTGGCTGTTAGGAACTGAAACTTGCTTGATTAAATCACTTTCATGCCCTTCAGTTGCAGTAAACTGCTTGCAAAGACTCCAGCAGGATTCCTTTCCCTAGGGCTTTTCTATGCAACAATTCACACTTCACAGAAATTCTGCCCTTACCCTCTTCACCCAGGGCTTGCTCTAGAGGAACACTTTTCTGAGCAACAACAGACTCTTTCTGGGTCTCACTTACATCCAGAATTACCTCTGGCCCATCAGGCAGATTCCTACACAATCCCCTTTCAAGCAAACTCACAAACTTCCTAGGTGAAAGGTTAGAAGCTTTCTCCTTCCCTTTGCCACACACAAGTTCAGGAATCTTTTCCTTCTTGCTACAGGTTTCCACACCCTCAGTAGGTAACACAATCAAATCACCTTTCTGCTCTCCTTGTGCCCTGGCTAGGATCTCACCCTGATTAGACAGAGTTGCTACACCCTTTCCCAACCACACACTAGCAACAGGCAAAATATAAGCACCAGAATTGTCTGGGCTCTGGGATTTTGCATAGACACTAACTGGATGCAACTTAGTTACAGTGCCATTCTCCCGAGCAGACTCAAACTTAGGACCCTTCCCTTCCTGGGCTTTAGCTGAATCCAGAACCAACTCTGAGACAACTGCACGACCCTCAACCATCACAGGCTGAAAGGCCCCTTCTGTCTGCTCCACAGACAAAGAAGAGCCGGACACACTTTCTCCTTCACCAGACACCCAGCTTGGGATCTCTTTCCCCTTGTCCCAGCACACAAGGCTGTTCACAGACAACTGCTTGGAGATCAGGGTAGCTCCCTCCATAGGCAAGTCAATACCCCTGACAGACACAGACACGTTTCCTTCACTGTCCCAATTCTCCACCCAGGTAACAGGTAAGGTCCAGGGACACTCCTCTTCCACTCTCCTCACCTTCCCACCCTGCTGACTAGACACAGCCATCAGCTCACAAGGCTGCCTAGGCTCATCCAAACTTTCCTTACCAAGCACCTTGCCACTCCCCACAGATCCCCTGCCCTGCCTGTGTCTCCCCACACTCAGCTGGGGTCTCAGCTCCCCCTGTGCTCAGCGCTGCCCTTGCTGTCCCAGTGGGGGCAGGCAGCGAGCTTGCTGCTTTTTGCACTGCATCAGAGCCAGCGTGAGCCCCCACTCCGGTGTGCAAGGGGGCGGGGAGCATCTCTCTGTCCCACCCAGCCCCAGGGGTCTGATTAGAGCCAGGCAGGTAGCCTAAACCTAGCAGCTCCTCCCCAGTGCCAGCCAGGTCATCTGCCTTTTCACTGACCATTTCCCTCTCCACCGATTGGTTCCCTGGATTCAAATTCAAACCCTTGGACATTACAGGAGCAGGGCCTGGATCCTGTCCCAAAGAGACACAGTCACTCCCCAATAGGGTCTCACAATTGGTATCCTGGAGAACCCCAACGACCAGCCAGCCCGACCCCTCCTGTGTCTGCACAGGGATCTGGGCCATAGGCAGGGTGAGGAGCTTCATCCCTGGGGCAGCTCACACAGCCCCTCAGCATCTGAGGCTGCACCACCCGGGGCCTGACAACAGTCTTCTCTGTCCCAGGATCTCGTCACCCCAGGAATGTCTCCCCATTGACCATCACCTTCTATGACGAAGTGGGACTGTTTTTTAATGTTTCCTCTGAATAGTGTGGGGGTGCCTCAGTTTCCCCTATGCAGTTCTTAAGTATCTAGGTGGTGGGGTAAGGGTGTATGATCATTGCAGGGCCCTAGAGGGCAGGTGTGTGCAGGGGTCTGGACACAGAGAATGGCCGACACCCTGTTTCCTGGCAACTGATGGCCTGGGCCCTTCCCCCCTGCAAGGTGAGAGCTAAAGGGTTGGAGAACAAGGGAATCAGTTGACCTCCTGGCCCAGGAAAGGGACAAAGCCCAGAGGAGGAGGGGCTGGAGGGAGTTTCAGTTTGGGGCTGGCTGGGACATGGAGTGAAGTGCAGACGTGGTTGTCTGGCTCACTGCCCCCCAAAATGGACCCAGCTGAGGGGTCCTGTTCTCTGCACCTGCAAACTCTGTTTTAGACCATGTTCCTGTCATCTAATAAACGTCTGTTTTACTGGCTGGCTGAGAGTCACGTCCGACTGCGGAGTTGCGGGGCAGGACCCTCTGGCTTCCCCAGGACCCCGCCTGAGCGGACTCGCTGGGGGAAGAGCACGGAGGGGCAGAGGATGCTGAATGCTCCGAGGTCAGACCCAGGAAGGTGGAGCCGGGTGAGCTGCGTGTCCTGCAGACAGGCTGCTCCCAGAGAGGAGACTTCCCCAGAGTCCTGCCTGGCTTCACGGGGAGCAGTTCCAGAGCATCGCCCAGGGACTCCGTGACACCTTCCGCTCCCACTGGAGGTCCGAGGGGCCTGACCGCAGGAAACTCCACACAGACATATAGGTTGGGGTCAGGAGTGGGAGCCTGTCCACCTCCCCACCCATCTGGCTGACGGAGTCTATGGCCTTGGGACCCAGCAAGGGAGCTAGACACTGGGGCTTTTCCACAGGGTCCCCCTGGTTCAAATCGCCAGCCTGCTCAAAGGCAGTGAGGTGGGCATCCACATCCCCCCCTCCTTAACCAGGGGCAGCAATTTAGTCTCAAGGTTCCCTGCGGAACTGGCCCCCCGGGGTCTATCCCCACTCACCCCGGGGAGGTCCCCTAGGCCTCTCCGCTCCCCCACCGCCAGTTCATGCTGCTGCTGCTTCTGCAGCTTTCTCGGGCTCTCGCTGTCTCTCACAGTCCTCTTGCTCTCTCGGACTCAGCTCCAATCCCGTCCGTCTCCGATCCCCCGATGGGGAACCCAATCGTGAAGACCCTCGTCTGGTCGGGGACAGGAGTCTTGGGGATGCCTGGCTCCCACTCCAGCTGCTCCCAGATCCTGCTATAGCCCCATTTGGGGTCAGGAATCTGCTCCTTAGAGCGGTCATCCTCCTCCAGCTGCACGATGAACTCTGCTTTGGTGAACTTTCCAATGCGCAACCCTCTCTTTCTGCACCGGGTTACAATGTCCTTCTTAAGGAGACGGTAATAGGCCATCACTCCGCTCTTCCCAAGTTGTTGTGGACTCACAGGCCTGTGTGCTTTCAGCTCCCCACGGTTTCCAGGGAGAACCCCTAGTGTGCCAGCCCTTCTCGAGGTCACCACCTCTTTGCCAGGGTCAAGCTGCAGACTCCTCCGCCCTGGGACCACTCGCTGCAATCCCCAGGGGACACTGTTACTGCAAAAGTCCTTCTCTCTCCCAGGGCCAAGCCGCAGGCTCCTCCGCCCCTGAGACTGCTCACTGCAGTCCCCAAGGGGACCCAATTACTGCACAGTCCTTCTTGCTGGTCACACACTCCCAGGGGTTATCCGCTCCTCTCTGAGCCTTCAGCATGCCTGGTCCTCGTCAACCCCCCTTTGTTTTACTGCTCCTCAGTCACTTACTGCAGGAAGTGCCAACCACGGGTTGCAGTACATCCCACCTCTGCCACCAGTTGTCACGGAGTCCCCAGGTGATGCTCTGGAACTGCTCCCTACGAAGCCAGGCAGGACTCTGGGGAAGTCTCCTTTCTGTGAGCAGCCTGTCTGCAGGACACAAAGCTCACACAACTTCCACCTTCCTGGGTCTGACCTCGGAGCATTCAGCATCCTCTGCCCCTCCATCCGCTTCCCACAGCGAGCCCCCCCAGGCAGAGTCCTGGGGAAGGCAGAGGGTCCTGCCCCCGCAACTCCACAGTCAGACGTGACTCTCAGCCAGCCAGTAAAACAGACGTTTATTAGATGACAGAAACATGGTCTAAAACAGAGCTTGTAGGTGGAGAGAACAGGACCCCTCAGCTGGGTCCATTTTGGGGGGCAGTGAGCCAGACAACCCCGTCTGCACTTCACTCCATGTCCCCAGCCAGCCCCAAACTGACTGACTCTCCAGCCCCTCCTCCTCTGGGCTTTGTCCCTTTCCCAGGCCAGGAGGTCACCTGATTCCTTTGTTCTCCAACCCTTTAGCTCTCACCTTGCAGGGGGGAAGGGCCCAGGCCATCAGTTGTCAGGAAACAGGGTGTCGGCCATTCTCTGTGTCCAGACCCCTGCACACACCTGCCCTCTAGGGCTCTGCAATGATCATACACCCTTACCCCACCACCTAGATACTTAAGAACTGCATAGGGGAAACTGAGGCACCCCACACTATTCAGAGGAAACATTAAGAACAGTCCCGCTTCGTCACACCCCACATCAACGACTGGGCCTCGAGTTGCAGAAGGGACTCAGCACCCATCTGTGGAGAACTCCACCGTCTTCCCCCACTGAGAACAACAGGGAGAACAGCAGGAGGAAGCCTGCTTGGGGGGGAGGGGGGTTAGTTTCAGTTTGGTGCTGGGTGGTGGAACACAGGGAATCCCAGGGCTGGGGTCTAAGCTCCCTGCTCCCCGAGAAGGACTTGACTGAGGGGTCCTGGTTGTACCACAAGCTCTATTTGAGACTGTGTTCCTGTTGTCCAATAAACCTTCCGTTTTACTGGCTGCCTAAGAGTCTCCATGAAGGCGAGGTGGGATAAAGGATGGGGGTTCCCCAGGGAGGGGAGACCCAACTCTGTGGGGGTACTGCCAGGGGGAGCACCCTGGCGTGAAAGGGGCACCAGGGTCCGGGAGGGACTCGGGGCCCAGCGACAAGCAGGACACTGGCCTGCAGAGGGCACTCTGGAGGCTGGAAATGCTAATTCCCTGGACGACCAGCAGGAGGTGCTGCAGGGGTGAGTCCTGTCCCATTACATTGCCCCATATCCCGTCCCCTAGCCTCACTCACTGCTCCCCAGGGCCCTATCCCTGCCCCATACCCCACCCCCTAGCCTCATCCACTGCTCCACCCATACTGTCCTCCCTTATCCTCCCAGACCATTCCCCCAATGCCCACCCATTGTTCCCCCTATCCCCACCCCATAGCCCCAACTTCCGCCCACTGCTCCCCAGTGCCCTATCCCGGCCCCATACCCCATCCCCACCCCATAGCCCCAACTTCCGCCCACTGCTCCCCAGCGCCCTATCCCGGGCCCATACCCCATCCCCTAGCCTCATCCACTGCTCCACCCATACTGTCCTCCCTTATCCTCCCCCACCGCGCCCCCAGTCCCCACCCACTGTTCCCCCATCCCCACCCCATAGCCCCAACTTCTGCCTACTTCTCCCCAGTGCCCTATCCCTGCCCCATACCCCACCCCCTAGCCTCATCCACTGCTCCACCCATACTGTCCTCCCTCATCCTCCCGGACCACTCCCCCAGTGCCCACCCATTGTTCCCCCTATCCCCACCCCATAGCCCCAACTTCCGCCCACTGCTCCCCAGTGCCCTATCCCGGCCCCATACCCCATCCCTAGCCTCATCCACTGCTCCACCCATACTGTCCTCCCTTATCCTCCCCCACCGCGCCCCCAGTCCCCACCCACTGTCCCCCCTATCCCCACCCCATAGCCCCAACTTCCGCCCACTGCTCCCCAGTGCCCTATCCCGGGCCCACCCCCTAGCCTCATCCACTGCTCCACCCATACTGTCCTCCCTTATCCTCCCCCACCGCGCCCCCGTGCCCGAACCCTCCCCCTTTTCGTAGCCATTTCTACGCTCCGCCCCCCCCCCGCCCGGCTCTGCCCCACGTGCGAGGGGCCGGGGCTCCAGCCCCGCAGTCCCGCCCCTCCCCGGGCCGCCCAGCAGCGATGATGGCGGCGGGGCGGCGGGTGCGGGACGTGGCCTCCGCCTGCAGCGCCGAGAGCTTCGAGCTGCGGCACCTGCACCTGGCGCTGCGCGTGGCCTTCGGGCCGCCGGGCCCCGGGCGGCTGGAGGGCTCGGCCCGGCTGGAGCTGCGCTGCCTGCGCGAGGGCGCGGCCGAGCTGAGCCTGGACTCGCACCCCAGCCTGGCCGTGCGCGGCGTGGGGCTGGCGGCGCCGGGCGGGGAGCCGCGGCCGCTGCGCGCCGAGAGCCGCCCCTTCGCCCGCTACGGCTCGGCGCTGCATGTCTTCCTGCCCGAGCCGCTGCGCGCCGGGGAGTGCCTGGCGCTGGACATCGCCTACCGCACGGGCGAGGGGCCGGGGGTGAGCGGGCTGCGGGGGGCTGCCCCCGGGCTGCCCCCACCCCCCCGAGTCCCCGGGCTGCCCCCTCGGCGGGCCCCGGGGTCGCTGCCCCCACCCCCCCCCCCCGAGTCCCCGGGCTGCCCCCTCGGCGGGCCCCGGGGTCGCTGCCCCCACCCCCCCCCCCGAGTCCCCGGGCTGCCCCCTCGGCGGGCCCCGGGGTCGCTGCCCCCACCCCCCCCCCCCGAGTCCCCGGGCTGCCCCCTCGGCGGGCCCCGGGGTCGCTGCCCCCACCCCCCCCCCCGAGTCCCCGGGCTGCCCCCTCGGCGGGCCCCGGGGTCGCTGCCCCCACCCCCCCCCCCCGAGTCCCCGGGCTGCCCCCTCGGCGGGCCCCGGGGTCGCTGCCCCCACCCCCCCCCCCCGAGTCCCCGGGCTGCCCCCTCGGCGGGCCCCGGGGTCGCTGCCCCCACCCCCCCCCCCGAGTCCCCGGGCTGCCCCCTCGGCGGGCCCCGGGGTCGCTGCCCCCACCCCCCCCCCCCGAGTCCCCGGGCTGCCCCCTCGGCGGGCCCCGGGGTCGCTGCCCCCACCCCCCCCCCCCGAGTCCCCGGGCTGCCCCCTCGGCGGGCCCCGGGGTCGCTGCCCCCACCCCCCCCCCCCGAGTCCCCGGGCTGCCCCCTCGGCGGGCCCCGGGGTCGCTGCCCCCACCCCCCCCCCCCGAGTCCCCGGGCTGCCCCCTCGGCGGGCCCCGGGGTCGCTGCCCCCACCCCCCCCCCCCCGAGTCCCCGGGCTGCCCCCTCGGCGGGCCCCGGGGTCGCTGCCCCCACCCCCCCCCCCCGAGTCCCCGGGCTGCCCCCTCGGCGGGCCCCGGGGTCGCTGCCCCCACCCCCCCCCCCCGAGTCCCCGGGCTGCCCCCTCGGCGGGCCCCGGGGTCGCTGCCCCCACCCCCCCCCCCGAGTCCCCGGGCTGCCCCCTCGGCGGGCCCCGGGGTCGCTGCCCCCACCCCCCCCCCCCGAGTCCCCGGGCTGCCCCCTCGGCGGGCCCCGGGGTCGCTGCCCCCACCCCCCCCCCGAGTCCCCGGGCTGCCCCCTCGGCGGGCCCCGGGGTCGCTGCCCCCCCCCCCCCCCCGAGTCCCCGGGCTGCCCCCTCGGCGGGCCCCGGGGTCGCTGCCCCCCCCCCCCCCCCCGAGTCCCCGGGCTGCCCCCTCGGCGGGCCCCGGGGTCGCTGCCCCCACCCCCCCCCCCGAGTCCCCGGGCTGCCCCCTCGGCGGGCCCCGGGGTCGCTGCCCCCACCCCCCCCCCCGAGTCCCCGGGCTGCCCCCTCGGCGGGCCCCGGGGTCGCTGCCCCCACCCCCCCCCCCGAGTCCCCGGGCTGCCCCCTCGGCGGGCCCCGGGGTCGCTGCCCCCACCCCCCCCCCCGAGTCCCCGGGCTGCCCCCTCGGCGGGCCCCGGGGTCGCTGCCCCCACCCCCCCCCCCGAGTCCCCGGGCTGCCCCCTCGGCGGGCCCCGGGGTCGCTGCCCCCACCCCCCCCCCCCGAGTCCCCGGGCTGCCCCCTCGGCGGGCCCCGGGGTCGCTGCCCCCACCCCCCCCCCCGAGTCCCCGGGCTGCCCCCTCGGCGGGCCCCGGGGTCGCTGCCCCCACCCCCCCCCCCGAGTCCCCGGGCTGCCCCCTCGGCGGGCCCCGGGGTCGCTGCCCCCACCCCCCCCCCCGAGTCCCCGGGCTGCCCCCTCGGCGGGCCCCGGGGTCGCTGCCCCCACCCCCCCCCCCGAGTCCCCGGGCTGCCCCCTCGGCGGGCCCCGGGGTCGCTGCCCCCACCCCCCCCCCCGAGTCCCCGGGCTGCCCCCTCGGCGGGCCCCGGGGTCGCTGCCCCCACCCCCACCCCCGAGTCCCCGGGCTGCCCCCTCGGCGGGCCCCGGGGTCGCTGCCCCCACCCCCCACCCCCGAGTCCCCGGGCTGCCCCCTCGGCGGGCCCCGGGGTCGCTGCCCCCACCCCCCCCCCGAGTCCCCGGGCTGCCCCCTCGGCGGGCCCCGGGGTCGCTGCCCCCACCCCCCACCCCCGAGTCCCCGGGCTGCCCCCTCGGCGGGCCCCGGGGTCGCTGCCCCCACCCCCCCCCCCGAGTCCCCGGGCTGCCCCCTTGGCGGGCCCCGGGGTCGCTGCCCCCACCCCCACCCCCGAGTCCCCGGGCTGCCCCCTCGGCGGGCCCCGGGGTCGCTGCCCCCACCCCCACCCCCGAGTCCCCGGGCTGCCCCCTCGGCGGGCCCCGGGGTCGCTGCCCCCACCCCCCACCCCCGAGTCCCCGGGCTGCCCCCTCGGCGGGCCCCGGGGTCGCTGCCCCCACCCCCCCCCCGAGTCCCCGGGCTGCCCCCTTGGCGGGCCCCGGGGTCGCTGCCCCCACCCCCCCCGAGTCCCCGGGCTGCCCCCTGCCTCCTTGCTGCCCCCTGCCCCGGGGTACCTTGCTGACCTCCACCCTGAGGCTCCTGATCCCCCAGTCTTCCTGCTGCCTCTGCACCCTGGTCCCTTGCTGCCTCTCTGGGTCTCTTTGCTACCTTAGTTCCCTTGCTTCCCGTGCGCCCTATCCTCTAATCCACTTGCTGCCCTGCACCCTGACTCTGGGCACCTCCATCCTAATTCCTCAGCATCACCTGCTGCCTCCCCATCTCCCTCTCTGCCCTGCCTTTCCTCCCTGGGGCAAGATCTCCAATCAGTGAGTCTCCCCAGTCCCTAATGTGCTGTCCCCCCTTTTTGTCTGAAACATTCTTGCTGTGTTTGAGGCTACTGGTTACCCACCCCCATCAGCTCCTGGTTTGCGGCTTGCAAGTGGCAGGCGCTTCCCAGGAGATAATTCCTGCACTGCCAGCAGCCGGCCCGCGGCAGAGCAGAGAGGATGTAGATACCAAGGGCTGAATTCAAACCTCCCTGCACCGAGCGTCCCTGTTTACAGCAGTGCAAAGTGGGTGCAAAACACGTCCCAGGCAGGGTGGCAGTGTTTGGCACGCAGTTTGCACTGGCGTGTGAGGCAGTGACCAGTCTAGGTTGAAAGAGGAGTAGAGGGGGGATCTGGAGCAAGTCTACAGTGTAATTTAGCCCGGCTCCTAAATCAGCCAGGGGAATATGGGGTCATTGGAGGATAGAGATCTGGAAAGCAGGGAGCAGCAGTGAGAAAAGGGCATGATGGTGGCCTGAAGGTAGCCATATTTATAGGTGTGACTTGCAAACACATGGCTGAAAGGTCAGGGTGACTGCGAGATGATGTCAAGTGGCGGGTAGGTGGGAGATAAGGAGTTGTGTGTAAGGGGGGAGGTGCGCCCTTTCTCCAATGTAACCTCCTTGGACATATTTAGCTGCAGTGTGGTGAGTTTGCAGGAGCATGGCCAGGCAGGAGGGTGGAAGTTCGGTATTATCCGAGGTTGAAGCTGGAGATCAGAGAAAGCAAAGCAGGGGAGGAGGAAATTACCCTTTCCCATCTCCTTGTGCTCTTCTCAGGTCCCCAGCTTGGGCTCCAGTGACGCTAACCCTGATTACAGCTAATCACCTACTTTTGGTAAATCTAGGCAGCGGCAGGTTCTCAAAGAATGGAGTGTGGATGAGTTCCAGCCCATGAACTTGATCCCCTGCTAGGAAGCACTAATTGATAGTAACCCTCAGCAAAAACTTAAATTTTGGTTTCTCTTGAGCTTCTGATTCCTCCTGGGCCCAGGCCCAAACTGGTCCCAGCTGAAGGGTCCTGTTTCTTTCTGTGCATTGGCGGTCTGGGATCACTGACACGCTTTCTGGTTCCAGCCTTGTCTAGCGAGTTTCATTTCTCTGTGGCAATCTCATACCCGCTTTTCCAAACCCCACCCCATCCTGGGGCAGGAAGAGAGGGGGGGTGTTCTCTGCCTCCAAAAGGCCGAGTCTGCTCAGAGAAAAGTGGTGCTATGATTTGCCTGTTAGAAAATAGGAAAAGGGCCAGAATATTGCATTTGCCATGAGTTAAAGTGAAAGTGTCTCTGTCCCTGCAAAGAACAGTACTCGGGTTATTTTGCTGGCTTATTTATCTCAGACCCGCCCAGCACCCTGGCTCCTTTCAGCAGTTAAATGAAGGCCTTCAAGCTCTTCATGAGAGAAGAGCTAATACAAATGGATGAGCTGTAGCAATTCTGAATTATAAATGCTGAGCATAAAAACTTCACGGCTAGGAACGGGCAGCCCAGCTGGAACGAGAGAGGAGCGGATCCAGACCTGTACTTATGCTTGGAGGACCAGCAGTCACTGTTGATTTATTTGCTTTTTTGTGTCTCTTTGCCACTTCCTGGCCAAAACTAGGAAGTCAAGCTACGGCAGTGCATGTGAGCCCAAGGCTAACTGCCTGTTTCCAGCTTGGTCAAAAGCAAGAGGGTTTGCAAATGTTGCACGTCTGCCGTAGTGGCCAGAGTTCATAGAATCATAGAATATCAGGGTTGGAAGGGACCTCAGGAAGTCATCTAGTCCAACCCCCTGCTCAAAGCAGGACCAATCCCCAATTAAATCAGAATTCAGAGAAGCAACTGGTTTCTTAGGACTCTTAGCCAAATTTTTTAGATTTTTCCCTTCAGTCGTCTAATTTCTGCCCATCTGGATTCAACGGGGGATTTCAGACTCATTGAAGCAGGCTCTTGATCACACCAGCCTAAATTTGGAGGAACCTCACTGACTTCAGTAGAGTTATTCTAGGTTTACACAAGAGTAAATGAAATCAGAAATCGGCCCAGAATAACACCCCTTACTAAGCTTAGTTCTTGTTTTCTTTTTTAAAGCTTTTCGTGCACCTGAGTGGTACTTAGGCCTTGTCTGCGCTAGACAGGGTTTGCTGGTATAGCAAGCTGGCTACCTGCCCTAGGGGAGATGTACCTTAAGCCTATTCCCCAAACAAAATAAGTATACAGGAAAAAGGATTCTTTTGCTAATGTAACTTGTGCCTACCTTAGGGCTTTTGCCGGTAGAGCTGTCATTTGGGAGGGGATGATATTTTTGCACACTCCTGCCGGTAAAACTTTCTAGTGTAGATCAGGCCTAGCTCCTCCCTGGGAAAATCACTGATGTGCCGAAGTCCTTTTGCTGGTATAGCTGCTTTCATTTGGGGAACTGAGAGAAGCTAAACCAACAAAAGAACGATGAGGTGTCTCCCAACTAGGGGAGTTTGCCAGCGTGGCTGTACGTGTATGTTTGTGCTGCTAAACTCGTTCTAGTGGCGACAAGGCCTGGGTGCGGGCTGTACATCCGGGGGAGAGCTTGGTCAATTTACAGCTGCCTTTAAACTACTTCGTGGGGTTTGGCTACACAGGGAAATATAGTCTGATTGTATGGCTGTAGTGATGCTGGTAGAATTCCTTGCACAAACACTCTGTTCCAGTGTAGTTACTTCACTTTGTGGTTATCAAACCAGCCGATCTACAAACTGCTCCTGGAATAGGCCAAGGGGGCGGATCTGGGTTTGCCACGTCCAGTTGTGTGTGCATTTCTCCACTTGAATGCAGCACATTGCTTTTGCGTCAGTGATGCTGATTAAGGTTTGTTAGGATCCCAGGGCAGCTCACAGACTTAGTCAAGCCTTGAAGTTTTGCATGAGTCTGACTTGAATCTGACTGTCTTGTTTGATTTTTTTTACTGACTTTCCCTCTCCTTGTTCTGCTTGCTGCTCCGTGTGTCCTGGCTGGACTCTTTCCAAACAGCCCAGAAGGAGCGGCCGTTCCTTTATACCTCTGGCTTTCCTGTGCTCAACAGGTCCTTTTCCCCCGGCTTTCACACTCCAGCAATAAAAAGCACCTATTCTCTAAAAATCCAGGTGAAGTCTCCCATCCCTCACAGGAAGCTGTCTCTTGTCTCTCATCAGGTTTGTTGGCTCACTCCAGAGCAGACGGCAGGGAAACAGAAGCCTTATATGTACACTCAAGGCCAGGCTGTCCTCAACAGAAGTTTTTTCCCTGGCTTTGACACCCCTTCAGTTAAAAGTACATATTCAGCCACTATAAAGGTAAGCAGAAAAGGCATAAGAGTGCAAATTGGATCATTTGTTCAAACTTCTGTTTAGGGTAGAAAATTCATTTGTCAAGAGGGCATCCATTTCTAGGCCTTGGAAGGAGAAATCTTCGTACGCGGTCTCTCCGGACCACTAACCTTATTAAAACAGAACATTGGGAAGTGCTGTGAACATTTGTCACCCATGTCTGAGATTCAGGACAGCCGGAAGGCCCTGATCCTCATGCAGAGTTCATTAGTCAGAGTCCTCCATATGAACTCTCTCATGTCGTGCTGCTCCTGCTCCTTGTTTGCCAAGCGTAACACAGTTACTTTCAGATCCCTCCTTAAAAGTGACCTGCAAAGGGCACTTGAATAAAACTATTGTACTTTGAGTCTCTCTCTCTTTTTAAATGATGAATAAGGAAGGCCTGAAAGGGCTCTTTTTTGGTCTTTTCTAGGGGCGGAGGCAGTGTTTTGACTCTTAAGTTTAGAAATAACCAGCATGTCAAGTCTGGTCTTCCTTGGTTTTGCTAGAGCACCTCTGGCAGGGAGTGGGTTTGGAGTCAGCATATTGCAAGCTCTCACATCTTAAAGAGGTGAGGGTGCTGAATCTTTTAGACAGAGGTACTCGATCCACAATATTTATTGGCAAGTGCAATTAAAGTAGTGTTAACAAATCTCTTGTTGGCCCTTCGAGATAGGACAAGCGCCTTCCAAATACTTAAAAAATAGAAACAGCAAGCTGGCTTCCTCCCAGCACATAGAGAAGTAGCTTGATTGGTTTACTGGGGACTTTGAGCTTTGCTCTTGTGTGTTATTGAGGGAAAGTGAATTCAGAGTGCTGAAGCCTATGCGTTGTTCGTGGGGCATAGCTGTTATGGGTGGTCATGATTGTTGTGAGAAAGATGGTTCTCTCTGGTACCCAGGGCTGATCTTGCAGAAATATTGGAATACCAGGGCAGTGTCCTATGTCCAGGGAGGAGCCAGACTGGAGTGTGTTTGAGGGGCAGGGATGGTATGATATTTACCAGAGGTGGCTTTTACCCAGTAAAATGTTTTTTACTAACCTGGGAAGAACTAGTTATTTTAAAAGCTGTTTCATAAATGCACACCATCATACTTAGTTTTAATTTGTATATTCAAATTCTGGTTCCATCGGGCAGTAGGTTCGGAGATTAATTCAGGGTTGTACATGTAATTATAATACTGAATGTTGGAATGGCTCTGTATATTTTGGTTTGGTATTTTCTCAGTGAAGTTATGCATGTCATGACTCATATTTCAGTTTTCACTGTTATGCAGACAATAGTCAAAAACATTCAATTACATAAGAACAACAATAATGCAGAGTTGGCTTGAAGCATTAAGCAATCAGAAGCATGCAGAATTGCTGATGACCAGTCCTGGTCCATTTGGCCACGCAGCAGTCTGCCGCAGAAGACCAACTTTAATGTAGTGGGTCAACCGAACCTATTCCTCCGTTCTGAATGGATGTATCCAAAGCTGGAAAAAAACTTTTCTGTGCTTGTTTAACTTGCTGGACACTGATGCAATTGCCCCACCAGTTCTACGAATTCAAATGGGATATCGGCATTCTTTAGATTTTTTTTTCCCACTGTGTTAGAGGAAACTTGTTCCTTGATAGCGTCTGAAAACATTGATTTTTGGATAAGGAGATTTTACTTAAATATAAGTAAATATGGCAGAAATTTGGGATTTTTGCAAGGCAGTGGTTGCACACCAATTTTTTTTGTTCAGCTGACAATTTCTTTGGATGAAGGAGGTTGGCCAATGTGTACATGAGTAAGTGCCTCCTGAAATCTTTGTGCACCACACAAAGCAGAAAAACAAATATTCATTTATCTGTAGATCCACCATATTTCACATGCAGCATCAATTGTTAATTTGTCCCTTTGGAGTGTGAAAAGTGCCCCAGCAGCTGGATTCAACTGACCGATCAAGTTCTTTGCTTCTCAGTAAATCTCTTGATGATTAATTATATTGACGACTCAGTCTTCGAGTTCTGCATCAAGATCACTTGCAATCCTGAGATGTGACTGATTTTTAAGATGTTTCTATCTTTGTTGGTTGACTGTTCCATTGTACGTCTGCAGGGATTTGGGGTTTTACAGATTGTTGGCATTCTTTTAACCAGGCTGATGGTGATTACGAAAGTACTTTGCCTAAATCCACTTCAACAAGACCTTAAACCACATGCTCTGACGCATGTTGCAGATTTACAAATGTCCTAACATCCAAACGTAACCAAGGTGTCATCTTTTTCCAGATCACTTCTCATACTTTTACATCTTTTTCTCATTGTCAGGCAGCTCTTAACACCACCACCGTACAGTTCACTTGTAAATGCCTTGGCTTCTCTGGCCAGCGTAGCACAGTGCTTTCCAGTTTTCTCATTGTTTCCAGTGTGAACTGCTGATACATAGCCAGTTTTCCCTATCTGCATCCAGTTAGCTATCACTGGATCACTGTGCACATTACTCCATCCAGCGTGTATTAATGTAACTGCTTCTCCATGTAATTCGTTATGTGCTTTCACCTTCAAGCCAGCATCAGTAACTGTGTCTATCAGGTCACCTGCTGCCTGCTTTTGACTGGGTGCTTTGTAGCCTGGCCTTCCCTAGTTTGCTGGAAAAGTTGGATGCTTAGTAACAGAAAAGGGAATACAACAGCCATAAAAACTTGTGCAATCTTCAAGGCTATTTTTTGTTTCAGTTTTGGAGTTGTTTTTGTAACAAACACACATCCCTTCGCGGCTGAAAACCTGATACTTTCCTCCTCTTTGCCCGACCTGGAGCTGGCTTTCTTTTGTTGTACTTGGCCATGGTAATGCCGTATTGTCCGTACCTTTATCCTCCAAGTGTGATTCTAATAACCTCTCAGCTACCATCTTTCACTAACAAAAACCCAGGAATCACAGACTTTGGTTAAACGTGTGAGAGTAACTAGGGATGCAAAGTGATTGTTTCCAATAACTCAGCCAGCATTGCTAATATATCAAGATAGAGGTTAACACCTCAGCCTCAATACAGCATTTAGCACACACCAGGATACTGGGCTGGATGGACCTTTGGTCTGACCCAGTATGGCCATTCTTATGTTCTTACAATGCTTTCCCCTGCCTCGAAAGGGGTAGTGGGGTTTGAGATCCAGGTGGTAGGAGCATTGTTAGCTGGAGCTTGACTCTGGGAATGCTCATCATGGTCACAGAGCAGTCAGGATAGCTCAACTCCACCCCAAACGTGTGCAGTGTGACCCTCCCCTCTCCTGATGGAGGCTGTTTACAGGTGTCTCCATTGCTAGGTCCCTGAAGGCTTCACAGCTGTGATGAGCGCCACAACCTGGGAGAAGCAGGAGAAGGACAACACGTTCACCTTCAGGATGTCCCAGCCAATCCCGTCCTATCTGATTGCCTTGGCTGTTGGCGACATAGTTTCTGCTGAAGTCGGACCTCGGTAAGGGGCTCCCCTCTTATTCACAGGAGGAAGATCGTGCATTCAGTTATAACAAAGCCTGTGTCCTTGGTTGTAGCTTAGTTCTGAAGGGTTTGCTCCCTAACGAGCATATCTACTATCCATCCCCTTGTTTGAGGGAGCTCTTCCCCCCAGCTCAATTCTTCGTGTGAAAATTGGGTAAAACTTGTCATTCTAGGCTCCTATGCGCTATGGTGTTCCCCTGATAGCTGCCTTTTCCACACTATTTGTCTTGCAGCATGTCCGCGCTCTGTCCTGCCAGCCAGTCGTAAGCCGAGGGGGTCTTGCATGGGACTAGAATTAACCGTGGGTTATTTGTTACTATAAATCCGGGTCAAAACCAACCCAGTCATCTAAAACTTGTTTGCAGCTCTGCCAGTCGTTAGTGGGTTATCAATTCTTATGCTCAGCAGGAGACTTCATAACCCCTAAAATCAAATGACAGTAGCAAATTATACCCCTCCTGTCTGAGTAGTGCATCGGTGGCTTTCAATACGCCCCAGATTATCTGGTTATGGATCACATCTCATTCCTGGCCCTGGGCAAGTTTTTTTTTTTTTTTTTTTTTCCCTTTGCCCCCCCTCTTTCTGGGCAGAGGGGAATGCAGCTTCAAAGTGGTGCTGTGGAGTTGCACTCCTGAGCCCTGTGGTCCAGCTCTGTACCTTGCTTTGAATGTGTTCCCCAAAGTCACATATGCAGAGGGCTCTTAAAACATACTTACTGTTGGGTCCTGGGCACACGGGAGTCTGGCCACTCTTGCTTATGGGGAATAACTCCCCCTTTTTTTTCCAGCTTCTTTAATTCATAGATTCATGGATCTTTTAGGGCCAGAAAAGGTAATTGAGTGTGACTTCAAACCTTGCTTGATCCTTGTTAAGGACTAAAGATTAAATTAACAACACATGCAGTAAATGTCTCATTAGCCTTGTTTATGGCCAGACCTTTATTCTTTGGTTTGAAGTCCATTAACTGTTCTCCGTTCTACACACTCTTCACTTTTGTTGTAGCAAATGACCACTCTCCATCCTCCAGATTCCCCTCCTGCATGCGGAGATAGTAGCCACTAGCCCACACAGGTGTGCAGAGGAGAGGGATGTTCAGGACTGCATACTGGAGAAGATGATGACTCTGTGCATCATTGTGTAGGAAGTGATGGGGCCATGCCTAGTCAGGCATTTTTTCAAATGAAATTTGGAAAGGTATCCTTCACATGTGAGGAAGTTAGAAAGCAAGCTGCTGAAAATCACCGGAGTCCGAGCGTGTCATCTAAGGCTTCTGAAGGAAAGAAAGTACCGAGCTAGCTTAAGCTTTGAAAAAGCTCTGCTACGAATCCCCAGATTGGCTACTCACTGAGAAAAGAGCCATGCTAATGGGGGGGGGGGGGGGTGTCCTCCTTTTAAAAAAAACCCAAAGCTGCTGGCGATGCTGGTGGCTAGGCTGGTGAGTCTAAACTGGGTTCCCAGGCAAAGGAGCATAAACAGATTTGAACAATGCACTGGGATAAGTCAAACCAGCAGCCATGCCACTGTCCCCCATCGGAGCCCTATGAGTCAGTGACAGAGTAGATCAAAATAACTTGCTTGCATTTTCCAAAAGGTCCTTTGTTAGGCTGGGAAAACAAATAATCAGAGGGTGTGGCGGCGGAGATTTTGTGATGGTATAACTCTGTCAGTTAGGGCATGATTTTACTGATACAGCTTATTTCCCTTCCGGTCCAGGAATAAGCTACCCCAGGATAAACACTTAACATTGGTATGACTACCCACACGAGGGGAGATTGTACCGAAGTAACTAGATCAGTGTAGAGAAAGCTGGACAACTTGTGGGCAAGGACAAGGCCTTGGAATGGGGCAAGTTCTCCAGGTGGGGATTATTACATCTATTAATGACCTGGAGGAGGTAGTGGGCAGGGAGATAAGGACAGAGCTGTTCTGGTTATTGAGGGATTGAGTCCCCTGGGGCTTTGAGGAGCTTGACAGCAAGTGAAATGTCTTTAAAACATAGCTTTGGTTTTTCTTTATCTTCCCCATCCTTTCCCTACCATGCATCACGTCTGTCCTAAGTAGCTAAAGACCTGTGGCCAATATGGAGCCTGCAGGAAGCCATATGAATTCTAATAACCATCTCCCATAACAGCATGAAGCCTGCAAGCTTCAGACCCAGGAGGCTGGTCAACTTGAATGTCTTGTGCTTTGGGTCGGGGGATTGCGGGCAGCTTGGAGGGAACGTGTTTCCTCGTGTTAGGTTTTTCCTTTCCCCTTTGTATTCGGCAGCATGTTGTGTGGAGTCCGTTTTCCGAGCTGGAGATCTCCCTGCAGAAAAGGGTCCCTGGCAGCAGCAGGGGTGGAACTGAGCAGGCAGAAGTGTGCAGACATTGGGGGCTGGGGGGTGAGGAGGAGGAGGAGTGGGCCTGAGCCGGTTCCAAGGCAGGATTTGGGGTGCCAGCCTTCCACACAGGTTAGAACCATACCTGCTCTCCTAACTAAGGCACCGCGAATCACACTTCATGAGAACAAGGCTCAGTCTGCCCTGTGTTTGTTGCAATCAGGACTGTTTCTTCGCTTTCCCTAGGAGTCACGTGTGGGCTGAGCCCTGTCTGATTGAGGCAGCCAAGAAGGAGTACGATGGCGTGATCGAAGAGTTCCTGGCAGTTGGGGAGAAGCTCTTTGGACCATATGTTTGGGACAGGTATGGCTCACCTGGATGGAAGTCTCTGGGGTGCTCTGGACAGCTTTGGTTCCTTCAGGTGCCTCGCTCGGCCTTCACATGTTAGGGCTGGGGAAGGAGAGTCCCCAGGCGGATGGGGAGAGGCGGTTCCATACTGACCGCTCTACCTGCCTTTCCCAGATATGACGTTCTCTTCATGCCGCCCTCTTTCCCCTTCGGTGGGATGGAGAACCCCTGCATCACCTTCGTGACCCCCTGCCTGCTGGCTGGAGACCGCTCTCTGGTGGACGTCATCATCCACGAGATCTCCCACAGCTGGTTTGGCAATCTGGTCACCAACGCCAACTGGGGCGAGTTCTGGCTGAACGAGGGCTTCACCATGTACGCGCAGAGGAGGATCTCCACCGTCGTCTATGGTGAGAGCCTGGCGTCTGCTGCCAGGACCCAGTCCTGCCATCCAACCTCTGTAGGCAGAGCTGGGCCCTGGCTGGAGGCCCATTGATATTGCTAGTGCTCAGTGCTGATATCCGGGTCCAGCCGCACAGATCAGAGGGCTGGGAACTACGTTCTGCAGCTTGACACGTTTTCTGGCAGCGTCTGGGGATCTGCTCCTAAAATGTCTGAGACACGATTGGGTCGTGTTTGGTGACTGGGGGAGGAAAGGGGTTGGACTGTCTGTTGCCCTTTTTTTTTTTTTTTAAAGAGGCTTTTTCTGCCTTTTTATAGATTAGAAATTCCAGTCTTGTCTGCTGTGGGCTTCTGAAGCATGGTGTGAGATAGCCAGACATGAAGGAAGTAAAACCTGGCCGAGATGGGGTGTGACTTTTATTCAGATTCTTAAGTCTTTAGTTAACACCTGTTTAACTCAAATGCTATGGAAATCGGCAGAAGAAAAGATTGCCACATTTGGGGTCAGGAAGGAATTTTCCCCTGGGTCAGATTGGAAGAGACCCTGGGGGGTTTTCACCATCCTCTGCAGCATAGGGCACTTGCAGGTTTAAACTAGTGTCAGTGGTGGGTTCTCTGTAACTTGAAGTTTTTAAACTACAATTTGAGGAGTTGGGTAACTCAGCCAGAGATTAGGGGTCTGTTACAGGAGCAGCTGGGTGAGGTTCCATGGCCTGCAATGTGCAGGAGGTTGGATGGTCCCTTCTGGCCTTAAAGTCTGATTCTGTCTAATAAAGATTCAACTCCTTTCAGCTGTGCACTCTGTGAGCCAAGACCCCCAACAAGTCCCCCACCAAAATTAGGTCAGACCAGAGACTTCAGGTTCCCAGTATTTCTGAGGTAGAAAAATGAGTAAAAAGAGCTTGAAAAATGAGGCCCTCCTTTGTTTTTCCTACCCTGAGATCGACTGATGAAAACGCTACTTAAGAGCTAGGTGATATTTTTATTTATGCATCAAAAAGACCTAAACCACTTTTGCACAAACACACTTTTTCCTGGTCACATTGTAAGAGATTAGACCTTCTAACTTGAGATGTTTCCATAATTCCGTCAGGTAGCAGCTGTAAACTTAATGCGTGATGGGGGCACACTTGCTTTTCCAAACGTTTGTTTCAGAATGCTTCATTTGCAGCATAAGGAAATTCTTTCTGCTCGGTTTACTCTGTCTTTGCCATCAGTAAAACACATGTCTGAAGATTCTACAGGTCAGCATTTTGGTGTAGTTCAGTGACTTTTAAAAGTAGCTTTCAAACAGGTGGAAGCTGGCCTCGTGGCTGAGTCTTGGGAAGGCCAGGACTCAAGAGATTCTCTGAGAGGACTCGCTCCTGGGTCTTCACTCCAAAGCACAAGGCTGGCAGGCAGAACTCCTCTAGTTTGTAAGGTTGCTTTTGACCCGGGCAGGAAGTCGTAGCGGGCAGCCCATAAGTTTTGTCCTGAAAAGCTATGGTACACCCCCTACCTGCATTAATTTCTTCTTCCTCTAGTCTCTCTCTCTGAATTAGCTATGCTTCTGCTCCAGGAGCAGTGACTGCTTTGCCCTCTTACTGGCCTTTGAAGTAGGGGCGGCCCCAAAGGAACCTTAAAGGGCAGTTTGCCTTCCTCCCCAGCTCTGATGGGAAAGTGCAGCGTCTCAATGCCAAGTCCCTGTCTCCTCATCAGGTGCTGCTTACACCTGCCTTGAAGCAGCCACGGGAAGGGCTCTGCTGCGCCAGCATATGGACACCACGGGAGAAGATCACCCTCTAAACAAGCTCAGAGTGAAAATCGAGCCAGGTCTGTGCTATTTCCAGTAACCCGCTGCAGAGTACCTGCGGGGGGTACGGGTCTCTGGGGCCGTCCACGATAGTCTTATTGCCAGTGCGTTTAACCCAGTAATGGCCTGGAATAAAACTGCATCTACAGTAATCATGCTTGAAGATTGCAATAATTAGGGTATATTGAGAATAGACCATAAAGCTGCATATGGATTGCGTACAGGGCAGCTATCAGACGTGCATCAGCGTAGTCCAATCTTGTTATCGTTTAACACGAAGGCTACTTATTAGTAAACAGTGTTATTTTTAGAGTACCGTAGGTGTGATTAAAGTCCCAAGCCTAAGTCGTTACTTTATATACTAAGGCAAGTTTAAAGGAACAGGCTAGAGAGGGACCAGAACTTACACAGTGGATGCCTCAGTTTAGGCACCGCAAGAAGGGCTCTGGGTTTTCTGAAGGCCCTGAAAACCCTCAGTTCCCATTGACGCCCGTCACAGCTGTGGGCGCTCAGCGATTCTGAAAATTAGGCCACTCTTACACAGGTGCCTTAAACATGGGTTAAGCACCCGGGTTTGTATGCTGTGCCTTTACTCTTGTTTTAGAGAAAAGCTTTGAGTAGCCCTGACATTCGTAGTACTAAATGATGGAGTGTTTCATGACCGGCAGCTGTTGATAGAAGAACATGCAGTTAGCAAAACAACCTCAATATTTTTACCTTCTCTTTGCAAGCCGATGTGCTAGTTCTCACGAAGTTAAAGCGTCATGAAAACTTAAATGAATGTCCATAAAGCCTGAGGTTTTGGAGCTCAGCCACTTCAGAGTTCCAGATAAACAAACAAGACGCTCTTGTTAAAATTTGAAACCAGGGTAAATTTTTATTCCGTGCTCAGAACCAGTGTGATCAATTTTCTTCAAACTTTATCCTGCCAACCCCTCCCCCCCCCAAAAAAAAAAGAAAAAAAAAAGAAAAAAATCTCAGCTGGCTTGAGAGTGACCTGCCAGTCTCCAGGCCAAGAAGAGGTTTCTGGCCAGGGCCTGAAGAGCACATTTATAATAGCAGTCTGGCTGCACCCTCAGCTTTCTCCATAATCACATGTGACTGAGTAAATTGCTGTGTCCTCTTGGATTGCATCCCTAGAGCAAAAAAGGTGGATGGTCTATAGGAAGAATGTGGCTGGGTGAGAAGCAGTGGATGAGCTGCTGGAAAAGTCCACTGTGCATAGCATTCCCTGTATGTCTCCATGAATTACACAGGGTGGTTTGGATCTGAGCCAGGGTGGTGCTGGGTGGAGGGGCCATGGGCCACTGCCCTTTTGGCCTTCATGTTGAGGTGGGGGCAGCTTCTGGTGTTGAAGAATGGGAATCTAAGGAAGTTGGAACCGTTTATTTTAAACGGTGGCTTCTTTCGTAAAGCTCAGGCCCTTGTCATGTGTTTGACCCACTAGGCGTTGATCCTGATGACACATACAATGAGACCCCCTATGAGAAGGGCTACTGTTTCGTATCCTACCTGGCACACCTTGTGGGAGACCAGAGCAAGTTTGATGCTTTCTTGCAGGTAAGGGGTGTGGGTTCGCTGGCTTCTGACTGGGGAGCTCTGTGTGCAGAGGTCCTGGAGGCAGGGAAATTTACTCCTTCTAGCATGTTTGCTGGCAAGGTTTCTTCCCTGCCTGTTGGTACATACGTGACAGCATCACAGGTTCTTGGTACTTTCTGAGCTTGCAAATAATGCCACCATCCCCAAGAACAAAGATGTCCCTTCTGCCTCTGGCTGGGATTCTCCTGGGGTACCCAAAGCCCTGAATAGATCAGAACTGCAGCCTGCAAACCTAGCAATGTTCAGTTTGAGAACCCAAGCGCTTGAAGTGAGGAAACTTCGTTAAGACTGAAGGCCAGTTTAGGTTTTAATGCCTTGACTTACGGAGTCTCTTAATACCTTCCACATTGTACTAGCTTATACAGTAAGCAGCACTTAAGTGTGGGTTGATTAGAACTTGAGGAGATGTACAAAGCAAGTCAAGCTTGAAGAAAATTCCTTTAGTACCGTTTGAAGTTGTGGGTGCTTATAGCTGAGCAGTCTGGAGCAGGAGGGTCTCCAGTCCAGGACTTTTCCCTGTGTTAAATGCTCTTATCCCTCCAGAAACACACCCTAGCCTGCAATCTATCTGGAAAACTGAATGAGAGCTTCAGCTGGCTGCTCTTAATATTCAGAGAATGAAAACCCAGGCCTTGTGCAGCACAGGCCAGCCAGTAATGGGACTAGTGCCACTGGGCAACTGAGTCAGCACCTCTCCTGAGCAGTCAGTGCAGCCTCTGGCTCAGTAGTACAGGGCTCTATAGCATCTCTCACCTTAGGATTTTAACAGGTTTCCAGGCTCTCTGCTTTGTGTCCTGTGTCATTTTTGGACATGTGCACTTTTGCTGTGGCAGCCATTTCAGTTTTTTAAAAACATTTTAGGGGGAGTATTAGGATTGCGTCTGTGTGTGTGTGTTTCACATTTAGAGCCATTTAAAAAGTTGTAAGGCTGGAGGGGAAAAAAGAGAAGTCTCTTCAGAACAAAATAGGCTTTACACACATTAAGGCCCTTTTGCATAAAGTTTAGTAAATAGGAATACAGTGTTAAGACAAATATGTTAACAGGCCTTTTAGGAGAAAAACATTTGTATGCATTTAGGTTATTTTGAAATAGTCTGAATGCCAGATTTATTTAGAGGAAAAATAATTGTAAGACATGTTAAATATTAGTTATAGAATGTGGTTTTAGAGAAATTGGGTGGGGGGGAGGGGGGAACAAGACACAAAGTGAGAGAAGCTGTAGAACAGCCAAGAAAAGCAAAAACCTTTCAGCTGGTTACAGAAAGAGTGAGAAGCTGCAGAGAGAGCCTGTGTCACTGACCCAGTGGCAGAGAGAAGCCTGCAATGCCAGTAATTCCAGGACAGTCGGCCTTGAACAAGCCACACCTCTTGGCTGTGCCAATCAGAAGCTATTCTTTAGACAGGTCATAGAATTGCATTTTCCTGAACCAATCATAATGTGCCAAGAGGTGTGGCTAATGACCATTTGTCTGTTTCAAAAATGTATCTCTTTAAGCAAATAAAAGAAAAGACAGGTGCTGTACATAAGTCATGTTTTTGTAGCAATACACAAACCTTTTTTAAAAAAAGTGTTTTTTTTTAAAGTTTTGCCTAATGGAAAACTGCTCTAAAAACTTATTACTTACAAACTGTAAAGAGAGCTTTAGATTTACATGCTTTATATAAACCACAGGCTGACAAATGAAAAACTAGCTTATGGAAAGCAGGCGATAATACTTTTAGCAGAGCTAAAAATGCTATTTCTCTGCTACTTCCTTTTCCTTTAACTTATTTAAAAATCTAAATGCTGTAAAACCAAGTAAAATTTTAGTACGTAAACTTTTTAAACACCAGTCAAAAGGAGCATGCATGTATAAGTCTTTATTTACAAAATGTATGTAAATTTAGCAGATGTCCTTCTTTGTTTAGTTTTGTACCAGGATTAAGTTACCTCTTTTTACATAAAGCCTTTAACGTTTGTGTCACGGAGTCCCCGGGCGATGCTGTGGAAATGCTCCCTGTGAAGCCAGTCAAGACTCTGGGGAAGTCTCCTTTCTGTGAGCAGCCTGTCTTCAGGACACACAGCTCACACAACTTCCATGTTCCTGGGTCTGACCTCGGAGCGTTCAGCATCCTCTGCCCGTCTGTGCGCTTCCCACAGCAAGTCCGCTCAGGTGGGGCTCATGGGGAAGCCAGAGGGTCCTGCACCCCAACTTCGCAGTCAGACGTGACTCTCAGCCAGCCAGTAAAACAGAGGTTTATTAGATGACAGGAACATGGTCTAAAACAGAGCTTGTAGGTGCAGAGAACAGGACCCCTCAGCTGGGTCTATTTTGGGGGGCAGTGAGTCAGACAACCACGTCTGCGTCTGCCCTTCACTCCATGTCCTAGCCAGCCCCAAACTGAAACTCCCTCCAGCCCCTCCTCCTCTGGGCTTTGTCCCTTTCCCGGGCCAGGAAGTCACCTGATTCCTTTGTTCTCCGACCCTTTAGCTCTCACCTTGCAGGGGGGAAGGGCCCAGGCCATCAGTTGCCAGGAAACAGGGTGTCGGCCATTCTCTGTGTCCAGACCCCTGCACACACCTGCCCTCTAGGGCTCTGCAATGAGCATACACCCTTATCCCACCCCATAGGTACTTAAGAACTGCCTAGGGGAAACTGAGGCGCCCCCACACTATTCAGAGGAAACATTAAGAACAGTCCCACTTCGTCACAGTTTGTCTTGAAAAATGGTAGAAAGACCTTCATGAAAGTTGTGTGCAAAGTTGGTTCAGGAAAATGCCATTCTGAAACTCACACCCAAGCAGTCCTAATGCTCCCCATAAAAACAATAACAAAAAAAAAATTCAAAATGGCACCATGGCAAATGTGAACACGTCCAACAATGAGACCGGAAGGTGGGACATAAAGCAGAAAGGGGTGTGTGGAAACCTGTCAAAATTGTATGGTGATGAATACTATAGAGTCCTTTACTACTGGTCTCAAAGTCCATTCAGGGCATGGGGAAGCATGTTCTTCTGGGCTAAGTATGGGGCAGTGCAGGGCAGAGAGTATAGGGCGGCTGTATTCTAATTCCAGCTCCTGTGTCATGTCTCGTTTCCCCCCCGTACAATGTGGATAAAAGGCCATCCCCACACATGGGGCTTAGGGGCCTGGTGAGATGATGTCTGGGAAGCACTCTAAGTTTAGTGAGCAGGATTTAGAGAGGAGGGGAAGAACTCAGCAAGAGATTGGGATACAGGAGGGAGCAAAGGGGACAGAACAGAATGGGAGTCAGTGGCCAAGCACGGGGGGGAGGGAAGGGGAGGGACGAGGGGGCAGGTACTTGAGAAAAGACTGGATGGCCGGGGGGATGAGAAGACAATTGTTAATGGATGTGCCTTACTGCACTCTGCCAGGCAGCATCCGTCTGCAGCTTGGGAGCAAGAGCTGGCTGAGTTGCTGATCACTCTGGCTTCTGTAGCTCTGGAGACAGAGAATCTAGAACTAGCTTTGCCACCCACAACCCTCCAGTGCTGGGAGCTGAGGGGCACCGCATCCCCAGCTGGGTGTCTTTCAGCTGTAGTTAACAACACGGTGTGCATGTGGTCGTGGGGAGCAGGCTTCCATGCCAAACAGCTGGCCCCATTGCTTCCAGCACAGGGGGCTGCTGGTGAGCTTCACCCCACAAAACAAAAAGAATTGACCAAGGTTGGGATATGGGAATCGGAGAACAGTGTCACGGAGCTTCCCTTATGCCTGCTTGCGCCAGGGCCGTCAGAATGGGCAGGAATTGGCTAAACGTGAGCGGGAGAGAGGCTGGGGATCCAGTTAACAACTGGAAGTGGAAGCAGAATTGTTTAAAGTAGTTTGACATAAGCCCTGTGGGTCTGTGCTGGTCCTGCCTGTGTGGAGCATAAGTATGAGCACCCTGCCCCCGCAGGCCTACGTGAACCAGTTCAAGTTCCAGAGCATCATGGCCGACGAGGCCCTGGAGTTCTTTCTGGAGTACTTCCCGGAGCTGAAGAAGAAAGGCGTGGCCACCATTCCAGGTCAGTATTGCTGTCAAGTCTCAGATCTCCTTCCAAGCACTCAGGAGCCTCTGCCTCCTTGTCCCACGTGCCAGGGACTCCCCAAAACCAGAGAGAAACCTTCATACAGGACTCAGTAGTAACCAGCAACTGCAGCTTGTCCCTTCTCCAGGGCTAGAATTGGGCCGGGTCAGTGACCCAGCACTGCTTGAGGCTGCCCCCACCTTCTCCAGAGTCTCCTCTTTTCTTTTCTTTTTTCTTTTCTTTTCTTTTTTCTTTTTTTTAAAGTTAGTTTCTTGTCTAGCACCTGTAGCTGTATCTCTGGCTATGGATTTCAGCCCCTTTTCCTTATCTGTATTCCCTCACCCTACTAACATTGGGGTGCCTTTCACCCATAGGTTACTGGGACTTTTGCCTCAAGCTTATTAGCATGTACAACAGTTAGTTACCATGGCATTCTTGTGATTGGACATCTGCGGATGTTCCTAACTTAGATAATTTAAGGCTGGTATAAACTGGCATCTTGTGGTTACCTGTCAGCAACACGTATTTATAACACCACTCTATCTTGTGATATAGTGTCGTTTTGGGTTACTTATGTCCCATCTTTAGGCCATGGGCCCTAGTTTGTTTGGCTAAGCTATTGTCTTTACAGGCTTGAAACATGTAGGCTTTTGCATTAGTGCCTTAAATCCACACCTATACCTTATTTAGCTTATGCCCATATATCTTTAGCAGCATAGCTGGCTACAAGCCCATGGTGCCAAAGAAAACCTTAAAAATGGAAATGGTGTGTAGCCAAAGCAGAAATGCCTGTCTGAGTTTGCAGAGAGCCTGAAACAATCAAACCGACATGCCCATTACTTTTCCCTCTCCTTAAAGTTGAGCCCTGCTTCTCTGGCCATACTGGTCAGTCTGTTACTCTGTTTCTTTGCATGCTAACTGCTGTGTACTCTTCCATTTATTTGCCATATGCTAATGCACTGCCTCAGCTTTTCCCCACAGAGGGCTGATTCCAGGGCTAAGTCCACATGCTCCCTGCCCTTCCGATTAAAACTGGTGTAATAAAACGTCATCCACAGAACTAATAACTAACTAGGTTTCAGTAATGCCTGTGGCAGATCCCCCTAAAAGCAATGGGAATGCGCAGGTGACAGAGGATAGAACCTGTTACATGGGATGATGCATTAGATGAAAAGAACCCAGCTTTACTCTCAGATCCCAGCTGTTAACACGATCACTTGTAGGCTCAGCACAGTTGAGTCAATGAGAGACAATAATTGTGGAGCCCCCATGATGCAGTTTTGCTAAGGGATGGAGCTTAGAAACCAGTCTCTCCATTCTCAGCTTCTCCTGTTTGCTGTTGCTCGTGCGACCTCTTGGGTGCACTGGCATGCAGCAGAATCTGGCTCCGCTGCCGGTCCTGCCTGCTCTGAGCATGCTTATTCTGGGAGGTGGCTCCAGTGATGTCCAGAGAACGCAACCCAACTTCTTCTCTCTTCTTCTCCGCTGCAGGCTTTGAGTTTGATCGATGGCTGAACACGCCCGGCTGGCCCCCTTACCTGCCTGACCTTTCCCCGGGAGAGACGCTCATGAAGCCAGCAGAGGGGCTGGCAGAGCTCTGGGCAGCCAGCAGTTTGAACATGGAAGCAATCAAAGCTGTGGACATCACCGCCTGGAAAACCTACCAACTTGTCTTCTTCCTTGATAAGATCTTGCAGAAATCCCCTTTGCCAGATGGTAAGGACCAGTAACCTCCTCTGGGCAGGGGGTGAGTTGGGTACAAACCGGTGGGCCTTGTAAAGCAATGAAGCCTTAATGCAAATCCTACCATGGTGTAGAGGCACGCTGGTTACTAGCCCAAGCTGGATGCTCACCAGCGACTTCCAGTACAACCAGATAGGTGGGGAGACGTGTGCCAGGCAACGTACCTCCAACCTCACTCTATCCAGGGGTGCATGCACGAAGGGTCCATTCAGCTGACTGGGAGTTCAGTGGCTGGGCTTTCGTTTTTGCTTTTGGGGAGAAGCCTCCATCTCTCCAATAACCGAGTAGAGGGGGAAGAGCAGGGGTGTGTATTGAGGCCTCGTCGCCTGCCTAGGATCAAAGAGAGAAATGACTGATTGCGAGTCAGGATAGCAGAACTTCATGCCCAAGCAAGCACCCTGCGTTCACTGCCGTGCACTGGTCCCTTTCCCAGTCCAGCTGGGAGGGCTGATGTCAAGGGTGGCGAATTCCATAGTGTTTCCACCAGTAGCTGCCCAAGTCTCAAACCCTTTTTCCTAGAGCAGCCTCGTGTGACGTGCTCTGCAGCCGTTCTCCCCAGTATTCTAGCGGCAGGAAGTTGTAACATGCCGCAGAGCTCAACGGTGATCTCAGCGGTACGGCCGCCTGCTCCTCTGTAACCAAAAGCTCCCCCCGTGCTTTAGCCCTTTGCTGAGTAACGTCTCATCTCTCTAGAGGTCTGGTCCCTCTGGCTGGCATAAAGTGGGTGCAGTCATGACTTCCTGGTTGGCTTTTCTTGTGAATCTTTCCCCCACCCCAGGTGCTGAGTCTAGACACCTGATGTAGCCTGCTGAGTGCCTTTGCTTTGGCTGAGTGATGATTCCACCAGGCCTGCTGGCTGCAAGGTGCTCGAGAACGATGTCTCTGGGGTGTGGAGGAAAGCTGTCCGATGACTCATTAGTGGCATGCCCTGCCTCTGTGCCGTGGGCGTGTGGTCCGTTAAACGGCCGCCATCTCCTTGAAGGCACAAGGCGCCTGGGCCACGTATACGCAGCTTTGCTAAGTTGCAGCCCGCGACATTTTCAGCTTGTTCTCGCTGACCCCACCCAAGTGCGTACCAACGCTGCTCGTTTCCGTGTCTGAGCCCGGCTGGGCTGACGTGCCTGCTCCTTGCTTCCCAGGGACCGTGGCGAAGCTGAGCGAGACGTACCCGAAGATCTCCAGAGCGCAGAACGCCGAGCTGGGCCTCCGCTGGTGCCAGATCGTCCTGAAGAACAGCCACGAGCCCGAGTTTGGCAAAGTCAAGGAGTTCCTCCACAGCCAGGTTTGTGGGTAACGCCGTTGCCAGCTCCACAGGGCTGGGAGTGCGTCAGCCCAAGGCCAGGCCCAGCTGCGGCACTGTGTGCAGCGTGGCAGGGAACGCCGTTGCACGTTCTCTTTGGTTTTTCGGCATACGTTTAAGGCCACAAGCACGTCCCTAAATCCCTTTGCTGTCAGCGGGATTTAAGCACGTGCTTAAAGCTCGGCACATGCCTGTTGCCGGCCTCCGTTCAGCCAAAAAATTAGGCATCTATTAGAGAGCGCATCGAAGAACAGGGAGCAGCAGTAGACAATGGACAAGTGCCCCTGGAACTGCATCTTCCTGACTCCAGGGCTTATGTGCAACCAGGTTTTTTTAAGTGAGGGAAGGGGAGAGCGGGTCAGAGAATTTCATGCAGTTTAGGAACTGCCTGAGGAGGGGGGGCTGCAGGTTCTTGTGCAGACAGGTGCTGCCCTCTCTATCTGCTCTCGCTCTTCTAACCTGTTGGCAAGCCGTGCAAAGGCTCTGGTCCTGCACAAGGACTGTCCAGCTCACTTGCTCTTGTAATCCTGCCATTTTCTCCGTTACCCATTTTTAGAAGTGGGTGAGTTAGTTTCTGTGAAATGGGGGAAAGTTGATGCTGCACGAGCACACCCATGTGTGTTTGCACACCCACGTGCACGCTTTCTTGACGTTCGGTACCTGGATTTGGCTCACGTTCTCTGCGTGCAGTGTCTTTGGCTGAGGCCAAGCGCGAGCGATCCGCACTGGAAGGGGGACTGTCTCAGGGAGCTGTGGGTGAGTTAACACAGAGTTTCTATGGGAAACTCTTCTCCAGCCTTAGTGACAGTGGCCCCTGGGCAGAGCCCTGTAATTCATGGGTCCAGTCATATCTTCTAGAGCCTAACCTCCTCGTGGCCTTTGTGATTTGTGCCTTGCAGGGGAAGCAGAAATACACCCTCCCCCTCTACCGGGCCATGTGGAGTGGCTCCGAGTCCGCCCGAGCGCTGGCCGTGGAGACTTTCTCGGCCACGGCCTCTAAGCTGCACGTCAATGTCCAGAACTACGTCAAGAAGATCCTGGCTTCGGAGCCAGTGGGGACCTAGTGGCTCATCCCAGAGAGAGGCAGACACCAGGGCCTCAGCTCTGCTGCATCCACCCCAGTGACCCAGGGGGCCTCTCCCCATTGGAGCCATGCTTCCGGGCCTGCCTGAGGCTCCATCCCCCGGCTGGTGTGAACCCCCAGGGCCCCCTCACTCGCTGGCACACACGGGGTTTTATTAAACGCTTCGTCATTTGTATTCTCCCTGGTGGTGCTCGGCGGAGGCTTCTTGAGGGACTCGGGGTCCGTGTTAAAAGCAACCCCCCCTCCCCGAGTCCTGCTAAGAGCCTATGTGCTGGCTGATGGCAGGGGAGGGGATTCACCCCTTGAAACCTGCTGTTTTCTTTCAGTTCTGGGGGGAATAAATGGTGATGCATCCTGCACAAGGGGGGCTCCTCTGACTCCTCGCCCACCAGATTGGGTCCCATCTTCCTCATTACCCCTAGCCCTGCTGCATCCTTCCAGCACAGGGCTCCTGGCTGGGCTCTGGCCCAGGGTCCCCTCCTCTCCAACTCACTGATGGGTCTAATCCCCTCCATACCCTTCCACTGCCCAGCCTTCGCCCAGGAGAGCCAGGCCTGCGATCTGGTTGGGGACAAGCTCCCATATGGGGGGTCTGAACAGCCCCAGGCCTTAGGCCCCCTGTTTGAGAAGTGGCAGCAGATCTGCTGAAGCTGGACACTTTGCTCCCACCCTGTTCTCACAAGAAGGAGGCAGAGTTATTTCTCTGGGGGTCTCTGCTGTCTCCTTGCAGACAGTGGCTGTTCCCTCCCTGTTCTGGGCGGCTGCCTTTGCCAGAGGCCAGCAAAGCCCATCAGAGTTGCTCTTTTTATTGTAGCTGGTGATCAGGCTCTGAGGTTCGAGGCGCTTGCGTCGGGGAAGAAGCCCTAGGCTGATGGGCCCAAGGGCAGCTGGTGCGCTCTGGTTTAAATGCAGCTGAGGAGAAGAGTCAGGGCAATTTCAGGCGGGGGAAATGCTGGGGATGTGCTGAGCTTCCAGCGTGACACAGGACTCAGCGGTAGGGGATAGGGATTCAGACCATCTGCCCGTTTACTGTTAGTGCAGCTAGCAGGAACGATCACTGATTTCTGGCAGTGTTACAGCAGGGAGACCCTCCCCCCCAAACACTCAGCGAGGGGGTGCAGGACTTCTGTTACTGTGGTCCCGGCCCAGCCTGCTAGCTGGCGCGCCTAGAGAAGCCAGGCTCCCTCTTTGCCTTGCGGTTTCATGGCTGATAGACTGGGGGGCTGTGCAGCAGAGATGGGCTGTGCCCTGCGTGCAGCTGCCAGAGCTCAGCCTAGCAAACGAGCGAGCCCACCTCCCCCCGTACAGCAGGAATGCTCCCGCTGCACCAGGGCTAGTTAATGAGCCTGGTGCAAAGCTGAGGGGAGGTCAGGCAGGGACGGACAGGACCTCAGCAGCCCTGGCTCATTAAACTGGCCTGGCTACCAAGCTGTTTTCTCTCCACGGAGCCGTTCCAAGGCCACCTGAGGAATTCGCCCACCTCTTCCCTAAGGCTTTTGGGCTGTGTGTGCGGGAGCGGCTCCCACCTCCCTCCCTGCCTGGCTCCGGGAAGGCCGACCAGGCTCCTGAGGCAAAAGGGCCAAAGCTGTGGCCAGTAACCGAGCCCAGCCTGCATGGTGGTGATGCCCAGGATGGGAGGAGAGCGCCCCACACCTGGGGCACCTGCTCTGGGACTGTGACCCCAGCAGGGTGTGCCAGCCTGCCCAGCACGGGCCTGGCTCTGAGCAGGGTGAGCTGTGGTGCTCGGCATCTTTGCTCTCCCCAGGGCATTTGGGCCTGTCTGTACCAGAGTGGGTGCCCCTCGCCCAATGCCAGGCAGGTGAAAGCACAGTGCCCTGGGCTCCATGCCCTGCTAGCATTCCCGAGCGAGCCTGGGGCCGGCGGGGCCTGGCATAGCCAGCTTGCCATGCCTGTGCCCACGTGTGCACAACCGCATAGGTTATTGCTGTGCTCTCTTGGGCCCAGCAGGTGGTGCCCATGGACCGGCATGATGTGTCCACGGGCCCAGCCCAGCTGCGAATGCCTGCTCTCTGGCCGCTGAGCAGATGTGGGCAGGGGCTTTCCCTGGGGTGGGGCTAAGCCTCCAGCTGGATCTTTTATAAGTGTCTTCTCTCACAGGCATGAGGCCTGCGTGGAGGGAGAGGACAGCGGCAGAGAGCCGTGGCCTGGCACGGCCCCATGCTTCACTAACTGTTCCCAGGGGCAATTGGGTTGCTACCTCTGAGGCACAGAGAAACCAGCCCCTGGCTGTGCCCCCCTGCCCTAGCCTGACCCTCCTCTCTCTCCCCCCACCATTAGCCTGACCCCTGGCCATGTGTGCCTATGCCTGAGCCCTTGAGGGAGCCCCCTACCGTCCCTCCCAGGAGCCCCTGCCTTCCCCACCTCGCTCCTTACCATGCCCTCCCTGCTGGGGAGCTTTGTGATGGGTCTGTCCTGCTTCCTGGCCAGTCCCTGGTGCTGGGAGACGCCACATGGCTTCTGCAGCTGGCACGCTGTCCCTATGCAGAGTGGGACCCGGGTGCCAGCCAGGCCGCGACGGGCTCCCGGCCGCGACGGGCTCCCAGCCGCGACGGGCTCCCAGCCGCTGGTTAAGATCACTGCACGTGCAGCCGAGTGCACAACGTGAAAAGCCCTGCACGTTGCATCTTGTGACCAGCAAGGCAGTAGAAAAACTGGCCGGGGGAACCCCTAAGAAGCTGCCATAAATCCCCCTCTGCCCCCTTCTGACTCTGGGGTCTTCAGTGCCATGGGCTGGGGGGAGCTGGAGTGGTTGGGCTGGGTGGTTAGTTATGGTGGCTGGTTTATTAAGGGAAACGGAGGTGTCTGGGGGCCCTGGCATTGATTTCCTAGTCCCCGGCCCTCAGCAGCAGCAGCATGGGGCACTGGAATGGGAGTTAGGACGCCTGGGTTCTTCTTGGCTCTGCAATGGACGTGCTGGGCAAGTCACTGCCTCTCTTAGCCTCAGTTTGCCCACCTGTAACCTAGTCCAGTGCTATTAATCCTGACAGAACTGCCGCAAGCGACATCTAACCTGTCCCCTTTGTGCCGGGGAGCCCCGTCGAGTTCTGCCCAAGGCTGTGCTCTCGCTCGCTGGCTAGCCAGCTGGAAGGACTCGGCTGAGCTAAGCAGCCCTGCAGGGAGGTAGTTGCAGATTCATAAACCTCTCTACGTGCTGCAGTCACTAGGGGGTGCCAGAGAGCCATGCTGTGTTCGTGTGGGTTGCACAAGCACATAATTTGGCATGCTCCTTCTGAAAGGCGGCATGGCTGAGGTTTGGCTGCCTTAGATCAGGTCTCTGGGTTCTGTCCCAGGCTCTGAGTCATCTGTAAAGGGGATGAGAGGGAGTTGCCTCCCCTAGGGTGGCAGTATGTGGCCTTGGTTAATGTGAAGGACTCAGAGCAGTTTGCAGAAGAGCTCCCTTGGAAGTCGGTAGCTCAGGGCATCGTGCAGAGGAGGTGCCCTCTTTCCACCCCAAATTGCGTGAAGCACGTTGCTCATGGTGCTCTGACAGGCACTCCTGCAGCAGGGGCTGGTGAGAGCTGGCGGGATTGCATCAGCACCCTGGGCCAAGGCCCAGCCAGCTGCCTAGGCGGATTTCAGTGGATCACTGTCCATATTAACCGCCTCACTGAACTCGAGCCCCTGCCATTGCCCATCCAGCAGAGACTCCCTGCGGCAGCCTCGCACCAGGAATGTGTCCCCAGCCTCGAGCGAAGCTGGAGAGCCCCAGACCCCAGGCCAGGAGCTATTCCAGTCACCTCTGCCATAGCAGGGGTAGGGCAAAGGCAAGGGCCAGCAGAGGTGGCCTTGGGACACCTTTAAAAGTGCAGGGCAGGAAGCACTGGTATCCCTACTGAACGCTGCCCCTGCTCCCCTGGGTACTGTGCTGAAAGGGCTGCGAGCAGCACCAGCCTGCCCCTTGGGGGCTAGCGAAGGGCAGCCAAGTGACCCCTGCTTTGAGCCTCCACTGGCCCGTGCGCCCAGGCCTGTCCCTGGCACCCTGGCAGAGGCCTGGGGTGAGGGACAGGGGCCACGTAGCAGGTGGTGGCTGACACAGCCCCCGCTGTGAGCGAAGGTTTGTTTGGATCCAGGCATGAGAAGATTCATTTGCCCCGCTGGACGTCCCCCACCCTGAGCTGTACCACAAGCGAGAAGCATCTGTACACAGCGCGCCCATCCCCCCTACCCCTGGGCACCGTCCGGCCTGGCCTCTCAGCTTGCTGCACCGTGGGCAGCAGCAGGACCTGCCTCCTTGCAGGGCCGTGTCCACGTCCCGTCCCCAAGCAGCTGCCCCTGGTTCACCCAATGCTGGGCCTCCACGCTGGGAATGTCTGCGGGGAGCTGTGTGGGCGAGGGGTGTGCAGCCTGGCTCTGCATCCACCTGGTCAGCTTCAGTGCCATGGTTATTTCAGACCTTAGCCTTTGCTCGGGGACTGGGGCTCCCTGGCCCCGGGGCTGGGGATGGGCTCAGATTGTCTGGAGAGCTCCTGTGGGGCTGGGCTGGCCTCTTTCCAATGCCAACAGCCTGAATCCCAGCTGAGCTGCTCCATAGGCCTAAATCTCCCCTGGGAAAGGCCTTCCGGTGTGCAGCACCCATGGGGCCCACTGCCATGGGGACGGGGGATGGGAACTGCAGATCGATCAACGATCTCAAAGCATGTGCCATGCAGTGAGTTAAGCTGCTTTCCAAGCCGCAGCAAGATAGGTAATACTGATGGGGAAACTGAGGCATGGAGAAGGGAAGGGCCTCTTGATACCCCATCGCCCGCTCTAAGCACATGCCATCCCAAGGGGGCCGCTGGAAGATGGGGCCCTAGTGATGGGAGGGGCATGGTGCCAAACACTGTGTGTGCCCAGGGGGTACAGCCTGCGAATGGAATAAGTAGCACCACCCTCTGAGCTGCACCAGGTTAACCCAGAAAAGGGCATTTCCTCGGGTAGCGCCATGAGGAAGGGAGAAGGGCAGGGGTCGCCATGGGCAGCTTCTGCTGCGCTGAGTTCCCCAGCAGCCGCCGGACCACCTGACCCTGGGCCACTGAAACCTCTGCTCAGCCAGTTACACCCCGGTCTGGGCTCGTCCCAGCGGGTGGTAAGTCACACCGTGGTACTCAACCGATTTATCATTGTGCTGCTGCCTACAGTGTGTTACCTGGACTGCAGGTTGAGAACCACAGCGCCCCCCCCCCCCCCCCAGGCCCTATGCCCAGCGCCTCCTGCCCAGAGACCCCTTCACAGAGTGGGGCCAAGAGCAGAGCCTTGGGTGGGGCGCCAGGCAGCAGGGACCTTGGACTCAGCCATGTGGGACTGGGAGGCAGGGTGGCAGCCCCGACCCTAGACCCCCGCTGCGCGGCCCAGCTGTGTGTGGATTGGGCTGCCGGCAGCTCACGAACTGGGAACCGCTGCCCAGAGGCTACATGTTTTGGGTGTCGGATTCAGGGTGCATTTCCTCCTGGGAATAGCCTGCCCTCTTCCCAGCAGCAGGTTGTTTGGGAGGGCAGGGGCAGTTCCCTGCGCTGGCGTGCGACTTAGCTGGTTAGGGAGGAGCCGTGAGCAGGCTCAGGGCGGGTGCATGGAGCACCCTGGGGCGTGGGGCTGGTTCTCCTGCATTCCAGGGAGCCAGCGGCTCTGCAGAGGGGGTGTGGCTGGTCTCCCCAGCACGGAAATTCCCACTCAGCCCTGGGCGCAGCTGGGCCCGCGAGCAGTGCAGCAGGGGATGCTCCCTAGGCCCACCCTGCCTGGAGCAGGTTAGCAGCAGCCAACGAGCCAGAATCAGCATCTGTAACAGACCACCTCTGCACATACACGGGCCCCACAGGCCCCAGCAGGACTCGAACCCTGGCCCTTCAGGACCTGACCCACAGGCCTCCCCTCGCGAGCTAGAGAGGAGCTTGCCGGGGTGCGCCTGAGTGAGCAGCCGGCGGTGCTAGTCGCTGGGACCAGCCATTAGACAGACGGACGGACAACGAGCTGGGTGTGATGCCCACACACCCACAGAATCCTGAGCTGACTGGTCCTGCGACATTCTCCAGCCCCTGCGCCCATCTTGCCTGCCCGTGGCTGCACCCACATTGATACCAGCACAGCCTCGGCTGTGCCCAGCCTGCAGTGGCTCTGGTCAGCGTGCCTGGTCTCAGCCACGCCGAAGGCTGGGGGCAAAGAGGGCGCTTTCCGCTGAGCCTGTCCCCATGCCCAGGAGCCCGGTGCCCACCGAGGGCAATGTCTGCCAGTGCTGTGACGTCCAGCTCACGGACCGCCTGGCTTCTCTCTCCCAATCTTGGTTGGTGACCAGCCTGTGGAACTCACTGACACAAGCTGTTATGGGGGAGGAGAGCTCAGCGGGATTTGGGAAAGGCTTTAGCGAAGGGATTGAGTGAACTGAGGGACACGCCGGGGTCACACGGGCCTCCTGAGTGCCAGCCCCGATGGCAGAGCCAACCCATGCCTTAGAAAGCCTGGCGGGTCCTGCTTTGAGCCGCTGCCAGGTCCGCGCACAGGCTCCATGATTACCCTGCGAGAGTGGCACACGGGATAGACGGTCCAGCCGGAGCGAGAGCCGACAGCTCCATTGGCTGGCAGGAGGTGGGAAGCCCAGGAGAGCTGCTAGCCCAGAGAGCTCCCAGGAGAGAGGGGCCGGGACGCTCCGTCACCACAATGGGGCACTGGGAGTGACGGGCGGCCTGCAGCACGGCCCAGCGACAGCCCATAGCTCAGGGACAAGGCTTCCCGGCAGCGTGTACAGTCCACTGCCCTCACCGGCCGCCCAGGAGAACAATTAGCACCAGCCTCGCACAGGCCACTGCGGGATGTTCTCGAGGACAAAGTGCCGGAGGCCATGACATCGGTCTCCCTCGCACACAAACACACACACACGCCCCTCTGGGTCGCACACACCTGCTCTGTCAGGTCAAACACGTATACAACCGCCTTCCTGCATCACACACACAAACACACACAACTGCGTTGCTGCGTCACATATACCCCTCCAGGTTACACACACACATACACACCCTCACCAGATCTCTCTCTCTCTCTCTCACACACACACACACGCTGTCAGGTCTCACGCACAGCGCTGCTCTTAGCAGCCTTGCAGCTGGAGCCGTGCTGTCGGCACCAAGCTCAGCCCAGCGAGGCGGGAACACGAAATGTTCCCAATGAACCTGCCAATCGATCAGCTCGTCCTGGGCACCCCCCTGTCTCCCCACCCCCACATCTCACCCGCTCCTCCCCTTCCCCCACCCTCTGCCAATAAACCCCAGCTATGCTAAAAGCCTGGAGTTGGCATGCAGATCTTGCACTGCGGTGACCTTGCTCTGACAGACTGCAGGTAGCAGTATGCTGCAGAGTTGGGGAACATTGCCTGGCTCAGTGATCACCCCCCAAGTTTGGGGAGAGCGAGAGCAGTCCGGCCTTGCTTTTTATCGTGAGCCTTGTGCTATTTGGGGGGTGGGAGTCCTTCAAGGCCCAGCTCCCGGAGTCCTGTGATTTCATGAGACTCTCAGCTTGCATTTTTAAAATAAAAGTCCCATTTCTAGCCCTCGTGGTTACCGGGAAAAGCTTGAAAATGCGGGCCCAGCGCCTCCTAATGGTCCTCTGCAGCAAACTGCCATGAGCGGGGGAAAGGTGTGGGAACAGGGCCCTGCTCCTACCAGGGATCCTAGGGACTGGGAACCTAACTCTGTGCAGGGAGGAGCTTAGTGCTGTGGCTAAACGTTCAATTACACACAGGCCAATTAGAGCTAGAACTCCAGAGCAAGATCTTGAACCCAGGGCTACCCCAGCAGCGCCCTCACCACCCGGCTCTGGCCGCGTACCCCTCTCCCCCGGCGCGATTCCTCGGAAAGCTTTTGTTGTTGTTCCCGTGCAGACTGAAAACACATTTCGAAACCCGCTGACAGGCATCGGTGTCCTCCAGCTCGAACACACACACTCAGCAGCCTCTGCAAGCTGGCCCCAGCCTGCACAAACAGCCCTTCGCAGCGGCCACGCCTCTGGGGGTGTTTGGCTCCTTCAGCCAGGGGCACGTTTTCCACACTGTACAAACCACCCCCCTGTAAGTCCAGGCTGCTGCTGAGTGTACCCCCAAAAGGACGCTACCCCAGACATGGCCACCAGAGGGCAGTGAGGCCCAGGGCTTGTGTGGCAGACGCACCTGTTGTCCTGCAGGTGCACAGGTGTGAGTGGGACAGAGATCAGCATGGGCAGAATCCGCACGTCTGGCCACTGCTGCTCCCCGAGTCTCCCCCAGGGGAACTTGGGAGCTCAGCCCGGCTCTGCGGCTGCTCAGTTCTTGGGCAGGCTCCAGGCTATGCTGGGGGCAAAAGCGGCTTCTCCTGCTCGGACCTGTGGGGCAAGTTGGATTTCGGGCAGGGGAGTGCAGGGATTATATAGTGGGGCATGTTTCCCACCAGGATGCATCCTGAGAGCAGGGCTGTGAGAAAGCCCTGCTATTTCAACGGCCTGCCCTGTGCTGCGTGGGGTGGCCACGCAGCATGAAACAGCTGCCACGTTCCGCCCCGAGGGGGCTGCATTTCAACAGCAGGTGGGAGTGATCTTGGTGGGGGGGGGCGCTTTATAAGCTAGTTTTGGACTCTTGGGTGAAAGGGTCGGAAGGATGGTCTAGGAACTAGTTACTGGGTTGGCTGAGCCTCAGTTGTTAGAGAGGGATACTGAGGGTCCTGCTTTGCGCAGGGGGTGGGACTAGATATCTCCGGAGGTCCCTCCCAACCCTGATCTTCTCCGATACAGGGGCTGGGGCGGTTAAAATGCCACTGAAGAGGGATAACATCTCACCCCGATTGTGCCACTAGCCTCCTCAGTCAAAACTGGCTCGCTTTCAGACGCAGGCAACAGTGCGAACCTCCAGGAGCGGCGTGGGGGAGGGGGCGCAATGGCTGCTGGTCCCCACGCACGGCGGGAGTCTCCGTGCGTTAAGGCGTAGTGCCCAGAAAGCGAAGGCTGGGTGGTGTCCCGGTCACACACAACGCACTAATGACTGTCCTGAAGAACAATGAAATTAGCCTGCGTCGTTAGCCAGCTTGCCCTGCTGTCACTTGGATGACATCACAGGCCCGGGTAACTCCAAGGCCGTGGCAACCTTCCCAGAAGTGGGGTAACTGGGTGTGACGTCACTGGGCGGAGGCGTGAGACGCCCTGTGACCGGAGTGGCTGGTTAGGTGGGCTGTTCCCAGCCGCAGCAGGGGCTAAACTCGGGCCACCTGGAAGCACGGACTTTGCAGGGTCACAAATGGTGCAGCGCTCGGCCTTGAAGGCGCTCCGCTCGTCCGTGCGAGAGCACTGTCGTGCATGCTTGTGAATGTGTGTGTGCACACACTGTGCGGCCTCTGGGTGTGCCCATATGCTTTGTCTCGCACTCAGCCGTCCCTTCCAGGCCAGGATGCAGCCCGCGTGTGGCAACACCCGGCAGTGCAGGCTGGGAGCTGGACAGCTGGCGAGAACCACGGGATCCATCCGTGACCCGCAGCCTCTGTAACGAATCCCCCGCCCACCCATTCCAGCCCGGTCGTGTGCACACATGTGTGCGGCATGCGTGTGTGTGAGTGTGAGCGAGATGCCACTGACTGGCAGGGCTGGGACAAACAGCCCTCTCCAGCGCCTGGGAAGTGGAGGGACGGGAATGGGCAGGAGGGACCCCAGCCCAGCCAGAGCTGGTCAGAAATAAACCCATGCGTACATTGGAAGTAGCAGAATAAGGAAAATCCTCTCTTCCCATCACCGGATTTACACCATTCTCTGGTCAAATCAGCTGCCCCCCAGGGCCCAGCCCAGCTCCGGGCCTGGCTGGGGGAGGCTTAGGGCCTGTCTCGCCCAGTGGTGCTGTCCTGGCTCCGGAGGCTCTGTCCCCGCATCAGGCTGGCCAAGTGGCAAACAGGCCCCTCCTCTAATGGCCCAGCGTGGTTACACTCCAGACCGTGCAGTGCCCATTTTAGAGGGGTCATTTACAAGGGCCGGGCTGAACCCGAACTCCAGACTTTTGGGGGATCCGGAGCTGCCGCTGAGGTTCTTAGCTCAGCCAATGGGAGCCACAACTTGTTGGTGGGGGCCGAGCACAGGTTTGTCTGGTCACAGCTGCCCCCTTCCCCCCATGCTGGACTCCTGGCAGGGAGAGGCCCGGCTGGCATGCCAGCCCCTTACATGGCTGCCATTCCTGGCAGGGAGGAGGCAGCCGATTGTGAGCAAACAAACACGTGAGATTAGAAAGAGAGAAAAACACGGTGAGGGGTGAGACACTGGCACAGGCCGGGCGAGGGCTTTGACAATCATTAAACTGGCCAGCCCTGATTTCCCGGCAAGAAAGCACTGGCAAGGGGCCAGTGGCACCCATTATGCAAATCCGGTGAAGCTTGGAGCTTGAATGCTTGGGCTAGGAATTCCCCTAGAGCCCTGAGATCATGTTACCGAAGATACATGCTATATAAGGTGAGATACCCGGGAGGGGCCGCCTATAGGGGTAGGCGCTAAGGCACAGATGAGTAGTGGTTAGAAGCCAGCGGTGCACCTGGAGTATTTACACCCTCCCTTCGCTGCCTGTGGATTAACTGCTGCTGCTGGGGGCACTGTGGTAGGTACCAACGCCTTTGTGCGCCGTGCTCGATAGGGTCTGTTACACGTCCCCCAGGGCGGAGGAGTTTGTGCTCCCTCTGCTAGCTGCTCCTTATTCGCCAGCCACCTGTTGGTCAAACAAGCCCTTTGGGCATTAGGGGTAGAAAGCACCTGCACAGACCTCTGCCGCCCTGGGCTGAGCCAGGTGAGTGTCGGCAATCCTGCTCGCCGGCTCTCATGCCCGGGCAGGCGTGTCGATGGTGGGACGGTCACTGCTCTGGGTCATTTAAGGCTGGGTTCGAGGACTGGGCTGAGGACACTGGCATCCAGGGAGCCGGTGGGAGGGAGCGAGTGTGGCTGGCCGGGCACCCCTGGCTGCGCGGGGGCTGGGGCGCTTTGGGAGATGGGGCCATGGGGTGAGTGGTGACGACCGATTTTGCACATGGCCTCTTTCCCGGCGGAGCAGCCAGACCACAGCTCTCTGCGGATGGCAGCGCGATGAGCCTGCTAAGCAGGAGACTCCGAGTGCCATCCACCCGGGCCCCCCTGCGCAGCCCCGTCCTCCTGGCCAGGTGCTACCAGACTTACACCCTGGACGGAAGGAGGCCTTGGAACGAATGACAGCGGCTTGTTCTCATCCTTGTGCTCTGTCAGCGGCTGGCCGACAGCATTAAACGGTTTGGGACGCAGCCTCCAGCCCTGGGGGAGCCTGTCTCTGTTCCCTTTTACAGCGAAGGGCAGCGAAGGGCCCAGAGAACACAGGGTGCTTTCCAATGGTCCAGTGAGGGCTTGAGCCTTTTTGATGTGGTGACGATTCACCCCGGCTTGAAATCTGCAGGCTGAGCTCGGATCCCGGCTGCCCCGGATCGCGGCGGACCCTGGGCCTGAGGCACCAGAAGGGGCCAGGGACGCAGGGAGATGCACAGACTGCTGGCTGCGACCCTGTCCCCTCCGTGGGGCAGGGCAGGGCGGGGCGGGCTCCGTGCTCCCAGGCTGTACCCTGCCCAGGGTTCAAGTGCCAGCTTGGCAAGGTCTGTATCTCGCAGGCGGCGCTGGCTGGAGTCATGCTGACAGGTGCAATCTCTTGGCAGAGAGCTCTATGGCGGGATCCTGTGAAATCAGCAACATCTTCTCGAACTACATCAGCGCCATGTACCAGCCGGAGGAGGCTCAGCCCCCCATGGAACTGCTGGCCCACCTGGGGAAGGAGGACAACCTCGCGCTGCCTGCGGAGACCACAGGTGGGGCTGGAGCCTGCGTGCCATGGGGCAGAGCCAGGCAGGAGACCTGCAGTGACAATGAGTCAGGGCATAAGCTAATCACCAGATGGAATCCCGCCCCTGGAATAGAAGGGAGATAGGGTTGCCTAGTAGTTAGCACACAGGACTGGGATTTAGGACACCTGGGTTCTATTCCCACCTCTGCTACTGGGTGACCTGGGGAAGTCCCTGCTCCTCTCTGTGCCTCAGTTTCCCTCTCTAAATGCTACTTTCAATAGCTCCCCTAGAGGGTTGCCTGCCAGGTTTATCCTATTAACATGTGGGTCCCATGGGAGGCTGGATGGAAGATGTTTTGAAGGTGCAAAGTGTTATTGTTATTGTTTGTTTGCCCCATTGCCCAGGTGCATTATGGGGGCAGGTTGGGAGTTCAGCTTCCTTCCTCTGCAGCATCAGGGTTTAGTCTGCTGCCAGAGACAGGGGACTGGGTCGGATGGGCCACCGGCCAGCTGGGGCTCGTGGAAGGGGGAAGATCACTCTTGGGCGTTGGGATTGGGGTGGGGTCCCCCATACCCTCTGGTGGGTCTGCAGTGCCCTTTGGGGAAGGACTGGGCTGGGAGCTGAGAAGCTGCCCTCGGCCATTCCCTCGGACCCTGCTGTCAGGCAGGATCCGAGATAAAGGAGCAGGCGACAGGGGCACATGACAATGCCACAACGGTGACTAAGCAAGATAACCTCCCCCCCCCCGCCGCCCATCTGACTCTCTGTGCCCAGCAGAGCCAACTCCACCCCTTGTGATGTGGGCTCATCGAGAGCCCTGCCCAGCCAGTCAGAGCCAGGGCCGGGTGCCCCATGGGGTGAGCAGCGCCTCTGAGCCCTGCTCCTTTCTCCCCAACAGAGAAGCCGGCGTGGTTCAGCGAGCTCCCGTACTTCTGGAGCAAGGCGCAGGTGCTGGAGTGGATCAGCTACCACGTGGAGAAGAACAAGTACGACGCCAGTGCCATCAACTTCTCCTGCTGCAACATGGATGGCTACATGCTCTGCCACTGCACGCCGGAGCAGCTGCGGCTCGTTTTCGGGCCACTCGGGGACGAGCTCTACGCCCGCCTCCATGAGATCGGTGAGTGCCAGTGACCCAGCACAGATCTTCCTCCGCCGCATGCCAGCAGGGCCCACAGGGAGCTAGCCCTGCCTAGCCAGCCAGAGCTGGGGACGGGCACCTCCCTGGGGCTTCCAAACTGGCATGTCCCCAGTCCCTGCTGCCCTATAACCCGGGGCAAGGCCCATTCCTTTCCTGAGACTCCGGTTAGAAGGGAGGTTTGGGTGGCACATTGGGGAGTGTAGAAGGGCTTGTACCAGAAGAGCAGGGGGAACAGCTGGAACCCATGAAGGGGCCCACGGGATGAGCATGGGGAGGTGCCTTTGCCCTTTGGACTGGTCAAATAAAATTAATTCCTATCTGCCCCCCTCCTGCAGTCTCGGTCTCCGATGAGCTGACCTGGATCATTGACCTGCTAGAGAAAGAGGACATGTCTTCCCAAGAGATCTTCCAGGACTCCAGTGCCTCAGGTAAGAGAAGCACCCTGGCCACACCTTGTCCCTCGAGGCCCCTGCCGTGTGCATGTCCGTTACCTGGATGGGGCTCACCCTTTCCTGCTCTCTCCTCCACTGTTTCTAGAGCTGGGAAACTCGTACACGAAGGAATCCCTGGAGGAGATGAAATCCACAAACCCTTTCTTCCAGGCAGACTTCAGCTACATTTCCGGTGCCTTGTCTCCAGGCAGCTCTGACATCTCTGCCTCAGGTAAAGTCCTCGTCGCTCACGTTCGGCGTCAGGGCATCCTTGGCCATGGCGCAGGCGTGGGCTCTCCCATCAGTAGGCTCTCCCATCAGTCCTGGATGGCCCTGTGTCTGCTCCCGTCTCGTGTGTGGTTCTCTGGGATGGGGACACAGCCCTACATCTGGGTTCTAGTTGGAGACCCTGCCCTGTTTCATGCAAGAGTTCCCCAAAAACCCATTCCAGGACAGACCACCTGCTGGGGAGCATTTGGTGTGTCTGGCCGGGAGAACTGCTTTCTGCTGATTAGAAGTGTTTCTGGAGGGGAATAACTGGAAATCCAACCTATCCGCTTTGCCCTCCAGGGACCGGGATGTCCCACAGCCCCAACTCCCAAGACTCCGGTGGAAGTGACATAGATCCCGACCCGACAGAAGTGAAGTTGTTCTCCTCTGATGGTGAGTCGCCTCCTTCCCAACTGGTGGGGAGAGAGATGAGCTTGGGGCAGGGCAAGGCTGGAAAAAAAACAGGGTCAGGGAGGGAAAGGAAAGGCCCCTTTCCACTGGAGAGAGCTTGGTTGGTTCCCCTCAGCTGGGGAGGAGGCACTGAGAACTGACCCCTGCTATAGGTGGCCTGCCTTAGCTTTCTGCCTCGGAAACGTCTCAGGTGCTCATTGCCAAGGTATCCAGGCAGGATGGGTCAAACCCAGGAGCTTTTATCTGGATCTCCCGCACTCTGGTGGGCTGAACGAAATGGAACCTGGACAGGAAGTAGACCTGGCTTTGGCTCTGAGTTTTGCCTGGGCTCCTTTCTCTGCCCCTGCTTTGTGCCTAGGGAGGGGATGCGATCTGCCTTTGAGACCCTCTGCCCCAGCAGCTGCTGGCAGAACCTTGGTGCCATGGCGACCCGGAAAGGGATGGGCAATGGGACGGATGCCAGCAGCGCCGCGGGCTGGGATGAGGGTGGGGGACTTGGCCAAGGTGTGCCACGCTGCCATAGGCAGCGGTCAGAAACCCCCTGGTGCGGGGAGCTTTGACTGCATCCCTGTGCCATGCTCAGCGTAACAGGGCAGGATACAGTCCATAGCGACCATTCGAACCAGTGTCCAGGCCTTCTCCCCAGGGCCTACCAGGGAACCCGAGGTGTAGGAGATGGGGGAAGGGGCCCTGTTGCTGGGTGGCTAAACAGGGACCGCCGGTTAGGTCGGGCAGGCTGGCAGTTCCCTGAGCCTGCAGAGGGGACCTGTCCCTAGGGAATTACAATGGTCTTTCTCGCCTTGTATTTCTAAAGAAGGAGGAGCCAGGAGCTGAGGCTGCTCAGACCCCCCCGGGGCAGGGTGGGCCCGCTATAAAACCCAGACAGGCCCAGTAACGTTTCCCACCTCCTCCCGCACAGATGGCTTTGCCGACTATGACAAAGGGGACGTCAAGCATGGGAAGCGGAAAAGGGGCAGGCCCCGGAAATTCAGCAAGGAGAACAGAGACTGCCTGGAGACCAAGAAGAGCAAACACTGTACGTGAGAGGCCAGGGGGGCTCCTGTGGGCCAGGGTGGCTATGCCCTGGCTCGTCCGGGTGCTGAAGTTAATGGCCAGCCCTGGAATTGACCAGGACAGTTGTCTCAGCCGTGTTTGGGGAGGGGAGGTGGGAGGAGGGATGGGGGCTCCTAGCCCATAGTACATTGAGGGCCAGCCCCTTGCACGGTGCAGCCTTTAGGCACTGATCCTCAAAGGGGTTTGGGTGCCTAACTGCCATTGATTTCAAGGGAATCGGAGCCCCCAGTGCTTTCCGATTGGTGCTGATGGTCCGGTGATTCCTAAGGTCCAATCCCTGGTCCCAGTGCATGGCCCCAGTAGGTGGGCTGGGTGCAAGGGAGTGCCACCATGAGGCTGGGGGCGTGGGGGAGATGGACTGGACTTCCGGATCTGTGTAACTGCACCACCCACAGAGTCTCCTCTGGGGGCTGGGGCCCATGTGCCTCAGTGGGGCACAGCTGCCTAGCCCGTCTGGGCTGCAGCCCCCTGAGTGAGAACAACACTGGCTCTGCTGCCTATTGGACCTTCTGCAGCCCCGTTGGGTGCAGGGCTGATTTGTTCCCAGGGTGCAGGGAGCTGCCGCTGTTATCATGGAGCTCCCAGCCCTGGCCAGCACTTTCTGCAGAGCCTCCTCCAGCCTGCTGGGTTTGTGGGGTCCTGGCTCTGCAGAGCCCCCACACTGAACTGGTCCGTTCCTCCTCTCTCTGTTCCAGCCCCGAGAGGGACTCACCTGTGGGAGTTTATCCGGGACATCCTGCTCCACCCCGAGCTGAACGAGGGGCTGATGAAGTGGGAGGACCGACGCGAGGGCGTCTTCAAGTTCCTCCGCTCCGAGGCGGTGGCTCAGCTCTGGGGGCAGAAGAAGAAGAACAGCAGCATGACCTACGAGAAGCTGAGCCGGGCCATGAGGTGGGTTTCAGGGGATTGCCCCCGTCCTGCCCAAGAGAGGCAGGAGCCCCAGCCTGTCTCCAAGGCTCCAGGGCCTACCTCCACCCAAAGCTCCATGCTTTGCCTCCTCTGCTTCCCTACCCTACCCTGACAGCTCCTCTCCCAGCCTCCCCGTAATGGGGCCCTCTCTCAGCCTCCGTCTCTCAGCGTCCTCGGCCTCAGGCTCTTCCCTTTCCAGATGGCCTCCACACCGGCTCCCTGGGCTGCCTTGCATCCAGTGCTGATGTCCCCTCCTTCCCTTCCAGGTACTACTACAAGCGGGAAATCCTGGAGCGGGTTGACGGGAGACGGCTGGTCTACAAGTTTGGGAAGAACTCCAGTGGCTGGAAGGAGGAGGAAGTATTGAACCGAAAGTAAGGAGCCGGGGGAGCCCTACAAGGACTCGGGCTCTGGCCGTCTGGCCCAGGGGCGAGACCCAAGGCGTAATGCACTGAACCGTGCTCCCTAGACAAGAGTTTTTGTCACATGTTGGAGCCCAAAGCTGCTGTCCCGGGCTGTGTGTTAGTCTCCAGCGCCTTCCTGGGGCACAAGTGTATGTGCTGGTTACCCGCCGGCACCTAGGTAACTACAGCTGATATTTTGGCTCAAGTAGGTTATTGTAAACCATTATTTCTATTGTTGCATTGCTGGACTCTTCTTTCCAAGTGGAATTACAGTGACTCTGGCTGTTCTCAAAGCCTGGAAGAGTGGAAGGGACGTGCTCTGTTCTTCACAATCGAATTCGGGGGACTTCAAATGTCCGAGCAGAGCAGGCAGTCCTGGCTACTGCTGCAGTCAGCCACGGTCTGGGAAGTGGGATGCACCGGTGTGCCAGCTACAGGGGCACTGGCCGCCCCGTGCCATAGATGGAATGAAGAGAACGGGCACTGAGCGCTGTGTCTTTGCCAAGCATGCCCTCTCTGCGCTGCCCGCCTTGGGGCTGCTGCCAGCCATGCGGGCTGTGCGCTGGCATGAGTAGCCTGCTGCTCTGTGAATGGCCCAAGCAGATGCTTCGTGAATTTCGAGCGGCGCTGGCCCAAGGGGAGTAGGAGAGAACTGTGAATTTCGGATGGCTCTGGAGGGACCGTGACTGTAGCCGGGGCATCAGGCAGAGTTTCCCCTCTTTGTTCCTGGGGCATTCGCCTCCTTGCCCCCCAAATCCCATCCCCTCAGTGTGATAACATCCCCTTTCCCCATGAGGCGCTCTCCTCCTGCTTCTAATTTATATAACATAAACAGAGGGTATATAATGTATATAGAGATCTATTTTTTCATAAATAAGCTTGTTCTTGCGTGATTGTGAGTGTCCTGGAAACACTTGGCCTCTTCGAACCAGTGACTGTTCTCAGTATTCAGCTGGACTGAAATAAGGTTCTTCTGGCCTTTGACGGTCTCTGTACAGAATGTGGCATTAGTGCGTCCTGATGCTGAGGGGTCTGGCGGACACACAAGGTCTTTTCCTGGTTTGATAATGAGTATATCAGAAATAAATTGTTGCTTTTTTTACAAGCGGCGTGCATGCCTCCTCCTTGGGGCTTCTGTAATGACTGGGGGTAAAGTGGGTCCAGGCTGCTCACTGGAGGGGGGGTGGGGAGGTGTCACAGATTCCATGGTTGCAAGGGACTGTAGTCACCCTCACTAGTCTGACCTCCTCCATTAACCCAATGGTTAATTAACTGAACTGGAGCACAGACTTTTGGGAAACATTTGCTCGATTTAAAGATGGCCAGTGTGGGAGAACCCACTGCTGCCCTGGGTAAAGTTGTTCCAGGGGTTAATTACCCTCACTTAAAAATTTACGCTGTATTTCCAGCTGGAATTTGTCTAGCTTCAACTTCCAGCTATTGGGTCGTGTCAGACCTTTGTCTGCTAGACTGAAGAGCCTATTGTCAAAGATTTGTTCCCCATGTAGGTATTTATGGGCTTTGATCAAGTCACCCCTCAACCTTCTGTTGGTTAAGCTAAATAGATTGAGGGCCTTGAGTCTGTTCCTGATGGACCCATGTCTGTCCCCCCATATTTGCTCTGGGGCCATCTGTCCCTGCCTGAAGTCCAGAGCTCCTTGGTTCTACTGGGGAAGGCTTCCTCGGGACTTAGATTCTGCAGGGAGGGGGCCGTGGAAGGGCTTAGGTAGGCAGGATAGGCAGACCCTGCAGCCCGCACGGACGCACACACAGGGTCCCTGCCGTTGCTGGGGCTGGGTGTTGAAAGCACCTGCCACGTTCTCTTCTCTTCAGGTTCTTCCATCCCTGTAGTATCTGAGATTAAGCAACATGGCCCTGGCTGTCACCCTGGCTGTCTTTGCCCCTTGTTCCCTGGCTGGGGGAGCTGTAGTCTGGCTCTAGCTTGCTGCTCCGAGGCTATGGGTATGGATGGGCTGGGGGACCATGCTCCAGGCTACGTCCCTTTGATCAGAGCCCTCCTGGGAGCCTGACCCAGTCTGGAGAAGCCTGTGCAGTGCTGCAGCCACCAAAATGAGCTCTCCGTGTGGGGACTGAACAGGCTCTAGCTATTGTTAAAGTGTACGGTGGCTGACCAAAGGATGGTTCCCCTGTGGTCTCTATAAGGGACATCCTGGGGAATCTCACCCACCCTGCTGAGCTAATGCCCTCTAGGTCATTGTGTCCCAAAGGTGTCGCGTTGGCTTAGGGCCTTAGGGACCTGGGTCCCCCCACAGGCTTTGCTTCGTGCAAAGTCCAACAGACGAGCCTGTCATACCCAACCCGACACTCATGCAACCACCAGTCCCACAGAGCAGCTCACTCACCCCAGACTGCTTCAGCCTCCACCAGCTCTCTGCAAAGCAGAGGCCTGAAGGCCAGGAAGGGTCTGTAAAAGAAAAGCCACAGTGCAGCCCTTGCCTGCTTATGCCTCTGTGTTGCACCCAGGCTGCTTGTGTTCAGGGCTGACCTCCCCAGGTGGCCGCTCCTGGGCAGGGTCAGTGGGTGGTAACCACAAAGAGAGCAGAACTGGGCCAGATGTGCACGATGGCCTTACGCTACCCCAGATTGGCTTTGGGGGAGGTGGGAGATTGGTGGGTTTGGGATGGCACTAACATCCTCCCATTGCAGGGGGACTGGCCCCTTTAAGAGGGAACGGGGTCCAGTGCACCTGTGACTGCCCAGCTGCTTCCCAACTGGGCTTACTGGGCCAGATATAGGAGGTGAGGAAGGGGCAGAAGAGGCTGTCTGAGACCAGAGGGGAAGTGGACGGATGGAGCAGCAGAGTGGCTGGAGGGAAAGCGCTGCAGGAGAGCAGCAGCTGGGCGCTGCTGGTGAGGAGCTCTGGGGAGAGCTTTCGGGGGGACTGGCTCAAGCAGGGGGGCCTGCCGAGTATCAGGAAGGTTTGTCCAGAGGCCCCTATGACTGGGGGGAAGAAGCATCTTGGTGAGTGCAAGCCAGGCCCAGGTACAAGGGGTTGACTCTGGCAGGAGGTTTCCCGGGAGCACCAAGGGTTTGAATTTGCTGCTGAAAGAGGCAATGTTCCTTCACAGGGATGGATGAAGGGGAAACTGAGGCAGATCTGTGCTGCTGAGGGCCTCTGCAGGAAGGTGCCTGTGTCAGGTTTTCCCTGTACCCTCTCCCTCCTCTACTCCTGCCCCCAAAGCACCAGCCCCTGTTGCAAATAAATATAACACGAGCTTGGAAGAGGGTAGTTTCTTTTTTTTATTACCTCAGAGGGAGCAGTTGGAATGTGGGGTTCAGGTGCTGGGGTAGCAGCCTGGGGCTCCTCGTGTATCTGGGTATTTCTTGCTGTGTTAAAGAGCCTGGACCCTCTCCTGCTGTGTAACTGCCTTGGCAAAGCATCTCTGTGGCTCAGCCCTGAATGCCGATCCTCCGTCCCCGGCAGAGCACTCCACTTCCATTCAGGAGGGTTGAGATCAGTACGGAGAGCCCCATCTGCACATGGCCAAAGGGTCCCGAGGAAGCCCCTAGAATTTCTCAACAGCAGCTAGATCCTAGGATGTAGAATCCTCCCGTCTTAGCAGGGCAGACTTTCCCATGCTCCAGGCAGCGTAGGGGAGAGAGACCCAGGAGCACATCCCCGCATAGGCCTCCCCCACTCAGGGGGTGGGTGTAATTGTTACTGCAAGAACGGAGGAATTTTCACAGTGGCTCACCTTGCACAGATCAGGGGGAGAATGCACTGGGACCACGCTGCTCCCACGCTGGAGCACTGCATGTGTGTCCTCCACCGGCTGTGCCTTAAAAGCCAGGCTCCCCAAACCCAGGACACTGTAAAGAAATAATCCGTGTGGGCGTCTGTTCTTTGCCTTAGGGCAGGGTGGGCAAACTTTTTGGCCTGAGGGCCACATCTGGGTGGGGAAATTGCATGCAGGGCCATGAATGTAGGGCTGGGGCAGGGGGTTGGGGTGTGGGAGGGCGTGCGGTGTGCAGGAAGGGGCTATGGGCGAGGGATGCGGGGTGTACGAGGGGGCTCAGGGCAGAGGGTTGGGGTGTGGGAGGGCGTGCGGTGTGCAGGAAGGGGCTATGGGCAAGGGGTGCGGGGTGTACGAGGGGGCTCGGGGCAGGGGGTTGGGGTGTGGGAGGGCGTGCAGTGTGCAGGAAGGGGCTATGGGCGAGGGGTACGGGGTGTACGAGGGGGCTCAGGGCAGAGGGTTGGGGTGCAGGGGAGGCATGCGGTGCGTCAGGGGGCTCAGGGCAGGGGGTTCGGGTGTGGCAGGGGGTTGGGATGCTGAGTGCAGGAGGGGTTCGGGGTGTGGGCTCTGGCCTGGCGCCGCTTACCTTGAGCGGCTCCAGGGTGGTAGCAGCACGCGGTGGGGCTAAGGCAGGCTCCCTGCCTGCCCTGGCCCTGCGCCACTCCTGGAAGCAGCCGGCACCACGTCCCTGCAGCCCCTGGGGGAGGGGTGGGGCAGGGCAGAGGGCTCCGTATGCTGCCCTTGCCTGTGGGTACCTCCCCGAAGCTCCCATTGGCTGTGGTTTCCCGTTCCCCACCAATGGGAGCTGCGGGAGGCGGTGCCTGCAGGCGAGGGCAGTGCACTGCGCCTTCTGCCGCCCACCTCCCCCAGGGGCTGCAAGGACGTGGTGCCAGCCAGTTCCGGGAGTGGCGCAGGGCCCACGGCGCCACGGAGGTGGCAATCCCATGGGCCAGATCCAAAGCCCTGACAGGCTGGATGTGGACCGCGGGCCATAGTTTTCCCACCCCTGCTTAGGCTCTCACCCAGGCCACATTGTCCATCTTTTCTCTATAGCCATGAGGGCTAGAAATGTCTTTTTTTTTTGTTTTTTTGCAAGCTGCGATTTTTCACATTATCACTTGACTCCTGGAGCTGGGGCTTGAAGAAAAACACCACCTAGCACCAGACTGGTGACAAAACCGGGAAAGTCATGAACTCCAGGTCTGCCCCATTTTGTGCAAACTCGACGAGGCCTTCGGGTGCCTGAGAAGCTGTCACTGTAGCTCTTGGCTGGGTGAAGCGTGTGTGCCCCTCCTCTGTTACAATGTGTCTTGGGCCCCGTGAGGGGGGCGTGCAGGGAGTCATGCCAGGGTTCGGTCCAGCAATTCGCCGGCCTGTCACTGGTGCAGACTTGGTCGGGACTGTGTGTCCCAGTCATAGTTTGTTGGCTTTGGGGAACGGGTCCTGCTTCACTGACCTCCTCCGGCTGGTAAAAGAGAGCTATTGAAAGAAGCAGAGAAGGGAGATGCTGCGTTCCTCCGCCCCACCGCTGCCTGGCTGCATGGAGCCCAGACACCATCACCAGGACCCAGGGGAGCAGGTAACACTCTCCGGGTTGGCTTGTGAAAGTCAGCGTGCCAGGAAGCCCTGGCCACACAGCCACCACCCTTCTGTGGTGGGTGGGGTAGGTACTCTCTCTCTGGTGCCAACATGGGGTCCATACAGCCAGGCCCTGCACCAAGGGAGGGTAAGTCACAGCGTGGGTCTGGCACCAGGCCCCTCTCTTTTTCTTGCTACATAGCTGGAGCATGAGGTAAAGGAGCCCATGGGTGTCGAATGGCGCGCAGGAGCCCTGGGGCAGCACGGAGTGGGTGAGGTGTTTATCCTCAGTCAATAGATAACCCCAGCAGATTGGCAGGCAGGGAATAGCGGCTTGTCACGCATTCGGCCGCCCTGGCAAGTGCACCTTGTTTACCGAGGCAGTTTCATTTCTCCGCTGCTGCTGCGGATTGTGTTACCTAACCGGCCCGAGCCAATGTTTAACCACCTGGGGCAGCGGCCGCAACCAAGCTGTCTGTCTCGCCTGGCCTCACCCCGAATGTTCCCACCACGGAGCCAGGCAGCGTGACCCGCCGGGCATCAGGGGAGCTGGGGTGAGAGCTGTTGAGGGGGCTTTCTCCTTGCAGTCAGTTCCCCCAGCAGACAGGAGGTGGAGGAGAGCACCCTGCAGCGGTGAGGCTGGGCAGAAGAACAAGGAATGAGAAAGGCCCCCCCCTGCAGAGTCCCACGAGGTTCAGCCGCTCCCCAGGGTGTCCCACAGTGATATGGAGCCGTGGGAGAGCTGGCGAGAGGCTGCAGGGTGCCCGTCACACAGCACGGGCAGCTCCATCTGCCAGCTGGTCCCAGCGCCAGGCTCCAGCTGAACCCACGCTGAGGCGACGGCCGTGGTGGTGGGAGGACGGAAGCCCTCAGGAGAACTCTCCTTCTCTGTAGCAGCCCTCGGTGTCAAAGGCACCTTCCCTGCAGATTGCCCAGGTGGTCACAGCCCCAGGACCCTTTCAGATTCCTGCCGGTGCCCCAGAGGTGCCCTCTCCTGCCTGCCAGGAGATTCGGCCTCACCCTATCCAACGTAGCCCTGATGGCGACCCAGTCATGGCCTGCAGGCTCAGTTCCTGTGGCTTATCCTGCCTCCGAAGGGAGTCACCACACATGCACAGCATTAATTAGGGGGAGGAATAGCTCAGTGGTTTGAGTGTTGGCCTGCTACACCCAGGGTTGTGAGTTCTAATCCTTGAGGGGGCCATTTAGGGATCTGGAGCAAAAATTGGGGATTGGTCCTGCTTTGAGTTGGACTAGATGATCTCCTGATGTCCCTTCCAACCCTGATATTCTATTTTATAACGCTGGGACCAAACACAGCAGCCCCTCTGCTCTGCAACACACAGCCTCTGGGTCACAGGCTTTCTACCCACTACTGAGCCCAGAGCTAGGTCATGACACTCGGCTGATTGCGAGACAGCCTCCTATGACAGCTCTGATCCACAGGGACAACAAAACTATGGCCTGAGATGGGGCGATTTGTGGGTACGGGAAACAGAATCTTCTGAGTCAGGCCTGGACTGTGGAACTCATTGCCACAAGAGATCTACTGTGGGCCTCGCCATGAGCTAAAAGCACCTAGACTTATTTATGCCACGTTTGGTTCCTCACCATAAATACTCCTCATACTGAAACTAACATGCCACACAAGCACAAACAGTCTTATCAAATTACTTACTCTCGGTGCACCAGAAAGGAGGGAGATATTGGTATTGTCGGTTACTTTTAATCCCTGGGAGACAGCAAGATAGTAGGGTGATGGGTGTCATAAAAATCTGGGGAGATAGGGAAAAGAGGCCTTATTTTCTTTTCTTTTCAGCAGAGAGAATAGACAAGCCCCATCCGCAGACTGTGGTTACATCTCCTAGCTCTGCAGCCAACATGAACTTCATTGATCCTCAGTTGTCAGGCAGCCGTGAATGTTCTGGCACAGGGATTCCATGGAAACAGCTCGACTGTGTTTTGACTTTATTTACGAAGTTAGATTCTCAGATTTTTATCTTTTTTCTGCATAAAACCCTCGACAGACAGCCAGCCCTTGAGGCAACTAGCTGATTCTGGATAGAATTTCTGGGGCAGGGCAAGGAGGAGAAAGCTCTCTGGCGACGGGTCTGCTCCCGAACTGGTCCCCTGCTGCAGACCCCGACTCAGATGCTGGAATCGTGCCGTGCCATGCACCCACCATTTCCTCTCCACCATTTAATCTTGAGCCACCACAGAGTTTCCCAAACTAAAATCCCAATGCTGCCAGTGCCTGGGGCTCGCCCTTCTTTCAAACCCCCAAATCTTGTTTCCAGAATCAGTTCTGGTTGCTCCGCAATGGCTAAGCTGGTGCATTGCTGATGAAACCCACACACTTAAAGACGGGGAGATGAGGAGTGAAGGGTATCATAAACCAGCCCCTGACCGTGTGCTAAGCACATGGGGAGCCAGCTCCCAGACTGCAAGGGTGGTGCAGTCAGGCCCACTCTGGGTCCCGGTGGCTTTTAAAACTCAACCATGAGAAAGGCAGGGCACCTCTTGCACTGTCTTCTCCTACTCTCCCTCTCTGCATTGGGAAGGGTCACTTGCTTTGTGTCAGCCCTCGCTAGGGAGAGGTTAGCACCTCCCAATAATTCATGGCAGTTAAGGTCAGAAGGGACCATTAGATCCCCTGGATAACACAGGCCATTACATTCCCCACAATTACCCCTGTATTAAGCCCAATAACTTGTTTAGCTAGAGCATCTCATCCAGAAAGGCATCCATCCATTCTTGATCTGAGGACTGCCACATCCCTTGGTAGTTACCCTCACCATTAAAATGTCTGTCCCTTATTTCCAATTTGAGTTTGCTTGGCTTCAGTTTCCCCCACCCATGAACCCCACCTTTGCACACAAAAAAGGACAATGTCTAGGACGGGGTGTCATGTCCCCCGTCGTCCCCCCCACCCCACCCCCGCTTAACTCGGTTTTTCACTGTCCACTTGCCACTTTGTAACCTTCCAAATAATTGAAGACATTTGGAGGCAATCACTGAGTTTCATTTTCCTTTTGCTGCTCTGGAATGTTTCCAAAGTTGGAGGTGCTTTGAAAAGTTACAGAGTGGAAAAAAGGAAAGATGAATAACAGAAAAAGAGGAAAAAGCATTAATCCCTTCCCTCCTCACCAGAAAACCCCAGCCATGATTCATGTTCATGCATTCAATGGCAAAAAGAAAATAAGAGGGAGAAAGTGGGGGGTGGGGGCATTCAAAATTTCAAATATTCTTCAGGTTTGGAGAACCACGTTGAAAAGAAAAATGTCCCTGTCAATCAAACTGAAACAAAAATTTCAAGCTGCTAAGAATCAAAATAAACATTTTGCTTTTAGTTCCGTTTTGAAATTTTGCAGCCAGAAAAAATAGAAAAATTTTGAACAAAAAATGGCACATGAAAATAATTGTGTTTGAATTTTTTTGTAGAGAAAAGACTGGATTTGTCAACTAGCTCCCCGCCCTGGCCCGTCCCAGAAATCCCCAACTGGCAGGCGAACTGGCCAGAAAAAGAGAGGCGAATGGACTCCCTGAAAGTTTCCCCGCCCGGCTGCTCTGAACAGAGCTCTGGCCCAGCACTCAGTCGGGGCCATGGCAGTTTTGCTGGATTCCAGGACCTTGCGTTTGGCTGACTCAGATTTTCTGAGCCAGCACGCAGTGTCGAGCGCACCGTGGGGCTGGTAATGTACATGAAAACCGGCTGCTTAATTCTGCCTGCAAACCGGCCCAAACTTGTTTAAGGTACCTGAGCTTCGCCAAGGAAAAACAAAACAAGTGCCATGTCAAGGCCAGGCTGTTTCAGTGACAATGAGCCCAAAAATATTTAGGCCCACGTCCAAGATGTGAGGACTCCTCGAGTCGGATTTAGATTCATCCACAGGTGCCGACGCTGTGAGTGCTCCTACGGGAAAAAGACAGGGGGTGCTCAGCACCCACTGGCGAGCCCTGCCGATCAGCTCCTCCCCAGCGCCTCCCACCCAGCACAGATCAGCTGTTCAGTGGTGTGCAGAAAGCGTGGAGGGGAGGGGCCGGAATGGGGTGGGAAGAGGCGGGGTGGGGCCTGGGGGTAAGGGGTGGAGGGGGGGTGAGGCCTGGGGCAGAGCGGGGGTCGAGCCCTCGGGGAAATGAGAAAGTCAGCACCTGTGGATTCATCAATATTGGGGCAAAGGGGAGGAGGGGGAGGAAGCCGCCATCCTGATGGAACGGCGCTGGGCAATGATGAAGAGGACCCCAGAGTGGTGACATGTCACCCCATGTGCCCAGGTATTACGGAGTGCATCAGCCCCCCACCTTCCCCAATTACCTGATCAGAGGCTCTGGGACTTGCAGGACAGTTCTGTGCTGGGCTGAGATGCCGCCTGAGAATTCACAGGGGGCTGCCCTGGGATTTGCCGTGGGACGGGGGTACATGTGCAGGGGACAGTGCCAGGCTAGCTGGGAACAAGCTGGAAGCCCAAAAATATCGCTTTGTATGGTTTTAAGAACACATTTTTCTCTGTAGGGGCCAACAGATTGGCCTTGAGATACCTGATTTAGGCACTTAAGTGCTGAATTAGGCACCTGTTCACTTCTCAGGCCTGATGCCCAGGGGAGGTGAGCACCCAGAGCTTCCACTGACTTCTTGTGGAGTGGAGGGTCCTCAGCACTTTGGATAGTCAGACCCCTAAGGATTCCAGGATCTTGCTTGACTTACCTGTGTTAGAAATACCTCCTAGTGATGGGGAAGGAGCCAGCCAAATCCCAAGATAGAGCATGGAGATCCACCACATCCTGGTGCCCCCCGATTCAGGGATGGGAATTGTGTTATACAGGGCAGGAATTAGCACCACTGGGGATTGTGTTTTGTCCCTTGTTTAGGGCAGGGGTTAGTAGGGTGACCACCCATCCCTTATTTTAAAAGGCATCCATTGATTCTCTGATTTAATTGATTTGTCTCCTGGGAAGGGAAGGCTGAATCAAACCTTGCAGAGCAGGACCAAGCAATGTAATTGTTGATTAAACTGGATTTTCAGTGTATAATTCAGCCTGAAGAAACTTCTCCGTTTGCATTGTCCGAGGACTGCACTCCTGAAATAAAAACCATGGATGTGGCTTCTTGCCTGAGATGTTGCTAGTTAAATATCCAGAAATGTCTCCACTGCAGGCCTCTAGTTTTGCACTTGTAACACAGGCAAGGAAATGATAGGAAGATATTTTTGAACATTTCTAGAAAGGGCAAGGTTCATTAATGGTTGAGTGAACAGCAAATTCTTGCCACATATGGGCACTAGTATGCTTTATTGCCAAGAAGGTTCAGTGAATACAGTACTTTCGGCCGGGAAGGGACGGGTTTTGAAATATGGTAGCCAATTTGGTAAAACTCATGGAATTTATGATGTCAATTTGCTACCTGAAATGCAGCAGTGAAAGGCATATTTCCTTGTGTAAACAGAAGCAGACCCATTGCAGAAACTGGCTCAATATTGATTTGCTAAGGCTCTGCTTCAAATTCAAGTTAATTTCAATTGCACATGTAAAGAGTGTTATGAACTGAGGTCAGGAAGCAAAGATGTACTGCAACACGAAAACTGATCATAAGTACAATTTGAAATGTTAAATTGAAGCTTATAATTGCACTGTATACCTTTCAGAGAAACAGCCGTGTTAGTTTGTATTCGCAAAAAGAAAAGGAGTACTTGTGGCACCTTAGAGACTAACCAATTTATTTGAGCATAAGCTTTCGTGAGCTACAGCTCACTTCATCGGATGCATACTGTGGAAAGTGTAGAAGATCTTATTATATACACACAAAGCATGAAAAAATACCTCCCCCCACCCCACTCTCCTGCTGGTGATAGCTTATCTAAAGTGATAACTCTCCTTACAATGTGTATGATAATCAAGGTGGGCCATTTCCAGCACAAATCCAGCTTTTCTCTCTCTTTCCCCCCCCACACACAAACCCACTCTCCTGTTGGTAATAGCTTATCTAAAGTGACCACTCTCCTTACAATGTGTATGATAATCAAGGTGGGCCATTTCCAGCACAAACCCTGGATTTGTGCTGGAAATGGCCCACCTTGATTATCATACACATTGTAAGGAGAGTCATCACTTTAGATAAGCTATCACCAGCAGGAGAGTGGGGTGGGAGGAGGTATTTTTTCATGCTTTGTGTGTATATAATAAGATCTTCTACACTTTCCACAGTATGCATCCGATGAAGTGAGCTGTAGCTCACGAAAGCTTATGCTCCAATAAATTGGTTAGTCTCTAAGGTGCCACAAGTCCTCCTTTTCTTTTTACTGTATACCTTGAGGGCACAAGAAATGTGCACTTGAGAGAAAAACACACGCTCTGCTGAGGGATATGGGGTTCCCCTAAAATGTCTCTTAAAATAAAGCAATGTCCCTTATTTCCATCCAACTAAGATAGTCACCCTAGGGGATAGCCCAGGTAGGGGCTGTGTCATGCAGGGGCAGGATCAGCAGTAGCGCTGCTGAGGGTTGTGTTATGCAGCTGGATTGTGGTCATGCAAAGCTCACGGGCTGGGTTGTTTTGTACGGGGGCCAGTCACCAACTTTGCTCACCCCCTCCATGTGCCCTCCACCCAGCGCTCACCAATGCTGAGCATGCTGGGAAATGCTAGCTCAGGACTAGCATCGGTGAGGCCTCATCTGGAGTACTGTGTCCAGTTTTGGGCCCCACACTACAAGAAGGATGTGGATAAATTGGAGAGAGTCCAGCGAAGGGCAACAAAAATGATTAGGGGTCTAGAACACATGACTTATGAGGAGAGGCTGAGGGAGCTGGGATTGTTTAGCCTGCAGAAGAGAAGAATGAGGGGGGATTTGATAGCTGCTTTCAACTACCTGAAAGGGGGATCCAAAGAGGATGGCTCTAGACTGTTCTCAGTGGTAGCAGATGACAGAACGAGGAGTAATGGTCTCAAGTTGCAGTGGGGGAGGTTTAGATTGGATATTAGGAAAAACTTTTTCACTAAGAGGGTGGTGAAACACTGGAATGCGTTACCTAGGGAGGTGGTAGAATCTCCTTCCTTAGAGGTTTTTAAGGTCAGGCTTGACAAAGCCCTGGCTGGGATGATTTAACTGGGAATTGGTCCTGCTTCGAGCAGGGGCTTGGACTAGATGACCTCCTGAGGTCCCTTCCAACCCTGATATTCTATGATTCTATGATTCTATGACTGAGCCACCGATGGGGCCATTTCCCCCGCTGGCGGGAGTCACCACGGCTGCCTCAGTAACCGAGAAATGCCAAGCTGTGCCTAACAAACCGGCCTCCTCTTTGCTAATTACACCGGCAACATAACAAACCTGAGGCGGGGGGGTCTTTTCTCTAAGAGCCCTGCCCAGCGCCGGGACTTTGTCTGTTATAGCCTCGAGCTGTTTAGTTGTTAAACAAGTCTGCAGATATTTACTCCATTCAAGAGGGGAAACCATGGTGATGGAACATGGCGTGCTTTCCGAGCATCCCGGAGACAGAGCACGTGGGTTTAGACAGGAGAGCACGCTTGGGGCTTCTTGCCCTGTGGCCATTTGGCACTCGTTGGCTAGTCTCGCTCAGCGGCAGGTCTCTACCTGCTGTGGGGCCATTCTCCGCCCTCCTTCCCCAGGGTTAGGCTCTGTTTATCCTCCTCTCTTGTCAATGGCAGCCTTTTGTCCGGGCTGAGTGTTTGGGCCCACGACTTGGTGCACGCCCCGTGTCATACCGTTGCAGCGGAAAGAGCCTGCCTGTCTGCTGGGATGGAGGTGGGATTTCCAGCGTGGATCGCCTTCCCTTCATTAGCACTGATGGAGCGAGCATGCTAGAAGTGACGGCGTGAGCAGGCGGATGGGCTTCTACGCCCCCAGGATGGGCCTTGGGCAGCGGTTCTCCGCCCGAGGGCCACTTGCAGCCCAATCAGCACACAGCTGCAGCCCACGTGACATCCTCAGGGCCATAGAGGTAGTATATAGATTGTGTGGATGCAGCCCACATAACACACAGAGAGCTGCATATGCAGCCCACAATGGTAAATAGGTCGAGAACCACTGACCTAGAGGCATAGGCTGGAGCACCCATGGGGGAAAAAGTGGCCCCATGGACCAGCTCCTCCCCCACCCCCCCCCAGGGCCTCCCGCCCACCAGTGGCCTCGCCAATCAGCACCTCCCCCTCCCTCCCAGTGCTTCCCGCCCAGCATGAATCAGCTGTTTAGAGGCATGCAGGGGGTGCTGGGGGGAAGGAGCGGAGCCAGGGCGCACGCTGGGAAGGGGATGAAACGGGGTGGGACGAGGCAGGAAGGGGTGGGGGCTTGGGCAAGGGGTGGAGGGGGGATGGGGCCTGGGACAAAGCAGAAGCCGAGCCCCCCCCAGGAAAGGGAAAAGTCGGTGCATGTACCTTGGTTGGACGCAGAGCAGCGAGGCCGCCCTGCCCCCGCAGCTCCAAGTCTGGATTTAGTGCACTGGCTCGATCAGAACGGGCATGGGTGGCACCTCCCGCAGGTCTGGCATGCTGGTCCCACGACCATGCTGCTCTGAGTTTGCAAGGTGCTGAATCCAGGAAGCATTCCTATTTGCCACAGCACTTAAACTCCTGCTTCGTTTCTAGACGTCCCAATGAAATCAGGGGGCTTTAAGCATATGTTTAAAGTTAAGCACTTTCTTACGTGTTTTCCTGTACTAGGGGCCTAGTGCTTTAAGCTCCTCCCTGCCAAGGGGGGGCCAATGCAGAAGCACCATCTGCTCTCCCCAGCTGTATTCTCCAGCAGAGAAGCATCCGTTCACAGGCTGACTTCATGGGAAACTCTGTACTGTATTTAACCCGAAGGTAGAGTAAGCCTCTTTTCATCTTTTAACTGCATTCAAGAGTTCCCTCCATAAGTAAGCAGGGCGCAAACCCAAAGCCCCTCTGCCCAGTGGAGCTCATGCACGACTTGTACCCTACTTTAAAAGCTTTCAGGGGCGTTGAGTTGTACCAGGGCCTCTCCAGAGGGGGGAATTTCACCTTTTGATCCAATGCCTTCTTCCTCTGTCTGTGGTAGCAGATGAGACTAACACAGCCATTCCTGAGGGTGTATGCCTGGCTAGGGTGTTCTCCGACAGGTAGACGGGCAGTGCAGAGCTCCCCAATCAGATGGATCGTGGCTGGCGACTCTTTATCACCTTTGATAAAGAACCTGGTGTGTGGGAGTCAGGGAGGATAGGCCAGATGTTCTGGGAAATTCAGAGGTGGGTGAAACAAGTGTTTGGAGTTTGTAAAGATTACGGTTGACCTCACTGGCAAAATCATGAAAGCCAGGGGCAGAATCAGTGGTTGGATGGCTGACCTGATGACAATAAGACAAGACATTTGAATCCATCAGTTCCAGACTTTATCAGAGAAGATGGTCGATCCTAAAACCCCCAAGCCCTCTGTATTTTATATTCAGTAGGGCTTCTCGAAGGCTGTGACCGTAAAATACTGACCTTCTTGGAAAAGCTGTTGGAGCTGATACATTGGCAGAAACCTGTCTATTGTGTGGTACCAGTGGCCATTTGGAGATGGGTGAAATCTTAGTTCTAATGTTACCATTTCTCTACGCTACCATTGCACATCTGCGAAGAAACATTTCGACTTCTGCGAAACCTTCCTTTCTCCACCAGTCAGGCTCCGCTGCAAACACCTTCCCTTGAGGGATTCCTGCCTCGTGGTGGTCCTGCATTATTACATTGGTACAAAAGATGACAGTTAAAGATCAGATAGAAGAATCTAATCCCATTCAGAGGTTCTGCTGATGTTCAAATGCCCCAGCTCCAGCCAATGAGATCCCTCAAAAGTTAGCTACCTTGCTCAACTGGAGCCCACAGCAGGAGAAGGAAGCTCAAAGCACCAGGGATGACGTGCATGTATTGAATTCAGGTTTCTCAAATATTCCTCACCCTGGAATGCCTACAAAGAATGTCACATTGAGATGGAGGTGTTGCTTAGAGTTCGGTTCACATAAGCACCCTGGACTTGTGTGTATATTGCTCCATAGCATCTAAGCAACCCCCCCCCCCCCCACGCTCATTAAGGGATCATGATGCAAGGTGGACTAATTGACTTGCTGAAGGTCACACTGGGAATTTGCTGTTGAGCTGAGAATCAAACCCAGGCTCTGCAATACCTCATCCAGTGCCCTGTCCACATGCCCACGCTTCTCCCCAGACTTGGCCTGAAATCTTGCGAGCATGCTCTCTCTTCCGTAGATACTCTGTCTGCTTCTGGCCCGCCAAGAAATCCCTTATGAACTGGCTCTGCTGATATTTGGGCATTTTGACCTCGGGGGCCTGATTCAGCCCCATTTTACTCCATTGGCATGACACAGGCTGGGGACCAACTGGCTAAGCAGCAGTTCTGCAGAAAAGGACCTAGGGATTACAGTGGATTGGAAGCTGGATATGAGACAACAGTGTGCCTTGTTGCCAAGAAGGCTAGCGGCTTATTGGGCTGCATTAGTAGGAGCATTGCCAGCAGACTGAGGGAAGTGATTATTCCCCTCTATTCGGCACTGGTGAGGCCACACCTGGAGTACTGTGTCCAGTTTTGGTCCCCCCCCCTCCCCACGACAGAAGGGATGTGGACAAATTGGAGAGAGTCCAGCGAAGGCAACAAAAATGATTAGGGGACTGGAACACATGAGTTATGAGGAGAGGCTGAGGGAATTGGGATTGTTTAGTCTGTGGAAGAGAAGAATGAGGGGGGATTTGATAGCTGCTTTCAACTACCTGAAAGGGGGTTCCAAAGAGGATGGATCTAGACTGTTCTCAGTGGTGGCAGATGACTGAACAAGGAGCCATGGTCTCAAGTTGCAGTGGCGGAGGTTTAGGTTGGATATTAGGAAACACTGTTTCACTAGGAGGGTGGTGAAGCACTGGAATGGGTTCCCTAGGGAGGTGGTGGAATCTCCATCCTGAGAGGTTTTTAAGGTCAGGCTTGACAAAGCCCTGGCTGGGATGATTTAGTTGGGGTTGGTCCTGCTTTGAGCAGGGGGTTGGACTAGATGGCCTCCTGAGGTCTCTTCCAACCCTGATAGTCTATGATTCTATGACTCCGATTGTGGTCCTGGTCCTCAGTCTCAATGCTGCTCCACTGCCATAAGGCTGGAATAGTGCAGCTGGGATTCAGGTCCTTTGTTTTGCTGAATCAGGGAGCTCAGAGGTGTGGAAGAAGTTTTCCCAAAGATCAGTAAAAGTTCCTTTCAGGTTAGGGCTAGGCCTCTGTCTAGTTTTTACCGTAGGGCCTGCAGGCAGACACCTCTGAGCTCCGGCTTGCCCTGTCCTGACCCTGCAGGAGGGTTAGGGGTGTGTCCCAGAGAAGGCTCTCACTGCTCCAGGCCTTTCTAAAGTGGCTGAATCACTTAGCAGGCACCACCAGAACTGCCGCAGTTATATAGTAAACATCTCTCTTCTAAAGGGGAAAACAGGTTGAATCGGCGTTGCCCGGTAACCCCACATGCAAAATGTAAATGTCGCCCTAGCCCTGAACCACTGTCAGGTGCCTCTGGGGTTGCAGAACAGTGACACTGTGTTACGTTACTGCGTGATGCGTGGGTCTGAGCGCCGGCAGGCTCAGAGGGGAGAGCTGGTTCTCACAGGCTCTGGGCTCTGCCCCCGCCACTTCATCAAACCCACTGGGGTGCAGAATCTTAGCTCTGTCGCAGGTGCTCATCTGCCCCTCATTTCCATAGTGTCTGAGCATCTCGCAACGACCACATTTGCCCTCACGCATCCCGGGAGGCAGGGCAGTGCTAGGATCCCCACTGTGCAGAGGGGAAACTGAGGCACAGAGCGAGAGTAAGTGACTTGCCCAGGGCATCCATGGTAGAGCCGGGACTGAACGTGGGTCTCCCCAGTCCTGTGCTAATGCCCTAAGCACCGGGGCAGATGTGGCCTCTTTGCAGCACCCCCTTTTCCCGTCTCTCTTATCTGGTTCAATCAGTTCCTGCTGGGGTGGGGGCCACCGGTACTCAAACTGATCCGGACGCCCCAGAGGAGCTCCCAGGCAGCCGGGCCTCCCTCGCGTCCTTCAGGCAGCGGAACTCGCCAGGCCATGCTCAAGCCATGGCATTTCGCAGGTGCCAGGTACCACTCACAGTGCCAGGGCAGCGAATGTCGGTGGCACTGCTCCCTTTGCCTCCCCCAGCCGTGGCTCTGGCCTGCCATCTCCCGGCGTCCCACTCTCCCTTCGTGCTGCCCTGCCACCGGAGGCAGGCCAGAAGCGGTTTCTTGCTCAGGGTAGTGCAGGGCTTTAGCCGTGGGACGGGAGTAGGAGAGGGTGCTCCAGGTTCGGTCTGAAGCACGCTAGGTGGAACGGGCAGGAGTGGGATAGCAGGGGGTCGATGGGACCAGGGCAGGTGAGGACCGAGGTGCACTGGGGGCTCTGTGAGGGGTGAAGAAATGGAACAGCGGAGATCCCTGCAGGTTGGGGGTAAGGAGCATGTGTATTGCGGGAGGCCAATTCTGCTTCTCTTCCTTCCCGGAGGACAACCCACCCTTGGCAAAGGGCGCAGGGCCGGGCAGTCAGCCTCCTCTCCTAGCACTCCCTTCCTCCCCGGGACAATGCTAGCGGGGCTGGACAGGTGAGGACGAGGTGCACGGGGGGATCGGTGCGGGGTGCGGGGGAGAGCTGACAGCTGTAACCACAGCCTAGCTTAGCGGAGGGTTCATGTGCCATTTTCATAGCTGATCATATCTCAGCTTAATGCAGCAGCTCAGCAGTGCCTGGCAATGCCTTTCCCCCGGTCCCAGAGACGTCCGCTAAGGCAGTAGTGCAGGGTATGCTGGGGGGGGGAGCGATGGATGGGGGGCGGTTGGTTGGGATGGTGGCACATTAGAACGGGGGTCCCTGTGGGGAGGAGAGGCTGGGTCTGTGGGGCAATGGAGCGTGGGTCCCTTGCGGGGGGGTGGGGAGGAGGGGTCTGTGGGGAAATGGAGCGTGGGTCCCTGGGGTGGGGACGCTGGGTCTGTGGGACACTGGCGCGTGGGCCCTTGGGGGCAGGCTGGGTCTGTGGGGCACTGGAGCTCACTCATCCTGCAGGCTGCACACCGAATGGTAGCAGAGGCTGCTGTTGGCTCTCAAGGCTTCTCACCGCTGCCTGATGATTGCACATCACACAAACGATCTTGTCCATCTCCCAAGCTGTGCAGACCCCAGGCCCTGCCACACCCAGGCCACAGGTCGACTGCCCAGGGCCAGGGGAAGCTACTGGGGGCTAGTGTCTGCAAAGCACTGGGTGGGTGTCACAGCAAGAGAGTTTTGGGTCCCCCATCTCTCCTGTGTCTCCAGCTGGCTTGGCCAAGTGGCCTCCTGCTTCCAACCCCAAACTCCTCTCTGCAGAGACAGCAGCTGCAGGGCCAGATCCCCAAGGAGCCCCCAGGAGGGGGTGGGAATAGCACCACGATGAGCAGGACCTGCCTAAAGCCCTGTGGGAAGGAGCTTTTCTTGGGGCTTGGGGCTGTCAAAAGCCAGGCTGAGCACAGACACGGCCTAATTGCCTTCGCTGTGGGCCGCCCAGCCCTGCCGGGTGAGTGGTGAGACCTGGGTATTTACCACTTCCCTCCAAATTGCAAATACACAACCCCTGCACTCCACCCAGCTTCTCCGTGGGACAAGTGGCAGCCTCAGAGTGTCCTGGGGGGAAGTCTGGATGACGGCCAACGACATATTGGGCTGTATTAGTAGAAGCATTGCCAGCAGATTGAGGGAAGTGATTCTTCCCCTCTATTCGGCATTGGGGAGGCCACATCTGAAGTATTGTGTTTAGTTTTGGTCCCCCCACTACAGAAGGGATGTGGACAAATTGGAGAGAGTCCAGCAGAGGCCAATGAAAATGGTCAGGGGTGTGGGGCACATGACTCATGAGGAGAGGCTGAGGGAACTGGGATTGTTTAGTCTGCAGAAGAGGAGAATGAGGTGGGATTTCATAGCAGCCTTCAACTACCTGAAGGGGGGTTCCAAAGAGGATGGAGGTCGGCTGTTCTCAGTGGTGGCAGATGACAGAACAAGGAGCCATGGTCTCAAGTTGCAGTGGGGGAGGTCTAGGTTGGATATTAGGAAACACTATTTCACTAGGAGGGTGGTGAAGCACTGGAATGGGTTCCCTAGGGAGGTGGTGGAATCTCCATCCTTAGAGGTTTTTAAGGCCCAGCTTGACAAAGCCCTGGCTGGGATGATTTAGTTGGGGTTGGTCCTGCTTTGAGCAGGGGTTTGGACTAGATGACCTCCTGAGGTCTCTTCCAACCCTGATAGTCTATGATTCTATGAGCTATGTGTCAGCTGAGGGCCCCAGAGACTGTGTGGGAGCCGGGGGCCAGCCCCCCATGGGCCACATGGGAGCTGACGGCCAGAGCCCCATTGGCTGTGTGGGAGCTGGACGTCAGACCCCCCCGCCCCCCCTCCACCCTGCACACACGCACATGGGCTGCATATGTGCCCGAGGGCCAGTGTCACACGCCCTCATCTGCAGCTGTTCTGGGCATTGCTGACTGAGAAGCACAACAGTTGACTGCAGGGCCTGTGAGTGTCTCTTTAAAGTTCAGGCAAAAACAAAAAGTTCAGTGAACCTGTGCCATGAATTCCTGCTGCCATTGTTTGTGGCCACTGTGACCCAGCCCATTCTCCCATTCTCCTCTGCTCACACCCTTCCTTACTGTAAATGGCTGGAGAGACAGGGCCCGCTGGCGGCTGCCCAGGAACACCTGTCTGACAGGTAGAGTGGAGGCGCTGGGCTGGATTCGGCACAAACAAGTGGCCAAGTCCTGCAAGAAGCTGCAGTGCAGGAGCTGGCTTGTCCAAGCAGGGCAGCAATTGACACAGGGAGCACCTATTGCCAACACTGGCACGGCCTCTATCTGCTCCCGGAGGGCAGGGCTAATGAATGCCTAGTGAGCGCGGGGCTAGCCAAAGGCAGCGCATGCATGATGGGGAAGATTTCACCTCTTGGGCCCGAGGTTGGAGCAATCATCCACCACTGGGGCACCTGAGGGGGCGATTGGCAAAGGCACAAAAGCACTTAGGTGCCCCGTTCCCAGTAGGAGTTGGGTGCTAAGTTCCCTCTAAGCTGCATGGCCGTGCGGCTGCATAGCAGGTGATCAAGAGCCGTGCAAGCCCACAGTCATAGGGGCCTGGAGAGGAAAGAGTTATGGGGTGGGCAGGGAACAAGTTGGGGCCTGCAGAGCTGTGGCGGGGAAAGACACCTCTCCCCTGGCCCTGGGCATCCCCAGCCGGAGCGCTCACCCCCCGCACCCCAAACCTGTGCCCCAACCCTGAGCCCCAACCCTCACCCTGAGCCCCTCATCCGTGGCCCCACCCCAGAGCTCTCAGCCCCAGCTTGAGCCCTCACCCCCTGCATCCTAACCATCTGCCCCAGCCCTGAGCCCCTCCTGCACCCCAAACCCCTCACCCCCCACACCCCAACCCTGTGCCCCAGCCCTGAGCCCCTCCTGCACCCATAACCCCTCATCCCTAGCCAATGACAGGAGAAGTGTTAACAGGCCACTTCACCTTGAATGGTCCCTTGAAATATATGTTAACTACTTATGCTAAACAATCTGTCCCACCTTGTATTTAGCTGTGACACTGAGTACCTTTCCCAGACTCGAAGAAGAGCTTTGTGCTGCTCCAAAGCTTGACTCTCTCACCAACAGTTGGTCCAATAAAAGATATTACCCCACCCACCTGGTCTCTCAGATAGATCCATAGACAGATAGATCAATATACTAAGATGCAGGAGGATAAATAGATAGACGGAGGGGTGTATGGGGATAGATAGATAGATAGATAGATAGATAGATTAGATAGATGTGTGGGGATAGATAGATGGAGGGGTGTATGGGGATAGATAAATAGATAGATTAGATAGATTAGATGTGTGGGGACAGATAGATAGGTAGATAGATAGATGATGGATGTGTGGGGATAGATAGATAGATAGATAGATAGATAGATAGATAGAGTGGATGGGGATAGATATATAGATAGATAGATTAGATTAGATATGCATTGAAACCTCATAGACTTTAAAGCCACAAAGGACCATCATGACCATCTAGTCTGACCTCCTGCACATTGCAGGCCACAGAACCTCCCCCACCCACTCCTCTAATAGACCCTAACCTCTATTTACATTAAAGAGACCTTGTAAGGTAGCAGGTTGCATAAAGCACTTTTGGCTCCAGACAGAACAGAACTGATTTTTTGTTTCATTTGTGCACAGACACCTCCCACTCGCTGACCTGTGCGGTACCTGCAGATACAGGCAAAGCGGGTATATTACCAGGGGCGGCGAGTTACATACACTCGTGGTGCCCGGGCGCCAGCAATATTCAGGGACCGGGGGCCCGGCTCCACCAATGTTTGGGGCCAGGTCTCTCCCCCAGCCCCCACTCATCTCCCCCAAATGTCGCCCAGCCCCCACTTGCTGACCGCACTCACCTCCCCAGGCCCTGGAGCATGCAGCTCACCCTCCTGCCGGCTCCCCACATCAACTGGTGCCACAGGCTCCTAGTGCCCCCCATTCTGTAATGGCAGGGCAGGCTGCCCTTACCCTGCCCTTCCGCCCTAGCCCTGAGCCTCTCCAACGCCCCAGAGCCCTCCTCCCCCCGCACCCTAATCCTCTGTCCCAGCCCTGAGCCCCCTCCCACACCCCAAATCTCTCATCCTCAGCCCCACATCCCTCACCCCTGCACCCCCTCCTATCCCCATACTCCCTCCCAGAGCCTGCACCCCTTGTCGCCTCCTGCACCCCCACCCCCTGCCCCAGCCCAGAGCCTACACCCAGCACCCAACTCTATCCCAGAACCTGCACCCCAGACCCCCTCCCCCACCCAAACTCCCTTCCAGAGCCTGCATCCCTCACCCCCTCCTGCACCCCCACCCCTTGCCCCAGCCCAGAGCCTACACCCAGCATCCAAACTCCATCCCAGAACCTGCACCCCAGACCTCCTCCCCCAACCCAAACTCCCTCCCAGAGCTTTAGGCAGGTAGGGGGCGGAGTTTGGGGCGGGCGGGTTCTGGGCACCGCCAAAAGTTCTACAAACCTGCCACCCCCGTATATTACGATTGTAATCTCTCAGATAGCAGCAGCATCTGGCTCTGTGGTAGGGCGGTGAGGGGACGAGAGGACCTGGCCAGGTTTCAAGGCGAATGGCGGAACATGGGCATTGTGGGGCGGCTCAAGGGGAACAAGGGCAAGAACTGGCACAGAAAGTCTCAGGCAGTTTAGAGACATGAGGGCCACATTTTTGCTCCCAGTTTCACTTGGGAAAACTTGGCCTGACCGTCGGTTTCAGAAGAGTCACGCTGGGTGTAAAGAGCAGCACAGTCTGGCCCTAGATGAGAAAGCCTCGCAACCTGGCGAAACAGCTATCACCCCTGTTTTGTTGATGGGGAAACTGAGGCACACAGGAGTGGTGTGGAAGGCGCACCGGCTGGAGAGGGAGCGATGGAGGGCATGGCAGTAGACGGCGCCTCTTTTCATAGCACTGCTCCCCAGTGACCCTGTGTCCCTTTGCTGCTGGGGCTGTGATGAGCTCACTTTGCTATGGTAACCCTTCAAGGTGACTGCCAGGTGTTCAGTCATTCGGGGATAAAGGCAGAGGAGACGGAACAGGTTGTTCAAGATCTGCTTGGCCCAGGGCAAAAGCAGGAGAGCAGGTGACTGGCTCAGCACAGCCCAAGGGAGGTGGTGAGTTTGGGGAGGTGGAAGGAGGGGGCTGCCCCGTCTGGTCTCCCTGGGCCGAGCTGGGGCTAGCAGAGGTTCTCAGGACTCGCTGCTGGGACACACCGGCCTTGCTGGGCAAGTCGTGAGCATGCTGGCCAGCTCAAGGACAGTTGGGGGGCACTGGCTGAGTACCAAGGCTGTGGGGCTACCAAGGGAAGCGGGATTCACAGTTCTCCAGGCCGACTCTGGGGCCCCTGGGTTGGCAGCTCTGGTCCCTGCTCACACCTGAGCCAGGCAGCGGAGAAGTCGGTGTTTCTCCCTTTCTCATGAGGATGGTGGGCATGGGAAGAGGGTCTAATGCATTGTGGGCTCTGTCCCTGTCTCCCATCACCCTCACAGCCTGAGCGAATGCCAGAAAGAGCCAGATCCGCCTCCTCTCACCCCTTGGGGACGTCCACCGCCCCTCACGCCCTGATCCAGCTGCAGAGGGGAGAAGGCAGCCCGAGATGGCAGCCTCCTGCCTGCATCACAGTGGGCACTAAGTGGGCAGCTTGCTAGACAGACCATCCCCCAGAGACGGGTGGGTGGGTGGAGGGAATGGCAGAGGCTTGCGTGAGGGATACTGGCACAGCTGTATGAGCGTGGTCTCTGCCTGCATTTGGCTTGGCTACAGCCAGGGTCTCAGGAGAAGTAACTACACCTCGGTCTGTCTCTGGCTGTCCGGAGAATCAGGGCTCATCCCCTCCTGTTCCCCACAGAGATTGCTGGGGGGAGCGGGTGGATTTAGGCTTGGGGTCGGATTTGAAGGCCCCGGCAGCCCTGGGGCCTCAGGTGGGAGCTGTGCCGGCTGGAGCTGCCCAGGGCGCCAGGGGAGAGCACGCTGCCGTACTGGGGGGCTGGAGCATCTGACTAGATGCGCTGTGTTTCTGCCCCGTCTACCTCACCCACTCCAAGGATGCCGGTGACTTGGGCCTGGCCCCTGTACCAGGCACAGGGCTCCTTGTGCCGCACCAACCCACACACAGACACACACACACAGACACACACGCTCCCTGTTATACACACACACCCCAGACACAAACCCCACCCCCATCACATCCCAGACCCAAACCTCACCCCATCACATACATGTACCCACCCCCCCAACCCATATCCACACACACACTCCCTGTCATAGACACACCCATCCACAAATCCCACTCCATCACATACATACATCCTAGCGTGTACACACACACACGCACCCTTACACACCTATGTACACACACTGGGGCCAGGCACTGCCTCTGATTGTGTCCAGCCCTCACTCCATTCCAGCATCAGCCATTTGCCATTTGGGGCTCTCACGGGGAGCTCCCTGGATCCAGGGGTCCCGTTAGCTCCCCTCTCCTGTCCTTTGGTGGTGGGGCAGGGATGTGGCTGGGCCTTTGTGGGCGGGGAGCTGTGCCTGCAGGTTTTGTCAAGCCCAAGGCAATTACCTGAACACAAAGCCCTGTAGAAGGCAGGTGGGGGTGGGGTAAGGGGCCCTGTGCCACTCTGCCCAGGGCACGGCATGGGATCCGACACCGGACACAATAACCCCACTGGCTGTACCCAATGCAGCCAGCCCTCTGCTCTGGGCCATGACGGGGGAGCTTGCCAGCCAGGGGGCTGCCCCACAGCAGGGGTCATCGTATCAGGGGTAGGCAGGTTGGGTGCCCACTAGATGCTGCACTCCCCATGAAATCTGGCGCTACGCCCTGTCTGTGAGGAGGCTTGCCTCAGGCCAGGCCCTGGTGGAGATGCAGTCCCAGCTGGCCAAGGGGACCTCTGACTGGACCTGTCCTACTAGCCTACAGCTGGTCTTTCCAGGCCAGGGGTGGCATTGCAGGGCGTGGGGGAGGCGACACCGCCCGTACTGCTCCCGGTCTGGGCATTCGCAGAGGGCAGCTCTCCCCAGGGCTGCACATCCGGCCCCGGCACCAGTGCTCAGTCAGCCATGGCCTTCAACTGCCCAAACCCCCATCTCTGGAAGGCCGGCCCTCTGCTAGCCTGGCCCCTGCCCCTAATCCTTCTTCCCCAGCCCACTTCCCACCCCAAACCTCCCCTCCAGTCCCCCACCCCAATCTCAGGACCACCCTTTGTCTGGCAGTGAGGAGAAGGGCTCTGGGACCATGGGGCAAAGCAGTTCTGGGCCCATGCCCCTGTATTGAGCAGCGCTGGGGGGAGGGCTGTTCTGTCCTGCACCCCTACGTACAGAGGTGCAAGAAGGGGGCTGGGTTGGTCTCCAGCAATGTGGAGGGCTCCCAGGACACCCTTATCCAAGGTTTACTTAGCTTGTTGTACTGAGTGATGGGAAAGCAAAGCCGGCTAAAGGTGCCAGCACACTGAGCTCGGGGCTTCTCCATCTCTGCCCCATCCGCCATCATTCACCCCCTGAGGCTAGGCCCAGATGTCGCAGACACGAGGGGATGCTGGCCAGATGGGCAGAATTCAGGGTGAGCCCCTGCAGTGCCAGAGACAAAAAGAGGGATGGGCAGCCACTGCACCGCGGGCCCACCGCTGCACCGCGGCACCTCCTGCCCGTTGTGGAGGGAGCGTCAGGCATGTCCTGAGCACTGACACCAGACAGCGATGGCATGGCACGCCCCCAGCCATGTTGTCTAGCTTCGATGCTCCTGCTGGCTCCTCCCTCCCTGTCTGAGCTGGCTAGAGGTGGGGTCCATCTGCCGGCTGGAGCTTCCAGAGAGTCAAGTGTAACCTGAGCTGTGTGTGTGAGAGTTTACACGTGTGTGTGAGTTTACATGTGTGCACGTGTGTGTGTGAGAGAGAGTTTACGTGTGTGTGTGTTTACATATGTGTGTGAGTTTACACATGTGTGTGAGAATTTATGTGTGTGAGAGAGAGTTTATGTGTGTGGGGGGGCGGGGGGGGGGGGGCTTGAGCCCAGGGCATGGAGCTGAGCTGAAGACGTCACAGCAGGGCGTGTCAGCCCTGGCTTTACAAACAGACTTTGGGTCATGAACTAAATGAACTGCATCCGGGAGTTGCTTCAGCTTCTGGCTGTGTAAACAACGCCTGCTTTATCTGGGCCATGTAAGGGGAGCAGAGACAGTGGAGTGAAGGGCCCCCACCACTTGGCTGCCGCCCCACGGCCCAGCCCTTCTCAAGTTTGGTTTGACTCCCCCAGCCAGCAGGCTCTGGTGCTAACCTCAGGCAACGTAGCCAAACTGTGTTGTAAACACAAGATCTATGGCGCTGCCGATCCCCACCATGAACCCGCAGGAGAGACAGGGCTTGTGGGAAAGAAATGGGGGCAGGGGGCTGGAATAGTCTAAATGCCAGAGGACAAGGCTGGCTCTGCAACCTGGGCAGTCTCGGCTCTGGGCCAGCCCTCTGCACAGGAAGGATTTTAAGCCATGGGGCTGTGCCTTGAGGTTCTAAATGGGCAGGTAGAAGGCGAGGCCAGGAGCCGCTGACTCACGCAAAGACTTTGGGCAGGTCACCCAACCTCCTTGTGTCATTGAACATGGTGTGAAAGGAGCAGGATCCCCTGAACGCTGTCCAGGAGCAGCATTTCCCTAGGGAACATGGACCCAGTCCTCCCTTCCCCAGAGCCCACGCAGCTCCAGGAGCCCCACTGCAAAGCTGCCACATCGGGCTGGGTGCTAATGCCAGGGGCCCTGGCCAGGCAGAACCCTGCAGGCCAGTGCAACGAGGAGAGTCTGGCAGCAGGGAAAGAGGATGCTGGGTTCATTATTATTGTAGGGTTGTGGGTGAATGAAAATTATTATTTATTTCGGGCCCCCTAGGTTAAACTGTATTGATTTTGAAAGAGATATTTGGCACCAGGGACCTTGCGGGCAGAGGCTCCTCATCCTTCCCCTGGGATTCAGCGAGCCAGCCCCTGCCACTGCATTGGAGCAGGGCCCTGCCTTTCCCCATCCATCTCCCTGGCTCTTAGAATCATAGAAGATCAGGGTTGGAAGGGACCTCAGGAGGTCATCTAGCCTAACCCCCTGCTCAAAGCAGGACCAACCCCAACTAAATCATCCCAGCCAGGGCTTTGTCAAGCTGGGCCTTAAAAACCTCTAAGGATGGAGATTCCACCACCTCCCTAGGGAACCCATTCCAGTGCTTCACCACCCTCCTTGTGAAACCGTTTTTCCTAATATCCAACCTAGACCTCCCCCACTGCAACTTGAAACCATTGTTCCTCGTTCTGTCATCTGCCACCACTGAGAACAGCCGAGCTCCATCCTCTTTGGAACCTCCCTTCAGGTAGTTGAAGGCTGCTATCAAATCCCCCCTCACTCTTCTCTGTAGCAGTGCATGGGATTCTTCCTTCCTAAGTGCAGGACTCTGCACTTGTCTTTGTTGAACCTCATCAGATTTCTTTTGGCCCAATCCTCCAATTTGTCTAGGTCACTCTGGATCCTATCCCTACCCTCCAGCATATCTTCCTCTTCCCCCAGCTTAGTGGCATCAGTGAACTTGCTGAGGGTGCAACCCATCCCATCATCCAGATCATTAATAAAGATGTTGAACAAAACTGGCCCCAGGACCGACCCCTGCAGCTCACCTCTTAGCCCAGCAGCTCAGTCCCCTGCCCCAGTCAGTCCCCTCTAGGCCGGATCTGAAGCAGTGACCTTCAGCGCTGGAGTAGAACTCATGGCCAGCACCACAGCCCAGCCCCCATCCCCTGAGCCAGCCAGCGCCTGGGGCCCTCCCTCACAGCAGGTCAAAGCGAAGCGTGGAGAATGCCCCAGGAGGAGAATGTGTCCCTGGAGGCTCCCTAGTCTGGGGAGCTCCCAAGTGTCCATACAGCCCTTGGCCAGCACCCCACCGCCGGGGGCACCCACCGGGTTCACGCCGTTGCTCCGCTATTCATTGTGTACCTGAGACAGCAGCAGCCCAGGCTGGACCATGACAGCCCCAACCTGCCCGTGACACGCCATACTGTTGAGCAGTGCCCTGGCCTGCGACTTGGGGGAGCAGGAGGGGAAGGTGGCTGTGAGTCGACCCAAAGTCAGGGGAGCTGGCCTCAGAGCTGGGGTGTGCTACAGAACTGGCTGTGCTTCGTTTGGGCCTACGATGGGGTGCCTGCCCCACACGGATGGGGAAAGAGTGAACATGGGCCTGGGAGGCCAGTTAACTCGCCCTGTTGCAGCTGAGGTGAGCCAGGCCTAATTAATGATGGAACCCAGCTGGGGAGGGTCTGGGTGGTGCTGTAAAGTGGAGGAAGTTTGGGAGTTGAAGGGAGCTGCAGTCTCTCCTGCAGTAGGGAGTGATGAGAGTGCTGGGGACAAGAAGACTCTGGCTGGGTAAGTAGAAGGTCCAAGGAAAGGGTTGGTAGGAAGAAGTCTGGGGCTGATCCTTGACCACCTGCCCTAGGGTCCCTGGACTGGAACCTAGGGTAGCAGGTGGGCCTGGGGTCCCTGACCAGACATTGGGGAGGTGATGTGAAGCCCTGAGAAGGAGCTCTGGACTCCTGGATGCCCTGAGGAAAAGGTGTATGGACCCCCTGGGCTCAGAACTGAGGGCACGAGAGCGGCTGGAGAGACTGGATGTTTGGTTTTGTTGGACTTTCCCCCCCACCCTTGGCTCCTGTGCCGTCCCTGCCTTGCTAGTCGTCCAGACTCCTTCAGCCTTGACGAGACCTGGAATTTTCTTGCCAAAAAACAAAAAGGCCAAACGAAGCTTTCTAAAGAGGCTCTGTCAGCCTTCCCCCTCCATAACGGGCACACACCCCAGTTCACTTTGTCAGTAGATCGCCTTAGAATATCCGCTTCTCCTGACTTTCCCTGATGTTTGCTCAGAGACGGGTCCAATGCTAAAGCAAATAGTGACCGCATCGTGGCATCACTTTGCCACCCATCGTGTTGGCAGAAGAGCAAACATGGGTAAGCTGGGCCTGACGAGCCATTGCAGCCTACTCCCAGCATGGGAATGACACACAGGGAGACGTTCTCAGGGCTCTCCACGTCCACAGCGCCCCCCTCTCCAGAAAGGAGACACCATGCTCAGGTGAGGGCTGCCAAGGACACTGAGTGACCCTCTGGTTTCCGTGCTTGCACAGGGCCACAGCCACATGGGGCATCCCTAAATCCAGGCCTGGATTCAGCAGTCATTGAATTGACAGGTGCCTACACTGGGGTATATGTACTTTACTTATCTGGCTCCCCATTACCATAGTATCTGAGCATCTCCCAATCTTTAATTATCTATTTATCTATCTATACTGAAAAAAACAACAAAACAAACTATATGTAAACTTCTTAGAATAGACCAGGGGTTGGCAACCTTCGGCATGCAGCCCATCAGGGTAATCTGCTGGCGGGCTGCAAGATACTTTGTTACGTTGACCATCCGTAGGCACGGCCCCGCACAGCTCCCAGTGGCTGCAGTAGAGATGGGGAGGGAAGGAAGTGGGTACAGAGGACAGGGAAGCAGGGAAAGCATCCCATATCTCTGAGAATTTTTCCTGGGCATTTGTTACGGAGTACAATTCTTTCCATGGTGACCAAGCTTATGCTGTCTATGTGCCACTCTTCAAATGTTGTTCCATTTTTGCAGTATTAGCCTTTTAGCCATAATTAATGCTCTGCTGAGCCAAAGATTTTCAGCTATATTCCGCTCCAAATTTCCATCCCGTAGGTTTAAAATGACACATGTAGCTTGAAACACAACTATCTCTGATAGGGTTAACTCGGTTCTGCCCAGAACATAAATGTGTAGGAGCATCGCAGAGCATACGGGTTCAGTTAGCACCTCCAGAATCACAGCACCAGCACTTGTCTGACGTAGTGGTACGTGCCTGGAACAGCCAGCAAGGGCTCCAATGCATCCTATATGATTTTCTGCTGGATTCATCTTAAGTAGAGGTCCAAGGAACAGTTGGGAGCCCGGGTTTATCCTTGCACACCCCTGTGAGGCAGGGCAGTGCTGCTGTCCCCATCCCACAGAGGGGAAACAAGCCCACACAGGCGAAGGGCAGTTCCCCGGGCCCCGTCGTGGCTCTGTGTGTCGGGGTGGATTTCACACAGTGCGGTGGTGGGGCTATTCCTACCTCAGGTCTCTTTGGAAGCCTCGGTCACTTTCCGTTGCCTCCCTGCCACCGTCAACCTGGTGCCTGCCAAGGACTGAGCAATGGACTCTGCACCCTGCTTGAGAGGTGATACCTCTGGTCTGGGCTGAGGGAGGTTGGCAGCTGCCTGGGCTATGTGTGTTCTGTGACTTGGGTCCCTGAGTGGCTAGCTTGGCCCCAGATCCATTTAATTAACAAACATCCCCCCATGTCATTAGCTCAGAGAGAAATCGCTGGGCAAACAGCATTTCCAAGGCAGCTGTAAATAATGAGCTGCTGCTCTCCAGTAATGTCAGCTAATAAGGGTGTTGCTGCCAGACAAACAGTCCCTGTCAGCTGACCTCTCTCTCTGCAAACTCACAGCATGGTTCCCATCCGTGCCTTGGATGCTGGCACGTCTCTGGCAGATTTGCAGCAAGTCGTGGACTCTTGACGTCACCAGTTGCGCTGCCCCCCCTCCCCTTTGCAAATATTGTCACTTCCCCAGGAGTTTGGCTGCATGTGGTGGGCAAGGAGCCAACACAATGAATTGTCAGGGGACAGGGTGTACCTTGGCCCTGGAGATGGCAGTGCATTCAGACTAGAGTGCCTTCCAAGTCAGGAAAGATGGGAAGCCCAGTGCAGATCGGATCAGAACCAGCGTGGACTTTTACTCCGATCTGGCACTGAGATGTGAATTTGTATGAAAAGGTTGGGTTCCCTCTGGCTTTGGAAATTGTTGATCATTTTCAGTGCTGCTAGATTCCATTGTGGGCTGCAGACCCCATCCCACGAGGCAGGCTCTTCTCCTGGGATTGTTGCCCAGTTCTGCAGGCCCAAGTGCTTCACAAAGGGATTTCCCAACGGAGTTAGGTGCCCAACTCCCCATGGCATTTCAATTTTACCTTTGAAAACCCAGCCCCAAACAGCTGAGAGCTGATCTGAACGGAACCAGGGAGTCATCCCTAGAAACCGCACCTGTCGCACACAATTATAGGAACACACTTCACGGGGAAAGTGCAGCTGGAGGAATTTCAGCCAACTCATCGTAGACCCAAATATTAGCACAAGTGTAAGCAGTGTCAGGATGAGCTCCACCCTGACATCTGGTGGTGAGGTGTGGCAACTTGTGGAAAAGAACTTCAGGGGCCGATCTCATTTGCATAGGCACACCCACCCCGCCTAGAATGAGGCCATAGCTGCCCAAATGGTCACTTTGGCTGCTGTGGGATCCCCAGTGTCTCTGTTATTGGGGCAGGAAGAATAAATTGTTATTACCCTGATTATGGGAACTGTGCTGGGAACTGTACCTGGCCTTTTGTTATGATGGAGGGATTCACCATCAACCAAGTAGCACTCGCTAGGCAAGGGTCATGGGTTCCAAAACTCTGTGAATTGAGAGAGGCTGGGGATAAGTATTAATACTTGGTGGCATGGGCCCCTGGGTGAGGACCTTACATGCTAATTGCACTTCCTCCTCTCTTCACTGTGGAATATCAGAGCTAATTTTGATTCTATTAGGAGTCTAGTTACAGGCTACTGAGCTCACTTTGGGCTAGTGGTGTACCACCACTGAGACTCCCCTACTACAAGCTGAATTCACTAAAGAGCTGAACTGATTAAGAGCTGAAATCACTGAGTGTTGTGTTAAGTAGTGTGGGAGCCTGGAGATATATTGTGGAGCAGTTTGCGGGATGGCTGGAGTGCCTTGTGGACCGGCTGGTGGAACAGTTTGTGGGATGGCGGGAGCTGCTTGTTGGACATGGAGCGGAGCAGTTTGTGGACCGGCTGGTGGAGCAGTTTGTGGGACAGCGGGAGCTGCTTGTTGGACATGGAGCGGAGCAGTTTGTGGGACGGTGGGAGCTGCTGGTGGGCAGCGGAGCCGAGTGAAGCAGTTCGTGGGGCAGCTGGCGGAGTGGAGCGAAGGCCTATGGAGCTGTGGGGCGGTCAGCTTCAGATCATGTAAGGTGCCCCTTACCTCTCTTTCCCCCCCCCCCATCTCCACCCAAGTCGGGAAGTAAAGCTCTGCAGATAAACTTTCGAACTCTGGGGCTCCCCTGACCAGGGAAACAGACTTTTGGGTCATTGGACTTTTGGGACTTTGGGTGATTTGGGGTTGCTGGACTCAAGAACCAAAGGGAAAGAGCATGCCCCAATTTGCTTGGGGTGGGTTTTTGCTCATGGGTTGTGTTACGAATCCTGTTCGTGGTGTTTCCCCAACATAATGCCACATTGTTTCTCTCTGTTATTAAAAGGCTTTTGCTACACTCAGACTATGTGCTTGCGAGAGGGGAAGTATTGCCTCTTGGAGGCGCCCAGCAGGGGTGGCATATATTTGTCCCAGGTCACTGGGTGGGGGCTCGAGCCGGTTTGCATTGTGTTATTGGAATGGATCCCCTAGATATTGAACCCAGCCCTTGTTGCTGCCAACTCTGATGGGCAGAAGGGTTATACAAGCAACTAGTTACTTGAATTGTGTGGGGGTGTATCAGGACATCTCCGTTCAGGTGTTAAATATTTCTGTGTGGAATCAATTGTGGACACCTAGTGACCCAGGGATTGTCCAAAGTGACAATTGATTCTGAGTGACCAATGTGAGATGCCTTAAATGGACCTGATTTTCAAAAAGTGCTGGGCTCTGCTCTCTGGGAATTGGGCCCCTTTGTGGTCTCTGCTTGGGCCCCCCAAAATCACTCCTCGCTTTGGAAAATCTTTGGAATCACATTTATTCATTTTATTCATTTATTACAGTGCTTAATGTAAAGAGACAACTGAAGGAACTGCAGCTCAGGGTCCCAGCCATGGGGTGGCTACAGTCCACCCAATCACATTTCCCAGCCCTGCATTCACCCCTTGGCATTGATGCTGTTTTCACTTCTTGTGAGCTGCAGGTGTTAAAGTGGCCCTCCTCAGGTCAGTGACCTTGTGACCGGAAGAGTGACATATGAGTCCGCGTGGACCTGTATAAATAACCAAATATTGCTTTAATCGGAGCACAGGGTAAGCCCCAGTATCTGTGTTAATTTCCAGGTTAATTTCCACATGTCTCCCACCAGGTGATGGTTGGCATGTGGGAGACAGGGTCAATTGTCCTTGTAGCTGAAACGGCTCAGAGATTCTCTGCCACGGAAGTGAAAATGACCAATGGAAACTTGCAGAAGGGCCGTTCTGCTATCCTGTGTGCTGGTGGCAAATTAGTGCCTGGAACATTTGAACATTGTCGGAAACAGCTAAAGCTGTCCTCCTTGCCCTCCAGTTGAGAAGCCTGAACGTTGAGATCTGTGCTTTTGCTGAAGAGCGTGGGCCAGGGAGCGGGGGAGAGAAAGTTGAGGACTGTGTTTGCGTTCTCAGGCCCTCCTGATGGGTTGCTGCTGCAAAGGGCGGCCGTTGTACTCTCATGCAATGCCCAACGGGCACTGCTGGTTTGGCAGGTGATTAATGAACAATTTAGCAGCAGCAGCAGCCAATTCTGTATTGGCTGTGGGTGTTTTACCATCATTGTAAATGGTTCCACCAACACTGAGGCCAACCATGTGGTTGCGGACAATTTTTACCAGCAACTGCAGTCAATCCTTAATGAAACTCCAAGAAGATATGTCAGTGTGATCCTGGGTGACTTTAATATACAGCTAGGAAAGGATAACACCCAGGCAAGTATGGTCAGAGTGTGTGGGATCAGGCAGAGGAACAGGAATGGGAAGTGACTGCTGGAACTTGTGGCTGCCAATTACATGGTGATCTCTGATTTGCCCATCTGTCACCTAGAGATTAATGAGCAGAACTGGTGCAGCCCAGATGGTTTCGCCAGGACTGTTACTGACCACGTCCTCATCAATAACTGTTGGCGGTCACAGAGGTGCCCAACTTGACACTGATTGTCGGCTTCTGCTGACAGAAGTGCGCCTCTGACTTCACCGACAGCCAGTTAATGGGCAAGAATTAGTCCAATTCAACCAAAAGCTCGTATTCCAGCCAAGCTATTGGGCGGCTTTCTGTTCTGAACGGCGTAAGGCCATTGAAACATTAGAGACTGAAGTCTCGCTCCATCTGTCATCTGATGCATTGAGGGGAAGCTCACTTCAAGAGGCTCCTCAATTGTCCATTGCCTATAGTCCCTCTTCCATTTGAAGAGAGGGCAGGAAGTTCTGGTAGATCCACCTTCCTGCAACCAACAGGAGATCTGGATCGCAGTCTGTAAGCTGAAATCTGGGAAGGAACCAGGGGTTTGTAACATCACCCCTACATAGCTGAAGTCAGGTGAGAGTATTGTTGTTCCATGGCTGTGTAGGCTCTTTCAGACCATGTGATACACTAATACCATCCCCAATGACTGGAAGAAGGGTTTTTTTTCTCCCTCTGTTCAAAAAAGAATGATGAGGCCAAATATAGAAACTATAGCAGTATTATGCTGTTGTCGGTCCCAGGGAAAGTCTTCGCTTCCATGTTAATGTCTCGAATCAATGATGTACCATGTAGCAAAGGCCGGGATGCTCATTGTAACTTTAGACCTGGTCATTCCACTGGTGACCAGATCTTTACCTTGAAGCAGCTCCTTGAGAAGATGGCTGCATTTAATAAGCCATGCACCGCACTTCTTCTAGACTTCTGTCAGGTCTTTGATCCCATGCATCGAGCAAGTTTGTGGGATCTCATGGGGCTTCCCAACATCCCTGGGAAGGCAGTGTCATTGAGAGAAGAGTTCCGTAATGGAACGGAAGGCTGTGTCCAAGTTGATGACAAAGACATGGCCTGGTTTTCTGTCGCCACGGGAGTTCGACGAGGCTGTGTACTGTCACCACTCATGCTGCAGCATTGATTGGTTGATAGATAAGCTTGAGGAGGCAGCTGGTGGTGGCATCAAGCCAAATACCATTCTGCTTGGAGAGCTGGAATACAACAACGACACTGTCTTGTTGGCTCAGTTTGGTGAATCATGGCAGCTAGTGGCCGATCAGGTTGTGCAAGTAGCAGCCACACTGGTCTGGTTATTAATCCAGATAAAATGAAGTCCCTGGCCATTACCATCAAACAGCCTCCAGCTCCACATTACAACCAGCTAGGTATTAACCTGTCCAGGCAGGACATTGAGCGGTGGCAGCAGTCAGATATTTGGGAAGAATCACAGACAGTGATGGAGGATGCTTGAAGGATGTGGATGCTCGTATAGCAGCTGCTGTGGCCATGTTTCGGGCCTGTCAGTAGCCCATAGCAACATCAGGCTTGCTATGAAGCTGTGGATTTACAGAAGCCCAGTTATACCAGATCTGCTGCATGGAAGTGAAACGTGGGCGCGAAGAACACTGGGTTGATGATTGTGATTCTCAGCTACTCTGTCAGCAGCTCCATAACAAGGGGAGGACAAGATCAGAAACAAAGATAATCAAAGCCGAACCCAGCAGCCACTTCCATCGGCCCTGGCTCAGTTTCGGCGACTTTCTTGGACATATAAAAATGGAAGACCAATTAATTCAGAAGCGTGTGTATCAAGGAATGCCACTGTGATGGATATAAACTGAATATTCAATCTGACCACTTTAAGCACCTCACCAGAGATCAATCCGGGTGGTACTTGATTTGCACAGAGGCCATGTCCCTTTGGTATTTGCCATGATGATGATGCGGAGGACCATATGACAAGCCTACTGTCAGAGCTAGTGGGCTTTATTCTTAACACCTGATAACTCTGGGGGGCTAAGAGAACACCTAGCTAGTCTGCTAGCACTAGCAGGCCCTGCTCTGTAACCGACTGGCAGATGCCAACGGGCAAAAGGCACATGGCCCCAAAGCACCTTGAGTCTGAATTCCGTGACCCTCCATCAGTGGGAATGAAATGCTCTGATCCTGCCCTGGGGGCTGTGGTTAGATGTTGATAGATGTTTGGCTGCGTGTGTGTGTGTTTTCTCTGTGTGCCGCCCCAACCCTGCACAGACAGCTGGCACAGCAGACCTTGAGCAAACTGCCCAATGACCACAAGATCTGTTAAGTGAACCCAGACAGGTTTATTGTCAATGAAGCACAGTACTAGTATTCCACAGACTCTACCAGACCACTAATACATGTATGCCCATAACAATGGGCCAGCTCAGTGAACAGTGGGACTTTCCATTCCTCCCTAGGCCAGACAAAGATACTTCCTCTGAGATACATTTTATACCCCGATACAAACAAGTTAGTACTGCCCCTTTGACATAGTTAATTACTGCCCCCTGACATAGCTACTTATGACCCATCACCTTGTATATATTGGTTCGATCAAAACATTTTTATTACGTACTGTTATCCTGACCTTATCTTTTAGGAGAGGTCAGTGTGTTCCTGTATCCTTGGGGAATGTTTGTGTACCATCCTTGATATTGGGATTGTGAAGGGTTGGATCACAGAAACCCCTTTGGAAACTGCCACCTGATATGCCTAGACTACCTCTAAGCCCATTTTCCCTGGCAGCTTGGGACTTCAGTGCCCTTCCTGGTTTGAACCAGGCACGCTAGTCTGCTACAACCCCAGACCCAGGTCTGAACCACGTCCCTCAAAAGCTGCAGGCTTAACTGAAAACAGCTTAAGAAGTGTTCCTGTCTCCAACATGCAGATGCCCAGCTCCCAATGGGTTCCAAACCCCAAATAAATCCGTTTTACCCTGTATAAAGCATAAACTGTTCACCCTCTATAACACTGATAGAGAGATATGCACAGCTGTTTGCCCTCCCCCTCTCCTACCAGATATTGATACATACTCTGGGTTAATTAATAAGTAAAAAGTGATTTTATTAAATATAAAAAGTAGGATTTAAGTGGTTCCAAGTAATAACAGACCGAACAAAGTGAATTAACAAGCAAAATAAAATATTACATGCAAGTCTAAACCTAATACAGTAAGAAAGTGATTACAGAAGAAATCTCACCCTCAGAGATGTTCCAGTAAGCTTCTTTTACAGACTAGTCTCCTTCTAGTCTGGGTCCAGCAATCACTCACACCTGTAGCTATAGTCCTTTGTTCCAGTTTCTTTCAGGCTTCTCTTGGGCAGTGTTTTCCCCAAGAATTGAACGTGCGGGGGGGGGGGGGGGTGTTCGAATTTATGGGGCGGGGGGGGTCAGGGCCGATGAGGGGTGAGACCATGAGGGTGAAGGTGGGCTGTATGGCACCATAGTAAAAACTGAAAAATGTTTCATGACCATTTTATTAGATTTAACTCATGTTTTAAAACCATCACACAAATTAAAGTTGGCTACTCAAGCCTTCTATGAAGCACTACGTCTACATCCTTCTTGGTTTCTTGTTATAATTTTGCACAACTCTGTTAATGAACTTATTAAATGCAGTGCGTTCATCTTTGGTGGCTTCTCATGTGTCTGGTACTTCCATTTCTTCAACTGATATGCTCATTAGTTCATTCACATGATCAGGCAGAAGGTGACTTCTTTCAGAACACAAAATTCTATTCAATGAGGCAAAAGAATGCTCAACTGTAGCTGTTGTGACTGGGAGTAGCAAGAGATGAATTCCTACTTCTTTCATCCCAGGAAACATAGCACAAAGATCGGGTCGAGCCACTAGTAATGATAAAAAAGAAGTTGAAGTCAAATCTTCATTCATTCGTCATATGATATTCCACTCTGTGTTCAAATTCTCTATTCTGTCCTGAGCACATTGCAGCCCCATTGCTGGTAGTGCCTCACTCCACTCAACTGTGGGGGTTTTATAGGACAGGGATCTGTAAAAGCTACGTGGAGGTTGAGTAGAATCTAGAAGTTGCTGTTGTCGATTTTTAAGAATCATGTCTGTGTTTAAGAATCAAGTTTTTCAGTTGTCTTAACAAACGCTTCTTGTCCTCTTCACTTAAGGATTCAATATAAATGCCTTCATTAGTCAACTTCTGGACTGAAGTCTTTGCTTCTTCCAGTATTTTTCAATGGATAGCTCTCTGACTGATCCAAATGTAGCTTCTATTGCTGGACAAAGATATACTTCTGTTGTAGCAGATGCCTGGATGGCATTGTTTAATGACCCAAGTGGTTTCAACAGTAGACTTACAAGGGAGAGAATGGCAGTAGTCTTCTCTGAATGTAGTAGCAAAAATAATCCACCAGCCTCACTACTTAGATCCATCCCTTCTTGGTAGCTACTTTCCAAAGCCAGTAATAATGTCTGGAGTAATTTTAAGACAACAGCCAAGGATCGCTCATGAGAAAACCAGAGGGTTTTCCCAGGTTGGACTAATTTGAACTTCCGTCCCAGTGTATCGTCTATATTTTCCAAGATATTCAGTCTTTTTGGACTCTTGCTGAAAAAAGAATATAATGAAGACATTAAATTTATAGCTTTTTTAATGTCTTTTGAAGAGTCTGCAGCTCGTATTAGTGCTAGCTGGAGGAGATGGCCTCTGCAGTGTGTATAGGAGAGATTAGGGTTACACTTTTCTCTGAGCAAAGTTTGTGCTCCACCATGTCTTCCAGAGAAGTTTGCAGCTCCATCAAATGCACAAGCAGTCATCTCTTTGGGGTCCAACTGATAAGCATTTAACTGTTCTAAGATGTGGGTTGTCACAGATACAACCGATGTGTCTTCTGTAACTTGAACATCTAGAAATGCATCTACTGGCCGACCACTGACATCAAGATAACATACACAATGGCTTAATAGTTGATGCCCATTTGCATCAGTGCATTCATCAGCTATGTATGCAAACTTTTGAATGTGGTGAGAGAGTTCTTCACTTTTTCAACTGTTGAGTCTTTCACTGTTGCATCACGTGCTTCTAGCCAGTCAGTTGAGTTTCTTGCAGCAAGACAGTGAGCATTTGCTGGTCTTGTTCAGAACCAGCGTTCAACTTCAGGATGAACAAGTGACCATGCACTTAACACAGGCCTCCAGTTTGCAGTGTGCGGTATCTCTTGCTTAAATAGAAAGTAGGATGCCACAGCCATGTTTGTTCGCATGAACTGTGTTGTGTCTCCAGCATTCTTAACAGCCTCATTAACACTGTTGTCCTTGGTCAGTGGAGACTCAGAGTTCAGAGGTGCTTTCACATGAGTTCACGTCCCACATGGGGGGCAAGAAGGCACCTTGCTCTTTCCTCCAGCTGCTCACTGTTCAGTCTGGCCACTATTGTTCATTGTGCCACCGTTCGCTCCATCGCTCCGTTGCCAATGGCCCTGCGCCGTCACCTTCTGCTGCCACCTGCCACTGTGACCTCTGCGAGTGGGTCTCTGGAGGTTCCACCGGCTCTCCGTGATTTCAGCTGAGCTCTCAGTGGGGAACCTCGCTGCTAGTGCAGACTGGGCCGTGTCTTCCACAGAAACCCTGTCCCACAGCAGGACTAAGCACTTAGTCCTGATTATCAGAGATTTCAGCTCTAGTGGTCGCTTAACAGAACAAAAGACTCTCTATGGAGCTTAATCAGCTCCATCTTTAAACCATGGAGAGGGGCAGGTCAAACAGTACTTGTGACCCAGGCAGCCCATCAAGCTAAACACCTGTCCCCACCCTCTCTCTCGATGCCCTCAGTCAGCACAGGCTAAGGACAGTTCTACTGCCCTTTACTCAGACAATAAGAATAACAACATTTCATTCCCCCCATCCCCCCCCAACCCCGCATTCAAGTGATTTGTAACCCAACCCCAGCCAAAATCTATCACTTGGGCAAGGTAGCTCTGTTTGCTGGATACCTGGGTAGATTAGATGTGAATGTAAATACAATCTGGTCCTAAAGCCTTTCGCCCCAGCTCATCACCAGCTGTCAGGGAGAGCTCATTTAGACTTTGCTTACAAATTATAATTTGAAATTATTAGGTTGGCCAACATCACCGAAATGAATGCACTGACATTGTCATAAAAAACAACAGCTGTATAAGGAAGCTAGTCTGTGTTCATACTTTTCAAATCTATTCTACTTTTTCAGATACACATCTTTTATCATACACTGTATATGCTTTTAAAGTGTGTATTAATGTTTCAATTTAAATTCAAATTTCAAAACAATCACTAAATTGGCAACACTGCATGTAACTAGTTCACAAAACTGGGGGGGGGGGTTGTTGGGGAAATTTGGGGGGTGTAGGGAAATCCCTGCTCTTGGGGTGGAGAGTCTTCCTCTTGAGCCAGCTGAAGACAAAATGGAGGGGTCTCCCAGGGACTTAAATAGACTTTCTCTTGTGGTTGGAGATCCCCCCCCTCTCTCCTATGCAGAATCCAGCTCCAAGATGGAGTTCTGGAGTTACATGGGCAAGTCACATGTCCATGCATGACTGAGTTCCTTACCAGCCAGGCCACATTCCCGGGAAAGCTCAGATGTGGACTGGTGTTTCCAAGTTCATTGTTAGCTTAAGTGTTTCTTGATTGGGCACTTACTGAGTTTAGTCTTTTCTCAGAAAACTGACCATCTGCTTCACTGAGGTTACTTAAAATTAAACAAGTACATAGCCAATATTCATAACTTGAATACAAAAATGATACATGCATACAAATAGAATGAATATATCCAGTAGATCATAACCTTTGCAGAGAGATGTTACATGGCATATCTAGCATAAAACATATTCCAGTTATGTCATATTTACTTTCATAAGCATATTTCCATAAAGCCTTATGGGGTGCAACATCACAGGGATGTTCTGGTACCACTTGATATTAGGATGTGTTTGCGTGAGCGCTCTGTAACTAGCACTTCTTAGGAATGTATATTTTTGCAATATCAGCCCTGTTCTTGCCAGATTTCTTGAGCAGGCCCTGCCTTGTACCAGGCCTCTAATACAAGGGCTCACATTTCAGTCTCTTTTCCTACTGCATTGACATGTTCCATCCCCTCTGCTGTTGCGTTGCACAGCTTTAAGCCACTACTCAAGTGGCGAATCAATGTCCTTGTTGTCAGTGGAGCTATGCAAATTTGTACCAGCCGGAGAGGTGTCCCTTGAGCAGGTGGCTGGAGAGAAGGGTGCCTGAAAGCCCCCAGGCGCTGGTATTTGCAATGCCACAGGAAAGGGACCAGAGCTTGACAAGATCAGAGACATACAGTGTTCTCCTGCTGATATTTGTGCATAGCTGGGTGTGCCTGGAGCTAATGACATTGCGGTTTGAAGTCCGAGGAGATAAGCACTGGAATGGAAAGTTGCGGCTAGGATGAATCTCCAACCATCTGCAAAGGGTGTGAGGCTGACTCCAGATGGGAGAAGCTCAGAGCAGTTTGGTTCCCAGGGCAGGTCTCAACTGGTTTTAGCTGCACAGGGCTGGGAAGGGGGATCTCTGTCGGCCACACATTATTGTTGGATCCAAAGCCTGCCCACTGTGGGTGTGTGGTCACCAGAGGCAGCTGGTGTAGGAATTGGAAATTGGACTGAAATAGACCAGCTGGTGGGTGTTGTCCTCATTTGCGGAGAAACAGACTAACTGTTAAGCATTCACCCTTAGTGCCCCCAGGGGATCCAGCGAGGCTGAAAGAATCAGGGCAAAATCCTCCATATGCGCAGGGGCCAGCCCCACTGATGCTCCACAGGAGCCTTCAGGCCAGAATGGTTGAGAGCACTCCGCACCTTGAGCCCTTGGGAGAATCGGGCCCTCATTGTCATGCTGGGAGCTGCTAGATGCAAAGCTTGGGTGGTGTTTGTGCTGGCCTCTGCAGAAGGATAGACCCCAGCCTGATCCCACTGAGGTCAACAGTTCAGTGACGTATCCGGATCAGGCCATAGTGCCCCGTCTCACCACAGGGTGACTCCCTGTAGGGCATTCACAAACAACGCAACTGTATTTGTTAGCATTCTGTGTTCCAAGGGGAAACTGACCTGATGGCCGTATTCTAATGCCCTTTTGTTCACAGCACAAAACCGGAAGCCTGCTCAAAAGAGCTCCAGGGCTGGAACGACAGGGGGCTGTGGGTCAGGACTGAGGGGCAGCGGCAGAGCTGTAGGTGGAGAGGCCCAGGACTGGAAGGGTAGAGGGGCAGCAGGCCAGGACTGAGGGACAGTGGCTGGGGAGCAGGCTGGAATAGGAGAAACGAGATTTACACAGGTTGTGAAGCAAGAGAGAAACCGTTGCTTTGATTCATATATTGTCTGGACTGAAGATGCTCAGGATAGCAAGTTTGGGACACTGGCCTATCTCTAGTTTTGCACCCAGAGAAACAGCTTCCTGACCCCGACTGGGGCCTCGGTGTGATTCCTTTATAGAAATGTCACTCACCAATGGCAGGAGAATGGCGTAAGTGGGGCTAGAAGTACGAGCAGAACTCTGGGCGAACTAGCTGTCTGATCTTCATGTACCCTAAATTTGCCAGGGCTCGAGAAGCTGGAGGAATAAGGGTGACTCTTTGCCTGGGGGGATTTTGTGTCTTGTTGTATAGCGACCCCCAAGGTGTGAAAGTGCCGGGCAGGTTTCCAGCCCTGTCAGAGACAGAGGGGTCAGACTGAGCCAGATACATGCAGTGTCATGGAAACTCTCTCTTTTCCAAGCACTCTATCAGGTGCCCTCCCTCCCATCTCCCGCAGACCCCACTAATACAGTGTCTCTTTGTCACCATCACAATGGTGCTGATCACCTCTAACCTGCTGCCCTGTCCCCCAAATTAGCATGAAGCTCATTTTCCCCCAAAGGGGTCTTGGAGGACAAGATTATGGGGATAATTATAGGGTGTTGCCTTTTATTACAGGCCTTTAGAAAGGGATCTCAGACCCAGGGCCCTGGGAGGCCTTTGATCTCAGCCTTTGAAACCCTATAGCCCTGGTTAAGGAGACAGTTTCCATGTCGATCGTTTCCATGTGGGAACAATAGGCCCTTTATGCAGCCAGCCTGGGCTGGAGCGTCAGTCTACCCCGCCCCCCCCCCCCCCCGGCCTGTGTGTGCCGGCTGTGGAAAGGGACGGGCTCTGGATCAGAGTTCAAGTCAACATCTATAAACAGTATTCTTTCTCTGGGAGCAGTGTGCATGGGAAGGCCTGATCCGTCACGTGCAAATTGCATGAGGGAGGGAGGAGGGGAGATGCAGCTTGCACAGACAGGCAAGGTGGAGCTATAGGGGGGAGGGCACTGGTGGCTCCTGCATCGGGCGGGGGGGCAGCGACCATTTGTATGTGCTCCCCCGGAGGCCGCTAGTGCTTTGGGTAGGGCGGGGACATGGCCAGGACCCTCCCCGCCTCTTTCACAGTGGGTGGCTCCTGGAAGGGGAGCATGTGCTGCAACCTGCCAAAGCTATAGGTAGGCCTGGCTCCTGGAGACACCACAGCTGCCCCGATGTCCCATGGCTCCGGCCCTGGCACAATGCAACCTCTGCCCCTCTGAACCACAGAGCCCTCTGTCGGAGACAGACGTGCCACTTTCCTGTGCCCATGGTGGGGGTCAGGGGTGGGCACTGACCACCTGGCCATCAACAGACTCAACGTCGCAGAAGGGAATGGCCCCAGCGCTGTCATGTCTAGTGGGGGAATTTCCCAGTTACTTTCAGGAAATGTCACACAACTGGATCATTTCTACCAGTGCACAGTGGGTGACACTGGGGATGGGCCCACGTGGGTTAATTTAGCCTGCAGGAGAGTTTGATCGCTCCGAGCACTGAATTCCTGTCTAGATCCCCAGCTCAGGAATGGCACAGAGTCACAGAAATGCGGGGCTGCAAGGGACCTCAAGAAGTCCTCAAGTCCAGCCCCTACGCGGAGGCAGGACCAAGTAACCCTAGACCAGCCCTGCCCAGTGTGTGTCCAACCTGACTTCAAAAACTTCCAATGAGGAGGATTCCATCACCTCCCTTGGGAGCTTGTTCCAGAGCTTAACTCAGAGTTAGGAAGTTTTCCCTAATCTCTAACCTAAATCTCCTTTACTGCAGATTAAGCCCATTACGGCTTGTCCTACTTTCAGTGGACATGGAGAACAGTTGATCACCATCCGCTTTATATGAGCTTTTCGCATATTTGCCAACTGTTCTCAGGTCCCCCCTCTGACGTCTTTTCTCCAGACTAAACATACCCAGGGTTTTTTTAACCTTTCCTCATCGGTCAAGGTTTCTAAACCTCATTTTGGTTGCTCTCCTCTAGACTCTCTCCGATTTATCCACATCTCCTGTAAAGCACAGTTCCCAGAACCAGACACAGACTCCAGCTGAGGCCTCTCCACGCCAAGTAGAGGGGACAGTTACCTCCCTTGTTGTGTCTTACATACAGTCATCGCCAGAACCAGCTCCACCCTCCAGCAACACCTGCATAAGAACCCTGGTGTAGATAGGTGGCTGCTGCTGGTGGACCTCGGGGGTCAATAGGGTGCTGGTGGAAGACCTGAGCAAGCACTAGCAATTTGGGGGTGTTTTTGCAAACCTCCTTAGGGTAGAGAAAGGTTTGGGAAGGGAGCTGGTTCCATGGCCAGGTCAGCCCTTGGCCCCTCTACTGAGGCCTGGTCTGCAGTGTGGAGAAAGGCGTCATGTTAGAGAGCATGATAACTCAGTGGAGCATTGTCACAGTGTTAAGGACAGCAGGGTTAGCTGGATGGTGGCTAGCACTGTGCTCCCCTACTAAGAACATTTGCTAACATGATGCTTTTCCGCTCTATACATACAGAGGAGGCGCGAGTTTCCTACCCACATGTCAGTTGTGATGGTGTTTTGTGTGACGTGGGTGTCTTTCTGTTAGGACCTTTCTGTTAGGAACTGCTCTTCCCAGCTTCATGCTGGGACTGTGTGCAGAGGGTGAAACATTCACAACACCACCCTGGCAAAAAAGGAATTGTGTGGGTTGTCTTGGCAAAGCGCGCAGCCATCCCAAATTCCCCAGCTCTGACCTGCGGGGTGTAAAGCCAGCTCTGGCCCGTGGAAGTTGGGAACCGCAGTGCCAGGTGCAATGGGCTCCAGTTTTCATCGATCCATCAGTTCCAAGGCCAGAAGGGACCACGGTGATTATCTGGTCTGACCTCCTGGATAACACAGGCCTGCGCTGAGTTAATTCCTCTCTGAACTAGAGCAGATCTTCTAGAAAAACATCAGGTCTTGATTTTAAAATAGCCAGTGAAGGAGAATCCGACCTTGAGCCCTTGGGAAGTTGTTCCAATGGCTAATTATCTTCACTGTTAAAAATGTGCACCTTTTTTCCAGTCTGAATTTGTCTAGCTTCAACTCCCAGCCATTGTATCTTGTTAGACATTCGTCTGCTGGACAGAAGAGCCCATTATCAAAGTTTTGTGCTCCATGAAGGTACTTACAGACTGTGATCAAGTCACCCCTTAACCTTCTCTCAGTTAAACTAACCCAGTTAAGCTCCTGGGATCTCTCGCTATAGGGAAAGTTTTCCAGTCCTGCAATCATTTTCATGGCTCTTCTCTGCACCCTCTCCAATTTATCAACACCTTCTGGATTTGTGGGCACCAGAACAGGACATAGGATTCCAGCAGCAGTTGCACTAGTGCAAAATACAGAGAGAAAATAACCGGTCTACTCGTATTTGAGATTCCCCTGTTTATACATCCAAGGATTGCATTGGCCTTTTCAGCCACAGTATCACACTGGGATTCTGCTGATTATCCACCATCACCCCCAAATCTCTTTTGTAGTCTCTGCTTCCCAAGATAGAATCCCCCATTCTGTATGTGTGGCCTGCATTCTTTGTTCCTAGATGTGTAGCTTTACATTTGCCCCGATTGAAACATGTATTTTTTGCTTGTGTCCAGTTTACCAAGTGATCCCAGATCACTCTGTGTCAGTGACCTGTCCTCTTCCGTCTTTACCCCTCCCCCAATTTTGGTGTCATCTGTAAACTTTATCGGTGATGATTTTATACTTTTATCCAGGTCATTGATAAAAATGTTAAATAGCGTGAAGCCAAGAACCAGTCCCCATAGGAGCCCACTTGAATCACCCCCACTCGGTGATGGTTCCCCATTTACAGTTATATTTGGGGCCTTATCAATTAGCCAGTACTGAATCCATTTAATGTGAGCTGTGTTAATTTTATTTCATTTTAGTTTCTTAATCATAACATGTAATCTTATCAAATATGGCAACCAGTTAATGTGACAGGATCTAGTTTCCCATGTTGATTGGCATTGATTATACCTCATTTTGTGTTAATCAAATCCCATATCAACTGCTCCATTGTTCTGATTAACGGAAGGCTGGACTGGTCTTCAGATGGACAAACTAGTGAGAAGCCACTTTGCCTGCTCAGTTCTCAACAGATTTCAGAGTAACAGCCGTGTTAGTCTGTATTCGCAAAAAGAAAAGGAGGACTTGTGGCACCTTAGAGACTAACCAATTTATTTGAGCATAAGCTTTCGTGAGCTACAGCTCACTTCATCGGATGCATACTGTGGAAACTGCAGAAGACATTATATACAACAGAGATATTCTGTAGTGGGGTTAGCCATCACAGAGAGAGGGGTGTGTATGGGGATGGATAACTAGAGAGAGCTAGAGGGAGGGATGTATGTGGGGACAGAGAGATAGAAAGCAAGCGAGATAAAGGAGTGCATATGGGGATAGATAGAGGAGCGTATATGCGGATGGACGGATAGAAAGAGGAGGATCTCCCCTGCATTCCCGGCTGATGTGACAGTCCTTGATTGTGGTGTGTTGGAAATATAGATGCAACACTCTACGAGTTTCTGTCTGAATTGGGAAGAATCCAAAGACTGGGAATGGCACAGAACAGCGGGTTTCCTTGTAGCTTGAGGATTTCACTGATGTCTGCTCTTGTTCATCTAGGACCCAGTAGCTAGGGTTGCAGACCTGCTTCCCATCCACTGCTTGCTCTCTCTGTAGATCCAGGGAGAGGGGGGACACTGCCAAGTGTCTCAGCTGCTGACTCTCTCAGATGGCCTGGAACACCGAACACCTGTGATTGTTCTGGCCTAGCACTCAGGTGGTTCACTAGCTGAGCTTATCCACCTGTTTTTGTTACAGATAGAGGAGTGGGTTTTTTGTTCCCTCCATTGCTTTGTTACTGCTTCTACTTGAGCATTCCCTGGCAGGGGCCGGGAATGACGGCGTAGAAATCAGAATGCCAGATCGCTTTGTAGATCTGATTAACAACATACTGAGTTCTCTCTCCAGGTGACCCACTGAAACTCCTTTCTGGCTACCAGCGTTAGCCAGGTTAGCTAGGTATCAGTTTCTGCACGGCAGGGTTATAAATAGCAGAGGCTGCATAGTGCTTCAATGGGGCTGAATCCTGCAGTAAGGCAAGTTGCTTCAAGTGGCCATTTACTTCCAAACAAAATTCCACTGGAACCCTTGAGGATGCTTTAAAGACCACCGTGGTATGTGGTCACTTGTGACAGGTTCACCCCTTAATGTGTAGTAAGCCCCAAATTGGCCTGCTTTAAATTCAAGTGTTGAGACGTGTCCAGGGAGTTCTCGGACCCAGGTTTTCAGAACTTTGTGCTGAGAGTGAACATCCAGTTTGCATGAACGGTTTCCGCCCAGCTGCAGACCAGCGCGGTATTTGCGTGGGCAAATGGCCAGTTAAATGCATAACTAGCCACGTGAATGCACAATGATGGTGGCACATTTACATTTTGCATGTGACTAGTCATTTGTATTGCAATCGTGCCTGTCATGGGTTGGGGCCGCTTCATGCCAGGCACAGTAACCCCGTGTGTACACAGATACTACAATGATAAGCACTGTAGACAGTCATGAGAGAGATTTAAATCTGGCTTTAAATATTTGAACACTCCCTCCTTGTGCTGTGCATGCATGGGTAGAAATACAAAGGAGCCACCCAAGTTAACTGGGCGCAAGGAAACAATATGAATTTTTATATGGCTAAATGAAAATGTATGCATCTGGGAACAAAGAATGCAGGCCACGCCGACAGGATGGGGGGGCTCGCTCCTGGGAAGCAGGGACTCTGAAAAAGATTTGGGGGTCATGGTGGATAATCAGCTGAACAGGCGCTCCCAGTGTGATGCTGTGACCAAAAGAGCTAATGCACAGACAGGGGAATCTGGAGTAAGAGCAGAGACCAGAGAAGTTATTTTACCTCTACCTGGCACTGGTGTGACTGCAGCTGGAATCCTGTGTCCAGGTCTGATATCCACAATTCAGGAAGGAGGTTGATAAATTGGAGAGGGGTCAGAGAAGAGCCCCGAGAATGATGAAAGGATTAGAAAACCTGCCTTAGGGTGAGAGACTCAAAGAGCTCAACAAAGAGAAGGTTAAGGGGTGTCTTGATTACAGTCTATAACAGGGGTGGGCAAACTATGGCCCGTGGGCCACATCTGGCACACCAGCCCATTTAATCCAGCCCTTGAGCTCCTGCTGGGGAGCGGGGTCTGGGGCCGCTCTGTGTGCTTGTGCTCTGGCTCGGCATGTTACCAGAAGCAGCGGCATGTTCCTCCTCCGGCTCCTAGGTTTAGGGGCAGCCAGGGGACTCTGCGCGCTGCCCCCACCCCAAGTGCTGCCCCCTCAACTCCCATTGGCCAGGAACTGCGGCCAATGGGGAGCTGCAGGGGTGGTGCCTGCGGACGGGGCAGCGTGCAGAGGCACCTGGTTGTGCCTCTGTGTAGTGTAAGAGCTGGAGGGGGGACATGCTGCTGCTTCCAGGAGTTGCTTGAGATAAGCACTGCCCGGAGCCTGCACCCCTGAGCCCCTCCAGTGCCCCAACCCCCAGGCCTGATTCCCCTTCCCACCCTCTGAACCCCTCGATACCAGCCCGGAGCACCCTCCGGCACCCCAAACACCTCATTCCCAGCCCGACCCCAGAGCCTGCATCTCCAGCCGGAGCCCTCGCCCCCAGCACCGCAACCCTCTGCCCCAGCCCAAAGCCCCTCCCACACCCTGAACTCCTCATTTCTGGCCCCACTCCAGAACCCTCCTCCGCTTGTGAGCATTCAGGGCCCGCCATACAATTTCCATATCCAGATGTGGCCCTCGGGCCAAAAAGTTTGCCCACCCCTGGTAAATAAGTACCTGCAGGGGGAACAAAGATTGAACAGTGGGCTCTTCAATCTATCAGAGAAAGATCTAACAGATGGGATTCGCCCAACAGTTCTGGAGGCACTTAAATATGAAATTGAAGAACTACTTAACTGTCCTATGTAACCTATCACTTAAATCAGCCAGATGGCAGGAGGGTAGCTAATATCATGCTGATTTTTAAAAAAGGCTCCAGGGGCGATCCTGGCAACAGGATCCGTAAGCCTAACTTCAGTACCAGGCAAATTGGTTGAAACCGTAGTAAAGAACAGAATTACCGGACATATAGATGAACACGATATGTTGGGGAAGAGTCTGCATGGAGTTTGTAAAGGCAAATCATGCCTCACCAATCTATTAGAATTATTTGAAGGTGTCAACAAGCATATGGACAAGGGGGACCCAGTGGATATAGAGTACTTAGATATTCAGAAAGCCTTCAACAAAGTCCCTCACCAAAGGCTCTTAAGCAAAGTAAGGAGCCCGGGGATAAGGGGGAAGGTCCTCTCATGGATCAGTAACCGGTTAAAAGATAGGGAACAAAGGGTAGGAATAAACGGTCAGTTTTCTCAGTGGAGAGAGGTAAATAGTGGGGTCCCCCAGGGATCTGTAATGGGAACAGTTCTATTCAACATATTCACAAATGATCTGGAAAAAGGGGTAACCGGTGAGGTGGCAAATTGTGCAGACGATATAAACGAGGGTTGTGTATTTGGGTTGGAGATGGAGGGGGGGGGATGGACAGAATGAACTGGACAGTCTCACTCTGAACAGCAGCCTCAGTGAACCCTCCGTGTTTGAATTCTGTGTGTGCTTCCCCTGCCCTCTGCTCTTGCCTCCTCTCCGATACCTTTGGCTTTTGCAAATCAAATAAGGATGGGGCGGCCATCACGCAGCTGAGTAGCTAAGGCCTGGGGGGGGAACAGAACGCAGGGCCCCTCATTTGCCAGTTAAATTCCTGAAGGAGAGGGAGCCGTGCCCATGCCCTGAGTTTTTAACAGAGCTAAAAGAATCCTGCCCAAAGCGTACCTGCAAACGTGCGTTTGAATTTTTAAACACCTTCCCCTGGCCAATGGGCTAGGTTGGGTCAGCCGGTGCTACGCCTCCTCCCAAGCGTGGCAAGCGCCCCTCGCTCAGGAGTCGTCATGATCCAACCGAGCAGCGTGAGAAGGGCGCCCAGCAGAACACCCACTGCCGGGTCAGCTCTCCAGGGCAGCGGGGGCCTAGCCTCGGCCACCTGCCCCGCTCTGGCTCATTCCACACAAGCAGCGTGGTTACCTGAGCTAACCAGGGCAGGGGGAAGCCTCCTCCTTTGGCCAAGCCCAGCGAGTCGGTGCCTGCCCGTACCTGGCCTAGCTCCCCCAGGCATGCCGGCAAAGCTAGCCCTTCACTGTGGCTGGGAGCCTGGCCATCTGCCGCCATGGGTGCTGACCCAATGACCTGGCCCCGGTTCCCCAGAGAGTCTGGCCTGGCAAAGATGCCTGGGAGTTGGCTAACCGGCAGGAAGGCCCTGTGCAGGGAAGGGGAAAGCCCTCGCCGGCTCAGACAGGGAAGCTGGCTCTGCTGCCAGCTGGTGGAGAGCAGGCGTCAGGAGCAGGGATGGTATCCTTCCTACACCTGTGCTGGGGCAGTGAACCCTGCGGAGAGCTCATGAGAATGGCCCCCAGCCAATACTGGGCTTACAATGGCACCAGCTGGGCCCATGCTCAGAAGGGGCCCCAGCCTGCTCTGCTTGCCCTGCGCCCCGACACCCCGCTCCTCCCCGCATCTACCACTTGCTCCTCTCGGCCTGCCTGCCGGACTCCTCTCCACCCCATGGCCCCACCTGCCAGCTTCGCTCTGCCCCCTGGCCGGACCCCAGTGCACCTCCGGCTCCAGGCTTGTGGGGTCCCACCTGTCTCCCCGGAGCTGAGCCACCTGCGACTGATGCAGAAGCCTGGCCACTCTCGGCCAGTTGGGGGGTGGGCAGGTGGGGGGCTTGTTTGGGCCCCTCCAGGCAAATGGGTCCTGATGGAGCCCGGCAGGGGCAGGCTCTGGCCTGGCTGATTGCACCACTCCCGAGGGGCTGGAGCGATTCCCAGCCCTGGGACCAGCCCTGGCTGCACTGATATTTCAGCCCGGCAGACACAGTCGCCTCCCAGCAGGGCCGGTGAGTGGGGCCAGCAGGCAGGGCGTGGGGGAGGGGGTCTCTGGGAAGTCTCGGGGGGTGCTGGGCTGTGAGCGGGGGGCGGGAAGATCTGTGTGTTGGGGCACTAGGGAGTGGGGATTCTGTGTGGGGTGCTGTTGTGGTAGGGCCTGGGGGGGGGACTGGGCATAGCAGGCCAGGGGGGCTTTGGTCATAGGGAATGGGGGGGCATTCTGGTGTTGGGCAGGAGGGTTGTGTGGCATGGCATGGGCGCACCCCTGAGGGGAAGGGGCATGCTGGCAGCACAGGGTTGGGCGGGCCATTGTGAGTCTGGCAACTGCCAGTTTGTAAATAGTGCCCTCGTGCTGGGCGGAGCGGGGCCGCCCTTACCATGCCACATTGCCCCTGACTGGCCCCTCACTCTGGGAACTGAGCCCTCTGCGCCATGCTCCATTGCCTCCATGGGGGGCCCACAAATATGTTTGGGGCTGGACCCACAAAAGGTGAATCCGGCTCTGATTCCTAGCTCACACAGCACACTGCAAGTAGCTCCTCTGCCTTGGCACACAGCTGGGTATCTACTTTGCCAACCATGGGATGCGCCCAGTGAGATCGCTCCCAGCTTTCCCTACATCCCATTTAAATCCCCTGGCCCATACCCAGCCACACCCCATTAACAGACCCACTGCATATTCCTTTAGCAGCCCTGTATGCAGGGACAACACTGCGGAGGGGGTGGGTAGTTCCCCAGCAGGGCAGGCCCAGGTGCAGGGAAGCTGTAGTGTAGACAGGGCCCAGGCGTGGCGTCTACCGGCTCACAGCGCCCAGAGGATGGCACCTCTAAATTTGACTCAGAGAGGCAGCGGGGATGACAGGTCAGGGCTGCAGAGGTGGCAGGGAGGATGGGCGTTAGTGGATGCCATGGGAGTGAAGGGGGTCACTGTCCAGCGAAGGAGATGGAGGGGCGAGCCCTGGGCATGCTGACGGATGTGAGGGCAGGGGGAGGAACCCCAGGAGGTCCTGCAGGAGCCATCAATCGGGAGTGAGTACAGAGCCCCCCCGAGGAGCAGGCTGTGGGGGAGGGGGCAAACAAAGGCAAAGCAAGATCGGGTCCTAACCGCGCGTGTATGCGTGAGCCTGCGTGTGCACAGGCATATCCGTGTATCATGTGAGTGTGTGCACATGGGTGGTTGTGTTTCCCAAAGTGACAGGGAGGTGGAAAAGCAGAGCCACTCAGAGCAAAGCCCCAGCGCTCTCCTGGGACCTCCTGCGCTGAGCTAGTGGGGGGATGGGGGGCTGCTGCCCCTGGAGAAAGCAAACAAGGTATCGGATTATATCAGCTAAGGGGGCACGGGGCCTGGCCCATGGAGGAGGTGGAGTGCAGAGCTTGGGCACTGCCCCGTGCTACCTGCAGAACCAGTCAGTGATGCAGGGGACGGCTGCAGGGTGCTGGGCCAGGTGCTGGGCCCCCTCCCAAGGCACACGGCTCGCTTAGCACTCACGGGGTTAAGGCAGAGCTATATTTCTGGGCCTCTGTCTCCTGATGACTGTGTTTCGGAGCCGCCCCGTGTTCCGTAACATGATAACGTTAGAGTCAGCCACAGTGCGACAGGGGCTGGATGGTTTTGTGTTCCCAGCGCACCACCTCTCCCACGCAGGGTCTGTCTGTTGATAAAATCAGAGAGAACCCTTAATGCTTTGGTGGGGAAACTGAGACACAGAGCGTTTTAGGGCCCTGGCTGAGGGCATGCAACCAGCAGCAGAGCCAGGCCTGGAACCCAGGAGTCCTGACTCCTCACCACCTGCACTATCCGCAGAATCTCTGTTCCCCAGTGCCCTGGCATCTGAGTGCCTCACAGTCTTAGCTGTCTTTGTCCTCACACATCACTGTGCGGTACAGCAGGGCTATTATCCACATGACACAGAGGGGAATCTGAGGCACAGAGGGACTAAAGCACATGCCCAAGGTCCGACAGGCAGTCTGTGGCAGAACATGGTCTCCAGTGAACCCTGAGCCCCACAGCTGCCCAAAGCCAGGAATAGAAGGGCTCTTTCTTGGGAAGAAGGATGGGCTCATGGATTGGTCCCTGTCTGGCCCCTCAGGAGATCTTGGATCAATTCCTGGCTCTTCTGCAGACTCCCTGGGTGCCCCTGGGCCAGTCACATGGGCCCAGATCATCACAGGCATTTAGGCTTCTAACTTCCATTGATATCAATGAAGATCTGGGCCTTAGCCGCTCTGTGCCTCAGGTTCCCATCTGGACACTGGAGATAGCAGCGCTGCCTGCCCCAGGGGGATTGGTGACAGTGCGAATGGAGGAGCCGAGATGGGATAATGTTGGGGCCAGCTGAAACCCAGGAGTCCTGACTCCCTGCTTGAGCCACAAGACCCACTCCCAGAGAGTGACCGCTAGGACCACCCGAGTTTCACCAAGTGTCAGTGCAGCAAGCAAGAGCTGCCCCCTGCCCATACTGTGTCTGGCTGAGCCCTTGTGGCTGCTTTGCAGGTGACTAAAGGTGAGCAAACAGGCATGGGGCCTGGCGCACGTCCCAGCAGGTGGGCGTGGGCAGGCCCAGGGAGGTGCCACCAATGGGAGTTGCAGAGAGTGGGAGGATGAATCAGGCAGAAACTGCTGCCCTGGCACTGTGTGGTCGTATGGGCCACAAACAGGAACCTGTCTCGCCCCGAGAGCTTCAGATAGGAGTACCCAGAGAACTACCCAGCAAAGACCCCCCCACCCCAGCTTGCTATGCCCCAAACCCTCTAGGGACGTTCCCACCCACCACAGAAAGTCCCTGCTCCTAGGAAGTGACTGTACCCGCATATACACTGTCCCCTAAGGCAGGCCCCATCCACGACAGGGGGAGACCCCAGCCCACAGGAGACAGTGCATCCCCACCACCCAGAGCAGCAGGACACAGACCCGTCCCCAAACCTGATCCCCCCTAGGCAGACCATCCATCCTGAGCCCCCATCCCCAGGACAGAACCCTCCTGGGAAGAGACTCCCCTGCCCCACCCACCCACACACAGGAGGGACCCTTACCCTCAAGCAATGTTGTCATGTTGCATCCTGAGTCTCACAGTCGTTGCTGCTTTGCCTTAAAGCCCCAGCTCCCGGAGTCAGGTGATGACAGGAGACTCTCAGTTTTGTAGTCAACGTCTGGCCCTGGGGGCTGGGGTGGAAATGTGTTCCCTACAGGCTCCAGGAGGTGAATAAAGAACCTACCATAAGTACCTGTGACAACCTCAGAATCCTGATTTTGGAGCCCTTGGGGTTAGTGGCACTGCTCCAGAGATCCCATCACCTAGGCAGGGCCCCGTCTGCCTCACTACACGCTCCCCCAAGGAGCCCAGGCAGTCGCCGGTCAGTCCATCCCACTCTGCCCAGTCCCAGGGGGCTGGATCTAGGGCAGAGGCACAGGCCTGCTCCATGGGAGCATCCCTTTCGCCTGTCCTGTGCAGCTGGGGATGCTGCTGCAGTGAGCATCTCCCCCCTGCTCTGTGGGTATTACGGGTCCCACCCCCTTCCGACCAGTGAGACGGGTAGGTTACAGCCCCGGGTTCAGAGCCTGGCTCTGCAGCTCAAGCTTTCACAGTTGCTGCTCTCAGCTCGGGAGGGCCCCCCTTGGGTCCCTGACGGTGGGCACCCCAGACACGTGTATGGCTGACAGTGACACAGTAAGAGGCCCTGTTCAGGGAGCTCTGCAGCGCTGGGAGGCTTCCTCCCGAGGGGAGCCAGGCAGGTCACGTTGCTTCCACCCTCTCCCAGGGTGAGGAGGGGGTGAGGGCAGAGCGAGGGGCCTGGTTTCAGAGGAAGTACGTTTCCCCCCCCCTTTGTTCCGGTGCAACCAGGGCGTGTTTCATTCAGTAACGACCCAGAGCCTGGCAGGGACCAAAGCCTGATGTTTGTCACTCGGCAGCCGCTTGCTTGCCCAAGTTGTTGTGTGAGGGGCTCTTCGAGAGCTCCTGGAATGGGGTCAAGCTAGGAGCTGGGACCCAAGCCCCACCATGGATTCCCCCGATGGCACATCGCTTCCCCTCTACCTACCATCCTGAGAGAACGGGATGATCGCAGGCACGAGGGCTGTGCCAACTAGCAGGATGACATTGCAGATTTATAGCTTTTAGAGAGCCCCACTCAAGGTTGCAGTCCCAATGTGCTAGACATGGTACAAACATACAGGGAGAGGCAGCCCCTGCTCCGAAGCACTTACATTCTTAACAGAGAAGGGGAAACTGAGGCACGGAGCGGAGAATTGACTTGCCGCAGGTCAGGCAAGTGGCTGAGCCGGGGGAGAACCCACTAGCCCTCGCTGCCTGCTCTGTGACAGGCTTTGCAGGTGTAACAAGCTACATATGCTGCAGCGTTACTCTGGACATGACTTGGCTCCCAGCTGCCGAGTGGGAACCTGATCCAGGGGCTGGGTCAGCACCAGGTCACTGCTCTCGTGTCTCTTCGGAAAGGTGCTGGGCGGGGCCCTGTTCCGCCCGATCTCCCCGTCTATTCTGTCCTCTGTTTCCTGCCACCTGGTAAATCTCCCTGTGCTTGCTCCCCGGCCCACGCAGGTCTGCCGGAGACACCCGGCGTGGAGAATGCGGCTCTTATACAACCTGCCGGGAGCAGCAGCCCCTGAGTGGCTGGTCGGGGGCAGGGCGTCCTCCCCACGGACCAGCAGTGCCAGTGGGTCTTGCAGCGTGGCTGAGGAGACATTTAATCAGGCCCTAGAGAGCAGGGGAGCTTTCCCAGTTAGTCCCCACTGGATTTTGTCATGTTTATTAGTGGGTGAACTGGGACAGTGGAACCAAGAGGCCGAAAAGGGGCCTGGAAAGCAGCACAAGACATGAGGGACTGAACTGACGAGTCCCTGGGTGCTCTGGACATGAATGCATGGGCCACCCCCGCCGCGCAGACTCCGTCACCACAGTCCATCCCTCCAGCAGGGTGAGGGAGCTGACTGGCTGGGAACTCCTGCCCGCCCCGCCCAGCCGACATGGATATTACTGGGCTGACGAGCCTTCCCCCTCTCTGACAGATCATTCCTGGGACTGACGTGACCTGAGTCATCCTTGTTCTGCCCCTGGAGGTAGCTGAGTGTTGTCATCTGCTTGCTAGAGCTAGGGAAACTGAGGTTGCGGAGGGGCTGTGGCTTGTCCGAGGCTACAGGGCGAGCTCCAGGACTAAAACACATGCATTCCTGGGGCCCAGGCCTGTGCTCAGACCCCCCCCCCGGGGATGCACTGCCTAGGTGCTCTTCACCTGGTGGGGCTTGGGGCACTTGTTCACATTCGTTGTGGCCTGGGACCAGAGAAACTGGCAGCCCGTGAGGCCGAGCCGGGCTGGCTGCCCCTGGGGCCCTCTGTGACCCCGGGAGCAAGAGAACGGCAGAGGTGACTCTGCCCCTGGGGCCGGGGGCGAGGCCGAGGCCATGCCTAGTGCAGCTTTTCATGCCTGTGTATTGGGAAGGGGCCCATGCAGCAGGTATCTGGGTACTGCGTGGCAGCCAGAGCCAGCCCAGCCTTTGCAGTGCCTTCGCCCACGTGCCAGCTAGGGGGGCCAGTGGCCCATGCAGTGGACTGGGAGGCAGTGACCTGGGTTCTATTCCCGGCTCGGTCAGTGAGTCACCGCCCCTCTCTTTGCCATCCTTTCTCCATCTCGAAAAGGCTATTGAACAGTAACACCTGCAGACCGCTCCTGAGATCAGGGCTTGCGGGGAGCTGAGACATGGCATGCCCAAGGGCCAGCGCTCTGCAGGAAAATCTGCTTTCCAGTCGGAGAGCTAAAGTCAGCTGAAAAGGTGGCCGCAAAGCTCAGGGGGAGACTGTGGCAGAGTCCAAAATTGGTACCTTGGGCACCTCACAATCTTTCACATACTCACAGGTAGGGCAGGGCTTTTGTTCCCATTGTACAGGCCCTGGCAGCATAAGGGACTGCCCCAAGGAGTCTGTAGCAGATGAGGGTCTCGAACCCAGGTCTTCAAGGCCTAGGTCTATGTCCTAACCACTAGGCAAGCCTTCCTCTTTAGAGACAGCCTCACCCAGATAGTACATTATTTTCAAAGCTCTGGATTTAACGCTCTGTATACATGCATCCGATGAAGTGAGCTGTAGCTCAAGAAAGCTTATGCTCAAATAAATTGGTTAGTCTCTAAGGTGCCACAAGTCCTCCTGTTCTTTCTGTGGATACAGACGAACGCGGCTGCTACTCTGAAACCTGTATAAATAGTTATTACTACTGTTTCCCCTGTAGCTAGTGACCCCGTCCTTGCCAATATTAATGAGCTCGGTGCCAGGCCAGGCCGGGTTCCCGCGCATGTACCCTAACCTGCCGTGGGGCTGCGGGCTGCTCCATGCCCCAGAGGCACTTGCTCCCAGGGGGCCAGAGCATAGAAGTTCTGTTTCATGAAGGATTCTGAGCTTTCAAAATCTGGTTTCTGAATTGGAGCAAAAACCTGAACATTTTGAAATTATCCAAGAAGGAAAATTTGAGAAGAAAAAAATGCATTTGCAGTCACTCGAAACATTTGAGTGAGATTTTGGACTTTTAATTTTGTTTTGTGTTATGCTGTAACAGCAGATTTAAAAATTGTATTAAAGTTAATGTACAAAATCCAATTTACACAAGTTACGAGGGAAAGTTCTGTACATCTGGGATCAGGCTTGGGTTATGGGGGATTGTGAGTATTGGTTACAAGGTTCACGAGGTATATACATATTACATAACCAGCATAGATCCAGAGTGGGGTGTGGGAGTTTTTAAAGCGTCAATGGACAAGTGGGCGCAGGTGTGCCACCCATGGAATGTATTAAGAGTCCAAGTCAGTATTGGTGTAGAGGATAAGTACATGGGTGGGGTGTGTCACTCGGTTCATCAGGGAAGAAAGTGGGTTATTTCCCTGGTCGGTTCTCGGTACTTGACCTGGTACTGGCGGTGTCCCGTGATGTGTTCCATGTAGATGTCTCTGGACCACCTGATGGTGTCAGACACCATGAGCTGTCTCATGAGCCGGGTGTAGCATTGTAATATAACGCACGATTATGCAAACGGGAGGTTTTTGACATTGTTGGAACCTTTCCCCCCTTTTTTATTCCCCAAGCGAAATTCTGGTAAAATCGACCCAGGTTTTGTGAAGTGGTTCAGTTTCGACAGAAGCACGTATTCAGCTGGAATGTGGGTCTACTGAAGCTTCTCTGCCAGTTCTAGTGAGGAGCACCCCGGCTCTTTCCTGCACTTGAAGATGAACTGTGAGCTGGCAATGGCCATATGCTGGGCCCAGGCAGGGACAGGGCTTAGGGCCCATTACTAGCAAAGGAAAGTGGTGGCCACAGAGACTAGCAGGCAAGAGTGGGACAGCTTGTCTAGCAGCAAGGGCTGGCGGTAGCAGTGCTGGGATGGGCAGCCAGTGCCGAACAGATCCCCCGAAGCTGGGCCAGAATTTTCCAATGGAACATTTTTCCATCCAAAAAAGTCATTTGGTCAAAATTGAAACTTTCCGCGGGGATGTGTCCCTTTCAAGGACATTGCTTTTAAAAACAAAATCAAACCAAGCATTTTGGTGCTGTCATTTCGACGGGATTGGATTGGCACCTTCCATTTTTTTAGATTAGAAGCGACTTTTCATTTTGAATTTGATAATATCATATCATAATTCCAATCAATCAAAAGCCAAAACTGAAAGAAAACATTTACTGAGACCCAGAACCCAGGTTGTTGTTGTTTTAGGTTTCGTACTGAGGGAAATTTTGAAATTCTTTCTTTGTCCCAATTTGGAACAAATCCAGATTTTGAAATCACAAATTGCACCAGAAAATGGCAATTCCAGCTCCCCCCAGCTCTCTCCAAAGCCATGTGATTAGGACTTTCCAGCAGGCACACGGATGTGCCCTGGCTTTATGCAGCCCGCTTTATTGTCAGCTCTCTGCATGATTCATGCATGGCCCCTGTGCCAGCTGGTGGGAAGGGCCCGGTTTCATGTTATGGGGCCTTACATTTTTATTGCCAGCCGGCTTGATTACAAAACTAGATCTGTGCCATTGCCCTCCGGATCAGGTGAGAACTCACGTTACAGGCTGGAGCTACTGTCATTGCTCCCCTGGGGAAGGTCAGTGGGCAGGGCTGCAGGTCTGCAATGTAACCCATTGGGAGAGAAGGCACCTTGCTCCCTGGGTGCCTTCTGCTAGGGAGACGAAGTGTCTGTTTTCCCCAGCTCCCGCCGGAGAACAGCAAGGCAGCCGGGCCAGCCCCATCAGTAAGAGCTGGTTGGAGCAGCTGACCAGCGTCTCTTGGGTGGGTGACACTTGGAGAAGCAGAGCAGCAAAACTGATCTGGTCTGTACCAAGCTCTATACCGGCCCTAATGCCTTCAGCTCATACAGGTTGGCAGCTGTAGGTGAAAAACAGCCTTGCCTTGCAAATTGCTTCCCGCAATCAGGTGGTGAGAGCTACGGGTTCAACGAGCAGGAACAAGAGATAATGCAGACGGACAGTGCTGCCCGGAAACTGCTGCGGAAGTTGCATCTGGGCCAGGCCTTGATTTTTATCACTTGTGTTTGTTTTGCAGTAGCGTCTAGGAGCCCCTGTCATGGAGCAGGACCCCCCCGTGCTAGGCACCGGGCCTTCTGTGTCAGGCTTGTTACGGTAGCACGGACCAGGCGGCAGACGGACACAGACCAGACCAACGGCCTCTCTCCCAAAACGGTTTTCATTGAGCCTGGGCAACCTTTGCATCCTGTTCACTTGAGAGAAGTGCCCAGCATCCTGGAGTGCTCTTGCATCCATAGGGCAGATCCACAGCTGGAGTAAATCAGCATAGCCCCAATGGAGTTTTACTGGCTTACACCAGTGGAGGAGCTGGCCTGATATTGTTTGCCATGTTCACCGAAGTATCTCAACCCCTGCTTGGATTTCCATGCAGCCAGGTCCTCAGCCTGCGTGGCTAGGGGCCCAGTTGGAGAGGCCAGCCAGTGTTTCTTGACAGCTTCAGCCTTCAGAAATGTTAACTGCTCTGAAAGCCAAAAGACAGAGCAGAATCGGATGGCACCTCACCAGCTTCCAGGGGCTGCGCTTCCTAACGGCTTAGCTTTGGCACCAGCTTGAGCCTAGAGCCACAGCTACCATAGGGTTGCCAGATGTCCAGTTTTCGACCGGAACACCCGGTCAAAAAGGGACCCTGGCAGCTCCAGTCAGCCCCGCCGACCGGGCCGTTAAAAGTCTGGCTGGCAGTGCAGTGGGGCTGGCAGTGCAGTGGGGCTGGCAGGCTCCCTGGCAGTGGGGCTGGCAGGCTCCCTGGCAGTGGGGCTGGCAGGCTCAGGGCAGGGGCAGTGTGAGCTCAGGGGAGGCCATGGGGGCTCTGCGTGCTGCCCCTGCCCTGAGTGCTGGCTCTGCAGCTCCCATTGGCCAGAAACCGCGGCCAACGGGAGCTGTGGGAGTGGTGCATGCGGGCACGGGCAGCACGTGGAGCCCCCTGGCTGCCCCTGAGCCGGAGGGACATGCCGGCCACTTCCCAGGCGCTCACACCCCTCCCGGAGCCCTCACCCCCTCCTGCACCGCAACCCCCTGCCGCAGCCCAGAGCCTCCTCCCACACTCTGAACCCCTCGGCCCCAGCCCCCTCCTGTACCCCAAACCCCTCATCCCTCGCCCCACTGCAGAGCCCACACCCCCAGCCAGAGCCCTCACCCCCTCCTGCACCCCAACCCCCTGCCCCAGCCTCGTGAAAATGAGCAAGTGAGCAAGGCTGGGGGACAGTGAGTGGCAGAGGGAGGGGGGATGGAGTGAGCGGAAGGCGGGGCCTCAGATAAGGCAGGGGATGGGGCAAGGGTATTCGGTTTTCTGCAGTTAGAAAGTCAGTCGGCAACCCTAAGCTGCTATGGGGTGCTGAGTTTCAGGGGCTGAGCTCCTGGAGGGAGGCTCTCTATCCCATTGCCACGCATCGTGGACACCCCTTGGGGGGAGAAACACAGCAGATCTCTCCAAGAGCCATGCCTGCTGGTGCGATGCCATTTCCACAGGTCCCTGCTGAGCACTCCGGGACCCTGCCGGCTCGGTGGGCACGACAGCTATTTGTGGATTTACATCGACGTGACTGCTTCTGCCCAGTGGGAACAAAGGTGCACCCTAGAAACAAATCCAGCCTCAGGCCTGGGGAACCAGACGCTACCGGTGCTAATCCTGTGGTTTGCATGGTGATCATGAGAGCTGGAGCTAACCCCTGAGAATAATCCTCTACACACATGTTGAAATCACCCGAGACACTTGACCTCAGCAGACCAGGCCAGCTCAGCAAGGAGCCGGACCCTGGGCCCGTTGAAGCTAGGAGTACAAATCCCATTGATTTCAAGGGCCCTGAGAGGAGATCCACAAATAAACCGCCTTTCCACTCAGTGATCCTTGCCTGGGGCTAGCCCTCTCACTGGGTTTTCAGCACCTCCCCATCTCCTCACCATCTAGCCAAATGTGTCTCAACCTGTCTAGCACTAATCCCCTCCAACTTGGCTGGTGCTGGACGGTTTCTGAGCTACGTAGCCTCCTCCTGTAATAAACACATTCCTTCAGCAGGTTCATTCCAGTATCGGGGATTTGGGACAAAGTTTCACTTTGCCTACTCCACCTGTACTGCTGAGAGTACACAGCTGCCCGGCAGAAACAATGATGAGTTACTATGGAATCGGGGGTGGTGAATTGCCTATACCACATCTATCTATCTATCTATCTATCTATCTATCTATCTATCTATCCCCATACACCCCCACTCTATCTATCTATCTATCTATCTATCTATCTATCCCCATACACCCCCACTCTATCTATCTATCTATCTATCTATCTATCTATCTATCTATCTATCCCCATACGCTGCGTCTATCTATTTATCTATCTGAAAGGACCATTTTTGGCCTGAAATAGTTCTGTTGTGGGGAGCAGGCCCTTGTCACTGCAGGGCATTGCCAATAATGATATTAAGCCTTTGCTCTTCTGGACAATAACTCCCTGCATCTGATGGTCTCAAAATGCTTTACAAAAATGGAGAAGTATCATTACCCCCATCTCACAGATGGGAAAACTGAGGCACAGAGGCTTGTGTGGGTGGCAGAACCTGCCCTATTCTAGGGTCCACTCCATATATAAATCCTCCCTGCACAGCCCCAGGAAAGCTATTCCCCTGGTGAAGCTTCCCTGTGCATTCATGGGAGCTATAATAGACTGTGTGTCCTGCCATTGCACTATGAACATAAGGCCCAGCGGGTCTGGAACACAGGCATGCAGAGCTACCAGGTAGCAAACACCTCCACACGGCCACCCAGCAGCAGCCATAAGCTACTCCTGCTCCATTACCCATGACCTGCTACAGACACAGACCATAGGAAATCCCGCCTCATGGGGTCTGACAAGCAGTAGCCTCATGGCTCCTGATTGACTCTCCACCCTATATAAAGGGACTTTCCAGGAAGCGTCCAGGCTTTGAGCAGGGGGTTGGACTAGATGACCTCCTGAGGTCCCTTCCAACCCTGCTATTCTATGATTCTAATAGTGTTTCTGCTCTTGAACTCCTGGCTTCACTCTTGGCTTGATTCGGCCATCATGTTCTGACCTAGACCCTGAAACCTGACTCAGCTTCTGATCCTTGGTATTGACCCTGGCCCAGAACTTGATTACGAACTCCACCGTGTGACTCTCAGCCTCAGGTGTGACCCTGCTCTGACCCTTGGTCCTGGCTGCCCTTATCAGGATCCTGACAGTGAATCAGTGATGTAGGTGTCCATGCCTCTGGCCAGTGGTCCCAGGGGAAGATCTCAGGTAGGAACCCATCTTCAGCCTGAAATTTGCATGTGATCTTTCACAGTGCCCCTGCTGAAAATGAGGCACTGATTGTTACCTTCATGGGGCTCATCCCCGGCTGGCACAGGGAGTGAGAGGGGGCTGACCCAAAGAACATTAACCACCAGGTCAGTAGGGCAGATCTACTCAGTTCATGGGAAAGATTCAGTTTTCAACTTGAAAAACTTTTGGGGGCAAAAAAGTTTAGAAATTGTCTAAACATTTTGTTTCCACATTTTCAAAATGAAAGCTCCCATTGTCTGGTTCAAAATGACTCTTCATTTCAAAATTTAAGAGTAAAATGAATGTAAGAAAATAAAATAAGAAATGGCCAGAATTGAAATGCAAGGCTTCAAAATGATCGAAATGAAACTTTTCAATTGATCCAAATCCAATTTTTGAGGGGGGAGGGGAAGGGAGTTTGGGGGGTTTGTGAAAATTTTCAACTCTTTGTTCCAATTTGGGATGGGAAAAATTTTTCATTATCTCAAAACAATTTGTGGATTGGGCAATATATTTCTCACCCATACCTAGCTCTGACAGCTAGCATCACGACCTGTCCTGCAGGAAGAGCTGAGATCAGTGCCTAGTTTTTACATTCAGACTCTCCTGCGCTCATCTCCTAAGAGCTATTGTATCTTTCACCCTTCCAGGAAGCCTCCCTCAGACAGTCCTGGTGCTGGATGGCTGAGCCTCCTTTGCTAACAAAGGGCTTTTGGTGGATTTGTTTCAATTTCAGCCAATCAGCTGCTAATTTTTACATATCAAAAGGTGTATTTTGAATACAAAGCCTCATGTTATGATTGTTTGCTTCTGATTGGCTTAAACTCAGGACACATCTGCTCTCTGGGCCAATCAGAAAGCAGCTTTATTTCAATGGCTGTGAAAAGGGGTCGCTCCCATGCCTTTATTGTCAGAGAAATTGGCTGCTCAGGTCTCCCCCGGGGTCCTTATCACCTTAGGACAACACTTCTCGTAAGACCTGTACTGGGCCCTTAAAGTTCGTCAGCCAAAAACAAGGGCAGCTGTGTGTCCCCTTTCCCAAACACCGATCCAGCTAGAGTGTGCTTTGCGGACCCCACTCTGTAGAAACCGCTCTGTCGCCGTTCACTCAGCCTCCTTGGGGGATGGTCTGAATTAGCTCTGTGCACAAAGCGAGCAAGTGCCTGACCCCTCTGGAGTGCGCTTCGTCGTGTGGGATTCAGGGGCGGGTTTCTGGAATGGCAGCCTTTAGCGTTACTGCAGAGCGCCTCTTCTGGGGCTGGGAAGACACGAGGCCCGATTCTGTACCATGCTGATCACTTCTTTGATGGGATACGGGTAATACACTGGTGTAGCGCATGTGAGCCTCTCCCTCTAGTGGCTGACCCCACTAATTTAAATAGCTGCTACTTACTCCCAGGTAAGTCTGCTGCAGTTTCCACGGTATGCATCTGATGAAGTGAGCTGTAGCTCACGAAAGCTCATGCTCAAATAAATTGGTTAGTCTCTAAGGTGCCACAAGTACTCCTTTTCTTTTTGCGAATACAGACTAACACGGCTGTTACTCTGAAACCTGTCATTACTCCCAAGTGAAAGAGTTCTCCTGTAGGTCAAAGAGTAGGCGTGCTTTGTGGGCTAAAGCTCGTAGACGCAAACTCCACTAGTGACTGGGGCAGGTGCATTATGCTCTGCATCCTCCGCTCCTGATTGAGTTCAGCGTCTTACAGAATCAGGCAACCAAGGAGTTTCCTTACTTACGAGGTAAGTGGTGAGTAAGTTAAGCCATCCGTCACTCAGACAGCGCTCACAGGACCAGTTTTTAAGAAATCTGCACCTTGACTCTCCTGACCTAACCTCTGGCCTCTGAGTAAACACAAGATCCTGCGAGAACAAAAAGCCAAGCAGGTGGAAAATTATATCTGACCGCAGCCTCAAGGTTCTTAGACAATATCTGGATTTCCTAAGAGCTGGTGCAATGGAGCAACACATGCGTGCAACACCAGGCTGGCTGGGTCGGAAAGCACTTGGTGAGGCGTGTATTCTGCACAGGGGAGAACAAAGTTCGGGGTAAACACAAACTGCACAGGAGCCTTGGGGAAATTACTGCCTGACGTCATCCACATGCCGATTTTGCAACTTGGTCTATTGTACATTGCAGCTTTGTGTGCGTAGCCGAGTCAGTTGCCCTGTACAGCCCACGATAATGGCAAGGGATTGTTTCTCCCCTCCGGTACATGTGGGCCCTCATTGCTACACGGCCTGGAAATCCATTCCCCAGGCTGCTCTGTTGAAAGAGAATGGGACTTTTTGCATCAGAAATCTCTGGGCCAACTGAAATAAACCCAGTCATTGACTATCCTGGGCCACAGTGCCACAAGCTTGGTAATGTAAAGATAGTTTAGTGATGCTCCCAACATCTGGGGGTGGGACACGTCTCCATGGCTGGAGATGGGACATTGGACGGGGTGGGCCAGTGCTCTGAAGCAGTACAAAGAACTCTTCCTCCGATGCTTGGTTGGCTGGTTCTTCCCCCACATGCTCAAGGTCTAACTGATCGCCATCCATGGGGTCAGGAAGGAGTTTTCTCCCAGCTCAGATTGGCAATGACCTTGGGGAGGTTCTGCCTCCCTCCCCAGGATGCGGCACCGGTCCCTTGCTGGGGTCATCAATCAGTTCCCTGCCCTCAGGGCAGGCTCCAGGCACCAGCTTTCCAAGCAGGTGCTTGGGGCAGCCTTGAGAATGGGGCGGCCGTCCCAGTCCCACGGTGGCAAGTTGGCGGCAGCTTCGCCGCTCTTCCGGGTATAGCAGCAATTAGGCGGCGACCGCTTGGGGCTGCAAAATTTGTAGAGTCGCCCCTGCCTGCCATTTGGAGATAATGGTCCAGAATCCTGAAAGGGCTCTTGCCAAGGGCTCACATAAATCCTTTGCTCCCCCGACTGACTACCTTAGCATGTCTCTTTGTTTCTAAATGGAGTTTTTATGTGAATTTAGTGCTGGTGTCAGGTGCTGGCCTGTTTGCATTCTGGGCAGGTGGTGAATGGCATGCCCTGTGGACAGAACAGGTACATTGTGGGAACAACCAGTCAACCATGCACGCTCTCACACACTCTCACTCTCACACACACACAGACACACACACACACCCCAGCCTCAGTCCAGGTAAACCACCAAACAGCCACCAGTCTCACACAGGAGCTCCTGGTCAGTGCTTAATCAGGCTTGGCTCCCACTAGTGACCTATCATCACTATTCTTCCTACTATATATTATGATTCTGCTAATGCCCTAAATCACCCATCAGGATCGGGGCCTCCATTGTGTTAGGTACTGTGCAAATACGGAGAACAACATGGTCCCTGCCTTGATGGTCTTTTGTATGTGGCACATCTGACCTGTGGAACTCATTGACACAGGACACCATTGATACACACATTACGTTGATTAGCAGTGAAAGCATAATTGTCCACTGGAGAGTGTTTCTTGCACCCCTCTCTGAAGTAGCTGGTGCTGGGTATTGTCAGAAACAGGATAGCGGGCTAGATGGGCCCCAGGTCTGATTGGCCTGGCAGTTCCTATCTTCCTGTCCATTTCCAGTGGAGCGGGTGCTTGGGCATTTGGCAAGCACCCAACACTGCAGCTGACCCCACACAGCAACTCTGTGCCAGGCCCCAGATCTCACCTGTCCAGCGGGACGGGCCCCCTCGGGCATCTGGAGCAGCATCCCAGTGAAGGAGGTTGTGTTCCCTGCTGGCGAAGGGCCAGGGAGTCGGAAGGGTCTTACAGTCCAGTCCTGTCAGGGACATCGACTCGCTGAGCAGCCGCTGGCTGAGGACTGACCTCCTTATGCCTCCTCCTGGGAAAATGAGTCTGAGCCAGGCTGAGGGATAACAAGCACCTGATGCTTCACTCTCCCCTCCCTTCCCCCTTCTCCTGCTATCTCCTCCCAGATCCTCCTGCCACTGTCCTCCCTGCAGCACTCCTGTACTTTACAGACATCACAGAGGCCCGGCCTTTTTGGGATTATCCTGACTGGCAGTGACTCCAGGATCTGTTTCCTCATTAGCCTCTGGAGCTGGGTCGGCCAGTCCAGCCTGCACATCCAGAGTTTGTCTACATGGGGAAATGTATCGGTGTGGGCTGCTTGTTCCTAGCTCAGCTATCGGTCAGTGGCAACCAGCCTGCTGACCCGCAGGGGTGAAGATGGGGTGTGGGGCTGGTGTGGGTTCGCTGTCTCCTGGCTCTGCGCAGCTGGGCCTGGCATTTGAGGTCTCGCCATGCAGGATCTGCACGTCACGGCACCATAGGCATTTGGTTTGGGGGGCTGTCCAGATGCCCACAAACTGCCTCCCATCTGCCTTGGCCCTGCTGGCTGTCTGCAGGTGTGAGACACGCCACAGAGCCAGGCACCTTCTGTGCTGGGCACCAGCAAGCCCAGATCAGCATCCCTCCCTCAGCCTGTGGGCCTGGCATGCTGTGTCCCGCCCCCTTCTGTCCACAGGTCTGGTTTGGTGCCTTTTTCTCATTGCCCGGGGTGCCCCTCCCCACCACCTGTGGGACCGGCATGGTGCTCCTTCCCCATTGCCTGCAGAGCTGGCTCAGAACCCCTCTCCCACGGTCTCAGTCCAGCTCCCAAAGGGAGGGGTGGCCCGTGTCATACAAACCCTTTGGGGCATCGACCCTGTGTTTGTACAGCGCCTAGCACAACGGGGCGCAGCCTGATAGGTGCCACCACCCTGTGAATGTTAGATGATACCGGGAGTAAAGCACCGTCCTGGGCGCTGCTCTGCTGGGTGATCTCCGCTCCAAGGGTGGCATTGGTCTTGGGAGTCTGAATCCCCCTTCACCCCTATAGGCCAGTGCACTGGTGGGGAACGTGCCTTGCCACTCTCCAGGCTGGACTCAGTCTACGGAGAGAGGACTCCCTTCTCCACAGCTCTGCCTCCAGCCCTGAACGTGTAACTCCCCCACTCCCCAAATGCACTAGGTGCTTTTAAAGCAACCAGGGTTTTGCTGTGCTGAGCCCAGCTTTCACGCCATCGAAACCGATGTGCAGGGAGGTCAGTGTCCAAATAGCAGAGAAACACAGCGCCCCCGGCGGGTCCTTCCCAGCACAGTCCAGCTCACCCGTTGGGAACAGGGAATGGGGCCCCGCAGCCCTAGCCGATATGTCTGCCTCCTTGCCGCCCACTTGCCGCTTGCCAGGTGTCTCTCCCGAGTTGCACCTCGGCAATTGCCCAAGCAGTGTGAGTAACGGGCAACTTCGCAGGCCAACCGGCTGCCATCTTGGCATGTCGTTGGTGGCCACCGGGTGGCTGGGCTCCAACTCCACGTGGTGTGGGCACCGTGCCAGAGAGAGCCTGGCAGTGCACGGCTGCGTCATCTGGTGACTCACAAACAGTAGCTATTGCGAGACGACGTCTTCCTGGTACTTGGCTTTTCTAGGGGGCAGGGCAGAAAGTGCACACCCCACCTTTATTCCAGAGTTTAGGGACTCCGGGCTTTCCACGCGCTCCTGACCCTGCGGGGCAGGTGGCTGTGTGGGGAAGTGACCCCCGTGCTGACAGACACAGTGCTCATGGGACAAGGCCCCGCAGGATGGAAACAAAATGTTCCCTTGGCAATGCAGCCTCGTAAAGCATCCAGACCCTCCTCAACCATCCAGGAGTGGGCAGCCATGCCAAGCCACGCAAGGCAGGGCAGCCCAGCACCTCTGCTGCATATCATGGCCCCCGTGCAACATGGTGACAGGCACGTTAGAAAGACACAGAGAAACCGAGACTGGAAATGCTGCACCGTATGTCACTTTCCGAGGCTTATTTGAGAGTTTCTTAACAGTGGCACCTTTGACGGGCTAAGGATGTTAACGCTACCCCCGATCCTCAATCTGGGGACCAGTGCAGTGCTGCTTAGTCTGACCCCTGTCCTTTGACCTGTCCAATTTGGGAGAACCAACTGACAGCAAAGCTACCGACAGCATAGCTCGCAGGGCCAAGGGGGACAGAAGCCATGCCAAGGTCACTCAGCCCCCAGGAAGGCAAATTGTGAAAGCAGCCAAAGACCTCCCTAGTCTATAGAGGCAGAAGATGGGGAGTACATTGCTTTGCACGTGTGGGGTCAGCCCAGGGGTGAGAGTAACTTAAAGGGCTTACCGGAGCCAGGGGTGAGAGTAACTTAAAGGACTTACCTGTACTCTGGAGTCCTGGGCAGGGGGCGGGGCCTCAACCCGAAGGGGCGGGGCCTTTAGAGCTCCAGGCTCCGGCTGCGGTAGTGGTGGCTGGGAGCCCCGGGCCCTTTAAATCGCCGCCGGAGCCCCAGGGGTCCCGGCCACCTCCACTACCCGGGGGCTCCGGCGGTGGGGCTCTGGCCGCTGCTGGGAGCCTCTGGCCCTTTAAATTGCCCCCTGGGGAATCCGGTCTGCTCTGGCGTACCGGGCGTACGGGCTTATTTTCACCTCTGGGTCAGCCTGTCAAGTGCTCACGCGGCCTCGTGGCTCGGACTCCGAAGACCTGGGTTTTATTCCTGGCACGGCCCTGGCCTGCTGGGTGACTTTCCCTCCCTGGGAAGCATCCCCATGGGGTTTAAGATACTGACTCCTTAGGAAAACCCTTTGAGATTGGCTGATGCACGGAGCTATATAAGAGCTGGGAGTGATTATTATGCGCAGGCTGAGTTCCTCCGAAGATCTGCCCCCTTTTGGGAAATCTTGGCCTAGCTTACACGCTGCGTATTCATCGGCAGCATTATTATTATTATGCTCATTCGTTCCCAAATGTGCAGCTTCCCCTGTCTCTGGAACGGGGTCACCTGGCCCCAGGGTCGGAGCACCCTGCGTGGCCAGGACTCTGCCCTCAGGATCTTCCACCTTGTTCTGCTTGGGGTAATGTGTCCCATTCATAGCAGAGAGGGGTCCTTTTCTCCCCCTCAGAGCAGATCACAGCCCCCAGCCCCATGCCCCTCAGTCTTTACTGTCCCCCAGCACCCCTGCCGTGGGCAGCGATGAATGCCCAGGAGAGCCAGCCCCTGGCACACCCGACGGGCTCTGCTGGAGAAACCGAGGAGTCGCATCCAGGAGCCTGCTTCTGACCCCAGCCTGTAGTGGATGCGTCAGAGCGAGGTGAGAAGAGGCCCCAAGCCCTCCAGCCCCATGGGAGGATTTACTCCAAAGACGTCAATACACCTCCCACCCCTTCACAGGAGGAGTGGGGCTGAGTTGGCCACTCCCAGGATCCAGCAGGGAGCAAGCCTGAGTCAGGGAAATCTCCCTCCAGATTTTGTGTCCCCCAACTACAACCTTGCTCCCTGCCATGCCTACCCCAGAGTACTCTGCCAGGAGCAGCAGGGCTGGACCTGGGGGGCCCCTGACTCTTTGGCTTTATTTGCATGCATGGGGTGCAGGGAATTTCCCAGGTTTTCCCGTGGTGGCAGCAGCCGGATGTTCTGTCAGTGACCTTGGCCCCTTGGGGGAGGGAATGCCCTGGTGCGCAGCATGCCCGTGGTGCCCCGCCCATCACTCCCGGGCGCAGAAGAACCCTGACGTGCCCAGAGGCATGTCACATGGAGCTGTGCCCGCAGGGGCCTCTGCGGGGGGGGGGGGGGGCGGGGGAGAACACGTGGGCAAGAAACGCTGGGGAGAGGTTAGTGTAGCAGGCAACAGAATACACTGTACACGTCGCATACAACACAGAGCACATGTCCACCCTCACAACACACACACACAGAGCACACATCCACCCTCACAACACACACACAGACACACACACACACACACAGAGCACACGTCCACCTGCACAACACACACACACACACTCACACACATCCACCCACACAACACACACACACACACGTAGAGCACACTTCCAGCTGCACGACACACACACAGACACACACAGACACACACACACACAGAGCACACATCCACCTGCACAACACACACACAGACACACACACAGAGCACACATCCACCTGCACAACACACACACACAGACACACACACAGAGCACACATCCACCTGCACAACACACACACAGACACACACACACACACACAGAGCACACATCCACCCTCACAACACACACACACACACACACACAGAGCACACATCCACCTGCACAACACACACACAGACACACACACACACACAGAGCACACATCCACCCTCACAACACACACACATACACACACACAGAGCACACATCCACCCTCACAACACACACACATACACACACACACACACATCCACCTGCACAACACACACGCACACACACATAGAGCACACTTCCAGCTGCACGACACACACACACACGGAGCACACGTCCACCTGCACACAATTCATACAAATAGAGCACACATCCACCCGCACAACACACACACAGACAGAGCACACATTCACCTGCACAACACACATCCACAGAGAACACACATCCAGCCTCACAGCACAGAGCTCACACAACAGACACTCGCAGCACACATCCACCCACACAACACAACATGCACAAATAGAGCACACATCCACCTACGCAACACACACGCACAGCACACATCCACCAACACAACACAGACGCCCAGAGCACATCGACCTGCCCAACACACTCCCAGCTGACACACAACGTGCTCATACATCTGCACAACACACAGAGAACACACCTTCCACCCACATTCTCACACAAAGCGCATGACGCAATCTGCTGTGTGACCCACAATGTGCAATGCTGCACAGATTTACTCATTTTTTACAATATGGTGTGGTCTGTTTGCATAGAAAGCAGACGGCGCCCGGCTCTGAGCATGAACAGTGTCAGGGTGCCAAGTCCTGCCTGAGGGAGGGGAAGGTTTTAGCTGGGGTTGGTCCTGCTTCGAGCAGGGGGTTGGACTAGATACCTACTGAGGTCCCTTCCAACCCTGATATTCCATGATTCTAAGGTCCCCTCTTTCGGAGACAGAGCTGTCCCAGGAGGCTAACAAGCACTCCTCGTGGCCTTGCTTGGCCCCTGCCCCTCTGGTTCAAGTGACAGCCTGGTTCCCAGTGTCACCTCCTGGTTTCACTGGCCCCTCCTTTCGTGATGGGTTTGGCTTTGGGCTGGGACATTCTGCATTTGGTCTCTGTCCAAAGAGGCCCATTCATTTGGAAACTTGGAGCAAAGCCCCCTCCGCTATATTTGTGCTTGGCAGCAGTCAAACAGACCTCCTGGCAAATCCGGCCATCCGGGAGAGTGGCCAGGAAGGGAAAGCCCAGATGGAGACCTCAGGACACCTCTCATTATAGTGCTGGTGACATTCCCCCTTAAGCCCTCCTCAGGAAATCAGTGGTGTGGGCTTTGCTTCCCGCTGTTCAGTTGTAACCAGCCCTTGCCAAATAGAAAGGACACACAGTGCAGATAGCAGGCTTCCCCTTGCACTGTAAACAAGCACCTGCTGTGGGCTAGGGGGCCCATGGTCAGCCAAGGGCGTGATCAGCGGCTTGTAGGAAGTGCCTGAGTCTTTCCTCAGTGGGAAGGTCAATCAGTTGACAGGAGTTCACTTTCAATGGCGGCCTCGGGTCAGACAAAGGCCACCCAGCTGGGAGGGGAAGAGACCATACCGGGCTGACGCTGGGTGGAGCATAGAGGTGGCTGGGAATTTTTGGCAGAGCGTTTTTACATCAGAAACTGCCAGTTTGTTGGAACCGGATCATTGGCGGAAAGGGCGGGCGCTGGGCACCAACCATTCTTGCAGCTCGAAAACATTGTGAAAACAAACATGAAACGGCCGGAAGGTAAACTTCTGGCTTTGCACTAGGAAATGACTTTTGTTTTGACCTTTAATCTAATGATCCGAAAACCAAAATGTTCATTTGAAAGGGTTGAAGTAGAAATGAAAGGTTTGAAAATTATTGAAATGAAACATCGATTGACCCGAACCGACATTTTGAGGGATTTTTTGGTTGGCAGAAATGGTCGAGATTTTCACCTTTTGTCCTGAATTGGGATGGGATTTCCCACCCAGCTGCAGCGTGGCATTCGTTTGGTTTAGTATTGCTAGTCTGGTGGGAGCCAGCAGCTGGCGCTGGGCATGTTGTCCTAGCATGTGAACAGCAGACAGCCGTTGAAGACCTGCTGGCTTGTTGGTTTGGTGGGGATGCAGACAGCTTGCGGGGGAGCTGTGGCAAGCTGCAGGAGAGTTTGCCGTCTGCCTTAACCTCTCTAACTCAAGTTGATTCTGGGGGCACAGTGGCTCCTTGGGAACTGGGCACTGCTGTCTGGGTTGAGAGGTCAGAGAGCTGGGATTGCCTATCCTTTGTGACCACCTCTGTTCCAGGACTGGAGTGTATACGCATGTATCTAAATGAGTTATACAAAAAATATGCCCAGACTCTGTGACTGTTCCCAACATAACCTGCAAGGCCCCAATACAGGGGGGCCAGAACATGAGGGTCAGGGGGCCATGGCCCCATCACCTTAAGGATGAGTGATGGGGGGAGGGGTGGCGAGGAGTGGGTGGGGCCTCAGGGGAACAGGCAGAGCGGGGGCCGGAAGAGGTGAAGATGGGCGGAGCCTTGGGGGAAGAGGTGGAGCAAGGGGATTTGGGGCAGAGCTGGGGAGGACTGGGGGTGGAGCCACAGGGGAGGGGAGGGGCAGTGGGCGGGGCCACAGTCTGGGTGCCGGTGACCACCCCACTTTTAGGGAACTTTTGGTGCTCCTGCCCTGATATCTGTCCCCACATAGCAGAGGGGCGACACTATGCAGGTCTGGCTTGGCGGGGCGCGGGGGTGTGAATCTGCCCCAAGGCCAGTGTGAGCATAGAATGGATTTAGAGAACTACCATACACTCCCATTCTCTGCCAGGCTCCCTGGGCCCCGTGCTCAGGAGAAATTTCCATGCCCTGTTTTCCGATCCACTGGACTGTCCCGCCTGCCAGAGCTGCCAAACCCACACCTGCCTTGTAACTGGGGCGATGCTCCTTTCCACTGTGCTCCAGTGTCCAGAGATACCTCTGACGGGAACGATCTCGCCACGCTTTGCAGCTTCCTCCCTGAGCTGCAGCAACTGCCCGTTACTGCCGACAGCCTCCCTAGGGATGTGGCAGTAGCTCTGGCAATCACCTGGCAGTTGCTGGTGACAACGATGCATGTTCCAAAGACTGTGAAAGGCTTGCCATGCCAACAGCAGCCTGCCTGTGCCCTGGAGCCTCACCCACTAGCCACGGGCCTTGTGTCATGGAGTCCCCGGGCGATGCTCTGGAACTGCTCCCTACGAAGCCAGGCAGGACTCTGGGGGAGCCTCCTTTCTGTGAGCAGCCTGTCTGCAGGACACAAAGCTCACACAACTTCCACCTTCCTGGGTCTGACCTCGGAGCATTCAGCATCCTCTGGCCCTCCCTGCGCTTCCCACAGCGAGTCAGCCCAGGCGGGGTCCTGGGGAAGCCAGAGGGTCCTGCCCCCCAACTCCACAGTCAAACGTGACTCTCAGCCAGCCAGTAAAACAGAAGATTTATTAGATGACAGGAACATGGTCTAAAACAGAGCTTGTAGGTGCAGAGAACAGGACTCCTCAGCTGGGTCCATTTTGGGGGGCAGTGAGCCAGACAACCACGTCTGCACTTCACTCCTCCTCCCCAGCCAGCCCCAAACTGACTGACCCTCCAGCCCCTCCTCCTCTGGGCTTTGTCCCTTTCCCGGGCCAGGAGGTCACCAGATTCCTTTGTTCTCCAACCCTTTAGCTCTCACCTTACAGCGGGGAAGGGCCCGGACCATCAGCTGGCCATTTATGTACCCTGGCCCTTTGCTCTGCAACAATTACACCCCCTTATCCCACCACCTAGAGACTTAAGAAATGCATAGGGAAAACTGAGGCACCCCTACAGTATTCAGAGGAAACATTAAGAACAGTCCCACTTTGTCACATCTCTCCCCCCTTCAAGACTGAACTGAGTGAGGTCACTTTAGCCGGTGACCTGGGGAAGTTTGAACCCTCCAACGTTCCCACGGATGCCCCAGCATCTCTCCCATTCCTTGGTGGGAGTTACAGCAGGCCCTTCCAGTTTTACACCCTTCCTGTTTCATGCCCTCCCTTAGGTTGGGTGTGCTCGATGGCACTTGCAGGCTGCATGTGGGAAGGTTTATGCTGCCCGTGCCCTTTTGCCACCCCAATACCCCGGGGTTCAAACTGAGATCGGGTCTTCTCCCAGTGCTCTAGTCTGAAGGGCTGCAATTCGGGCTCTCTTGGTTAAAAGCCCCATCTTGACCTTGGCCTGCTCTGGGCTTAGGCAGCCGCTCCCTACCTTGTGGCCCAGGTACAATGCCTCTGCCATCCCCATCTTACATCTTCCAGCTTTTACCATCAGTCCTGCCTCCTTGAGGCAGGCCAGCCCCCTCTTCACCTGGGACACGTGTTCCTCCCAGGTCTGGCTAAAGACACAGATGTTCTTAATGTACGCCAGGGCCAAGTTCTGCACCCCCTCAGCTTGTCTAGAATCACACCAGGCCTAGGCCTGGGGTAGGCATCAGACACGGTGGTGGCTTTAAGCTTCTGATAGTCCCCACAGAATCAGATCGACCCATCTGTCTTGGGGACCAGCCCCACGAGTGAGTCCCATAGGCTGTTGAACGGCTGGATCGCCTCTAAAGCCAGCATGTCCTTGACCTCACTCTCCAGGTTCTGGGCTGTTTTCCCAGTGACTCTGAATGGGGAACACCTGATGGGAGGACTGGCTCCCACCTCAGGGAAGAGATCCACCAGGGGGTCTTCCCCCTTCTCCTCCCAACCGTCCCTTACCAGGTCCAGGGGTCCTCTCACTCTCCTCCCATACAGCAGCTCGAAAGGGAAGAACCCGGTGGATTCCTGGGGCACGTCCCCGTACCACAGGTGGGACAGGTCCTTGTCCCCGTCCTGCGGATGCTGATTCATAAAAGTCCTCAGCATCATCCCCAGGGTCCCATAAACTCTCTCCACCAGCCCGTGGGATGGAGGGTGACCTGCAGAGGCCCAGGTGGGCCAGACCCTCCATTTCTCCCACCAGCCCCGGAGCCGGGCTGACAGGACATTGGACCCCTGGTCTGTAAGGACCCCGCTGGGGACCCTCCCTCTGCTGAAGATGATCAGCAGCACGTCTGCCCCGGTGTCTGCCTTGGTGGAGGACAGAGCCCCCACCCCTGGGTAGCAGGTGGCGAAATCCATCACCCCCAGGACATATTTCTTCCCTGCACAGGTCGCCTTGCTGATGGGCCCCACTATGTCCATGGCCACCTTCTGCAAAGGCTCCTCTATGACGGGCTGGGGTCTCAAGGGAGCTTCTCCCTTATCCCGGCCTTCCCCCCCTCTGGCCGGGGTCACAGGACCTGCCGTGCTGCCGGGCTGCGTCCCAGACTCTGGGACAGTCACGGTTCTGCAGCAGCCGCTGCCTGGGGCCCTGGATCCCCTGGTGTCCCGAGAGAGGGACATTGTGGGCCAGGTACGATAGCCTGTGGCCGTACTTCTGGGACACCACCAGCTGCCTCCTGATCCCCCACAGTCCCATTTCCCCTGGGCGAGGCCCTTCCCGGTACAGGAGTCCCTTCTCCCACCGGAATCTGTCCCTGCAACCTTCCCCAAGGGGGTTTGCAGCCTGTGGCCAGCAAGTCCCCTCAGCTCCTCCAAGGAGGGATCCTTCTGCAGCTTGGTCTGGGATTCAGCTGCTGGGGGAGGAAGTGGGACCTGCTCCCTCTCGCGGGCTGGGACTGGGGTCACAGCCCCACTGAGCCCTGTCCCTGGTCACTCCCTCCCTGCCGTGGACTCACTTCCCAGCAGTGCCTCTGGACAAGGCAAACCTGGTTGGCAGCCGACCTGCCCTGAGTGTGGGTCCCCCCTCAGCTGGGGTCTTATCTCCCCCCTTGCTCAGCGCTGCCCTTGCTGTTCCAGTGGGGGTAGGCAGCGAGCTCTCTGCTCTCCTCACAGCATCAGAGCCAGTGTGAGCCCCCTCTCCGGTGTGCAGGGGGGCAGGGAACATCTCTCTGTCCCACCCAGCCCCAGGGAGCTGGTTACAGGCAGGCAGGTATCCCGAGCCTAACAGCTCCTCCCCTCTGCCAGCCAGGTCATCTGCATTTTCACTGACCATTTCCCTCTCCACCAATTGGTTCCCTGGATTCAAATTCAAACCCTTGGCCGTTACAGGAGCAGGGCCTGGATCCTGTCCCAAAGAGACACAATCACCCCACAACAGGGTCTCACAGCTGATATCCTGGAGAACACCAACGACCAGCCAGCCCGACCCCTCCTGGGTCTGCACAGGAATCTGGGCCATAGGCAGGGCGAGGGGCTTCATCCCTGGGACCCTCACCCAGCCCCTCAGCATCTGAGGCTGCACCACCCGGGGCCTGACAACAGTCCTCTCTGTCTCAGGGTCTCGCCACCCCAGGAATGTCTCCCCATTGACTATCACCTTCCGCTCCCACTGGAGGTCCAAGGGGCCTGGCCCCAGGAGACTCCACACAGACATATAGGTTGGGGTCAGGAGTGGGAGCCTGTCCACCTCCCCACCCATCTGGCTGATGGAGTCTATGGCCTTGGGATGCAGCAAGGCAGCTAGACGCCGAGGCTTTTCCACAGGGTCCCCCTGGCTCAAATCTCCAGCCTGCTCAAAGGCAGTGAGGTGGGCATCCACATCCCACCCCTCCTTAACCAGGGGCAGCAATTTAGTCTCAAGGTTCCCTGCGGAACTGGCCCCCCGGGGTCTATCCCCACTCACCCCGGGAAGGTCCCCTAGACCTCTCCGCCCCACCACCGCCAGTTCATGCTGCTGCTGCTTCTGCACCTCTTTCTCAGGCTCTCGCTGTCTCTCACAGTCCTCTTGCTCTCTCGGGCTCAGCTCCAATCCCGTCCGTCTCCGATCCCCCGATGGGGAACCCGCTCGTGAAGACCCTCGTCTGGTAGGGGACAGGAGTCTTGGCGATGCCTGGCTACTGCTCCAGCTGCTCCCAGATCCTGCTATAGCCCCATTTGGGGTCAGGAATCTGCTCCTTAGAGCGGTCATCCTCCTCCAGCTGCACGATTAACTGTGCCTTGGTGAACTTTCCAATGCTCAACCCTTTCTTTTTGCACAGGGTTACAATGTCCTTCTTAAGGAGACGGTGATAGGCCATCACTCCGCTCTTCCCAAGTTGTTGTGGACTCACAGGCCTGTGTGCTTTCAGCTCCCCACGGTTTCCAGGGAGAACCCCTAGTGTGCCAGCCCTTCTCGAGGTCACCACCTCTTTGCCAGGGTCGAGCTGCAGACTCCTCCGCCCTGGGACCACTCGCTGCAATCCCCAGGGGACACTGTTACTGCAAAAGTCCTTCTCTCTCCCAGGGCCAAGCCGCAGGCTCCTCCGCCCCTGAGACTGCTCACTGCAGTCCCCAAGGGGACCCAATTACTGCACAGTCCTTCTTGCTGGTCACACACTCCCAGGGATTAAGCGTAGCTCCTCCACCCCCCGAAACTGCTCCTCTCTGAGCCTTCAGCACACCTGGTCCTCATTAGCCCCCCTTCGTTTTACTGCTCCCCAGTCACTTACTACAGGAAGCGCCATCCGTGGGGTGCAGTACATCCCACTGCTAACACCAGTTGTCACGGAGTCCCCGGGCGATGCTCTGGAACTGCTCTCTCCAAGGCCAGGCAGGACTCTGGTGAAGTCTCCTCTCTGTGAGCAGACTGTCTGTAGGACAAAAATCTCACACAGCTTCCACCTTCCTGGGTCTGACCTCGGAGCATTCAGCGTCCTCGGCCCCTCCGTGCGCTTCCCACAGCAAGTCCGCCCAAGCGTGGTCCTGGGGAAGCCAGAGGGTCCTGCCCCCCAACTCCGCAGTCAGACGTGACTCTCAGCCAGCCAGTAAAACAGAGGTTTATTAGATCATAGAATCATAGTATATCAGGATTGGAAGGGACCTCAGGAGGTCATCTAGTCCAACCCCCTGCTCAAAGCAGGACCAAGCCCCAACTAAATCATCCCAGCCAGGCCTTTGTCAAGCCTGACCTTAAAAACTTCTAAGGAAAGAGATTCCACCACCTCCCTAAGTAACCCATTCCAGTGCTTCACCACCCTCCTAGTGAAAAAGTTTTCCTAATATTCAACCTAAACCTTCCCCACTGCAACTTGAGACCATTACTCCTCGTTCTGTCATCTGCTACCACTGAGAACAGTCTAGAGCCATCCTCTTTGGAACCCCCTTTCAGGTAGTTGAAAGCAGCTATCAAATCCCCCCTCATTCTTCTCTTCCACAGACTAAATAATCCCAGTTCCCTCAGCCTCTCCTCATAACTCATGTTTCCAGTCCCCTAATCATTTTTGTTGCCCTCCGCTGGACTCTTTCCAATTTTTTCACATCCTTCTTGTAGTGTGGGGCCCAAAACTGGACACAGTACTCCAGATGAGGCCTCACCAATGTTGAATAGAGGGGAACGATCAGGTCTCTTGATCTGCTGGCAATGCCCCTATGTATACATCCCAAAATGCCATTGGCCTTCTTGGCAACAAGGCACACTGTTGGCTCATATCCAGCTTCTTGTCCACTGAAACCCCTAGGTCCTTTTCTGCAGAACGGCTGCCGAGCCATTCGGTCCCTAGTCTGTAGCGGTGCATGCGATTCTTCCGTCCTAAGTGCAGGACTCTGCACTTGTCCTTGTTGAACCTCATCAGATTTCTTTTGGCCCAATCCTCTAATTTGTCTAGGGCCCTCTGTATCCTGTCCCTACCCTCCAGTGTATCTACCTCTCCTCCCAGTTTAGTGTCATCTGCAAACTTGCTGAGGGTGCAATCCACACCATCCTCCAGATCATTAATGAAGATATTGAACAAAACTGGCCCCAGGACTGACCCTTGGGGCACTGCGCTTGATACCGGCTGCCAACTAGACATGGAGCCATTGATCACTACCCGTTGAGCCTGACAATCTAGCCAACTTTCTACCCACCTTGTAGTGCATCCATCCAGCCCATACTTCTTTAACTTGCTGGCAAGAATACTGTGGGAGACAATGTCAAAAGCTTTGCTAAAGTCAAGGAACAACATGTCCACTGCTTTCCCCTCATCCACAGAGCCAGTTATCTCGTCATAGAAGGCAATTAGATTAGTCAGGCATGACTTGCCTTTGGTGAATCCATGCTGACTGTTCCTGATCACTTTCCTCTCCTCTAAGTGCTTCAGAATTGATTCCTTGAGGACCTGCTCCATGATTTTTCCAGGGACTGAGGTGAGGTTGACTGGCCTGTAGTTCCCAGGATCCTCCTTCTTCCCTTTTTTAAAGATGGGCACTACATTAGCCTTTTTCCAGTCGTCCGGGACCTCCCCCAATCGCCATGAGTTTTCAAAGATAATGGCCAATGGCTCTGCAATCACATCCGCCAACTCCTTTAGCACTCTCGGATGCAGCACATCAGGGCCCATGGACTTGTGCACGTCCAGCTTTTCTAAATAGTCCCAAACCACTTCTTTCTCCACAGAGGGCTGGTCACCTCCTCCCCATGCTGTGCTGCCCAGTGCAGTAGTCTGGGAGCTGACCTTGTTCGTGAAGACAGAGGCAAAAAAAGCATTGAGTACATTAGCTTTTTCCACCTCCTCTGTCACTAGGTTGCTTCCCTCATTCAGTAAGGGGCCCACACTTTCCTTGACTTTCTTCTTGTTGCTAACATACCTGAAGAAACCCTTCTTGTTACTCTTAACATCTCTTGCTAGCTGCAACTCCAGGTGTGATTTGGCCTTCCTGATTTCACTCCTGCATCCCTGAGCAATATTTTTATACTCCTCCCTGGTCATTTGTCCAATCTTCCACTTCTTGTAAGCTTCTTTTTTGTGTTTTGGATCAGCAAGGATTTCACTGTTAAGCCAAGCTGGTCGCCTGCCATATTTACTATTCTTTCTACACATCGGGATGGTTTGTCCCTGTAAACTCAATAAGGATTCTTTAAAATATAGCCAGCTCTCCTGGACTCCTTTCCCCCTCATGTTATTCTCCCAGGGGACCCTGCCCATCAGTTCCCTGAGGGAGTCAAAGTCTGCTTTTCTGAAGTCCAGGGTCCATATTCTGCTGCTCTCCTTTCTCTCATGTCAGGATCCTGAACTCGACCATCTCATGGTCACTGCCTCCCAGGTTCCCATCCACTTTTGCTTTCCCTGCTAATTCTTCCTGATTTGTGAGCAGCAGGTCAAGAAGAGCTCTGCCCCAGTTGGTTCCTCCAGCACTTGCACCAGGAAATTGTCCCCTACACTTTCCAAAAACTTCCTGGATTGTCTGTGCACCGCTGTATTGCTCTCCCAGCAGATATCAGGGTGATTGAAGTCTCCCATGAGAACCAGGGCCTGCATCTAGTAACTTCCGTGAGTTGCCAGAAGAAAGCCTCGTCCACCTCGTCCCCCTGGTCCGGTGGTCTATAGCAGACTCCCACCACGACATCACCCTTGTTGCTCACACTTCCAGACTTAATCCAGAGACTCTCAGGTTTTTCTGCAGTTTCATTCCGGAGCTCTGAGCAGTCATACTGCTCTCTTACATACAATGCAACTCCCCCACCTTTTCTGCCCTGCCTGTCCTTCCTGAACAGTTTACATCCATCCATGACAGTACTCCAGTCATGTGAGTTATCCCACCAAGTCTCTGTTATTCCAATCACATCATAATTCCTTGACTGTGCCAGGACTTCCAGTTCTCCCTGCTTGTTTCCCAGGCTTCTTGCATTTGTGTATAGGCACTTGAGATAACTTGCTGTTTGTCCTGCTTTGTTAGTATGAGGCAGGAGCCCTCCCCTCTCACGCGCTCCTGCTCGTGCTTCCTCCTGGTATCCCACGTCCCCGCTTACCTCAGGGCTTTGGTCTCCTTCCCCCGGTGAACCTAGTTTAAAGTCCTCCTTACTAGGTTAGCCAGCCTTCTTGCAAAGATGCTCTTCCCTCTCTTCGTTAGGTGGAGCCTGTCTCTGCCCAGCACTCCTCCTTCTTGGAACACCATCCCATGGTCAAAGAATCCAAAGCCTTTTCTCCGACACCACCTGCGTAGCCATTCGTTGACTTCCACGATTCAACGGTCTCTACCCAGGACTTTTCCTTCCACGGGGAGGATGGACGAGAACACCACTTGCACCTCAAACTCCTTTATCCTTCTTCCCAGAGCTACGTAATGTGCAGTGATCTGCTCAAGGTCATTCTTGGCAGTATCATTGGTGCCCACGTGGAGAAGCAGGAAGGAGTAGCGATCCGAGGGCTTGATGAGTCTCGGCAGTCTCTCCGTCACATCGTGAATCCTAGCTCCTGGCAAGCAGCAGACTTTTCGGTTTTCCCAGTCGGGATGCCAGATAGATGACTCAGTCCCCCTGAGGAAAGAGTCCCCGACCACCAACACCCGCCTTCTCTTGGGAGTGGTGGTCGTGGAACCCCCATCCCTAGGACAGTGCATCTCATGCCTATCAATCTGTGGAGACTCCTTCTGTTCCCTTCCCTCAGATGTATCATCTAGTCCACTCTCTGCATTAGTATCTGTGGAGAGAACATGAAAACTGTTGCTTACGTGTATCTGTGTTGCTGGTACATGGCAGCTCCCCTTTCCAGGAACACGCTCTAAAACAGAGCTTGTAGGTACAGAGAACAGGACCCCTCAGACGGGTCCATTTTGGGGGGCAGTGAGCCAGACAACCATGTCTGCACTTCACTCCTCCTCCCCAGCCAGCCCCAAACTGACTGACCCTCCAGCCCCTCCTCCTCTGGGCTTTGTCCCTTTCCCGGGCCAGGAGGTCACCGGATTCCTTTGTTCTCCAACCCTTTAGCTATCACCTTGCATGGGGGAAGGGCCAAGGCCATCTGCTGCCAGGAGACAGAGTATCGGCCGTTTATGTACCCTGGCCCTTTGCTCTGCAACAATTACACCCCCTTATCTCACCACCTAGAGACTTAAGAAATGCATAGGGGAAACTGAGGCACCCCTACAGTATTCAGAGGAAACATAAAGAAAAGTCCCACTTTGTCACACCTTGTCACTCTAGGCACCATCTGCTAGCACCTGTTCAAGGTCAGGGTGCTCTGTGATGATCCTGTTGTGATGGGTTGGGTCACAGAGACCCCCTTGGGACTGTCACCTGATGTGCGGAGACTACCTCTGAGCCCGTTTTCCCTGCCACCTTGGGACTTCATAACCCTGCCTTGTTGAGCCAGACACACTAGCCTTGCTGCAAACACAGACCCTGGTCTGAACCACGTCCCCCAAAGCTGCAGGTTTTAACTGAAAAGCACTTAGCAGGTACTCCTGTCTCCAGCACCCAAAAACCCAGTTCCCAATGCCCCAAATGAATTCATTATACTCTATATAAAGTGTATACAGGGTAAACTCATAAATTGTTCACCCTCTATAACACTGATAAAGAGATATGCACAGCTGTTTGTTCCCCCTGGTATTAATTACTTACTCTGGGTTAATTAATAAGCAAAAGTGATTTTATTAAGTATAAAAAGTAGGATTTAAGTGGTTCCAAGCAAAATAAAACAAAACACGCAAGTCTAAGCCTAATACATTTAAGAAACTGATTACAGGTAAATCTCACCCTCAGAGATGTTCCAATAAGCTTCTGTCACAGACTAGACTCCTTTCTAGTCTGGGCCCAATCCTTTCCCCTGGTACAGTCCTTGTTAGCTCCAGCTCAGGTGGTAACTAGGAAATTTCTCATGACTGGAACCTCCTTTGTTCTGTTCCACCTCCTTATATGGCTTTGGCACAAGGCAGGAATCTTTTGTCTCTCTGGGTCCCCACCCCTCCTTCTAAATGGAAAAGCACCATTTTTAAGATGGATTCCAGTAACAGATGACATGGTCACATGTCCTGGATGACCCCAAGCCTTCATTCTTCCTGGTCTGGCTCACAGGAAGGCTTGCTCGTAAACAGCCATTTACAACCAATTGTCCTGGTTAATAGGAGCCATCAAGATACCAAACCACCATTAATGACCCACACTTTCAATAATTACAATAGAACCTCAGAGTTATATTTCATATTTCTCATTTCAGATACAAGAACGATACATTCATACAAATAGGATGACCACACTCAGTAGATTATAAGCTTTGTAATGATACCTTACAAGAGACTTTTTGCATGAGAATCATTTGACAGGTGCGTGTGAGGCAGAACCTGGCCTGCAGGGAGCTATATCGGCAGCCTGCAGCCCATCAGGGACATCTCCACAAAAAGAAGACTTTGGAGGGGCGTATCAGGAAGGGGGTGCCTAGACTGGGCACATGGGAAGAGGCCCTGGGATGGACAGACAGGGCCATTTGGGTTAGGGTCTTGTTTAGGGTCACAGGGCTGGCCCTGAAGTGAGATTGGGAAAGCCCCTGCTACACTTAGCCGGGCTCCATGGATAGGTAAGGGTCTGTGTTGGTGGCTCCTTCTGTGGGATCAGGGCCTTAAACCCAGCTGTAGCTAGCACGGCTCTGCTTCCACAATGACTTATGGAGCAGGAAAGCCCAAATCAGTTGGAGAAAGGCACAGTCTGAGGAGGCTTCCTGCTTACGTAAGAAACCAGAAACCATCCCACTTAGGGCGCCTGTTTCAGCTGCACTACCCAGGGGAATCAGCAGGAGGCACTGTGACTTAGACACCGCCTGATGCATCAGTCCCTCCCTGCTTCCCCATTGCTCTGGGCTGGTAAGTCCTGGCCCTGGCCTGTGCCAGCCACATATGACAGCACTCCATCCCTTCTCAGCCACACTGCGTGGCACCTGGGGCAAGGGAGAGGGAAGAGAAGGCAAAGAAAGTGGCTCTTAGGGCCAGGATTGGCAATTCTATCCCAACATCTCAGAAAGAGCTTTTACTCCCAGTCGGAAAAAAGCTGAAACTTCTTGCAAAAGAAATTCTGATGAACGTCGCTGGGCGCCCACTGGCTCGCACATTAAAAAGGAACGTTTAATACGCTGCAGCTGGACTGGCTGTCGAACCGAATGAGAATCATGTTTCCCACTTTACGCTTTTGTGTGTGTCAAAATCAGCGTGTTCCAGCGAAACGTTTGGATTTTGACAACCGCATTGGGTGACAGAAAACCGGTCCTTTGACTCTGTGAGATGTCTCCTTTCGGGCAGCTCCCTCTGGTGGCCACACATGGGCCATTGTGGGCAAAGATGTGCTGAACACATTCATCTCTGATTTTTGGAATCAGTTTGGCAAACCACCAAGGCATTAACTTTGGGTTCATGCCTCAAAGTTTTTTGGCATGTTCTGAACGAGATTAAGTTAAAAATACCATTCAGAATCCAATCCCCAGGCCCTGGGATGGAGAATTCCTTTGTCTGGTCTTCAAGAACAGCCTGAGACGAGTCTTGGGTCTTGGAGAAAGCACTGTTTGTTAGGATATCAAGAGACCCAAATTCTCTGCAAAGCCAAGAGGGTCAGAGCAGACCGAGGGTGAGCCGGGGGAAGGACGTAGCCCGGTGAGCGCACTCTCAGAGTCACAACGGTTTACACTCAAGAATCCAATGTTATGCTTCCAGAACTTGGGCTTTGGTTCTCCAGCTGACGTGCTGTGTCACGCAGGTCCCCATGCTGGTATGGCTCCGCCTTCCCCTCGCCACATCTCTACCCTTGCCTTATTCCCCACCCTAGCCAGCACTGAAGTCTCTGCAGGATCATCCTTGGGACAATCGCATAATTCCCTCAGGTGTCGCGGCATGTCCTACAATCTGCCACAAACATTGCTCCCCATGCACTGAGCCTGCAATTAAGCTGCAGCCAGGATGGGCTACAACGCTCTGCCCCTGCTTACAAGAAAAGCTAGAAACCATCTTTGCCTTTGCTGTGCCTGCTGCTGGAGGGTGGCGGCTGGGGCAGGGATGAGGTGGGTTTCTGGGGGCTGGCTGTGGGGGGAGACAGGCTCCCCCACCAGCTCCACTCAGGGGCTGTTTACTCTCAGGGCAGGAACAGGCCATCGCTCCAGGCATAGGTGTCTCCAGAGAGGTCTTTGTGGAGGATGTTGGGCCAAGATCTTTACTGACAGGGCAGCTGGGATCAAAGTGCATTGGTGGGGTAGTGGAAGGGGGTGTCAATGAACGTCTGGGGTGATACCCCGCCTTTCACAATGGCACGTTGGGGACTTTCCTCCCCTTCCCAGGATCAGCCAGCAGGGACCATCTGCGGGTATCAGCAGGGCGTGGCCCCATACCACCCCCAGGACTTCTTGCACCTCAGCTGCCCCCGTTTCCTTCCGAGTCTGGGCCTGATCCGGCCCAGGGCAGCGGGGCAGCCCACGTGTGGTCCTGGGCATCTGACAAGGATTTCTTTCATGGGCTTCCTCATGGGCTAGCGCAGGCAGGCTGCAGCACTGAGCCATCCCGGCCTGTCTCCCCTGAAAAGCAAAGGGCATTTCTCTGCCGCTGACAGACAAGGGCTCATTGCAGAACCAAGCCACAGCAAGGCAGTCTGTGCTCCCTGAGGGCAGGGAGCAACCGTCCCTGATAATTACAGACCTTGTTAATTACTCCCACCCCCACCCCCACCCTGAGCCTCCCAATCACGCCCTTCTCTGGAATCATGGGGAGGTTCCAAGTCATCAGAGGCCAAACGCAAAAGCCATTACGCTTGGCGTCTCCAATGCCCTGCAAACGCCCTGCTTGGTGACGTGCCCCAGACATGGCACCTGAGTTCATGGGGTTTCCAATCCACTGGGAACGGCAAAGGGCCCGCAGCGTTTGTCTGTGGGAGCAGGACAAGGGTCTGCTGGCACACTCCCCTAAACAGGTTTTCTCCACCCCTGCAGGAATGTGAAGTGTGTGGAGATCCATGTTCCTTTGCCATGGCCCTTACCTGCCCACGGCCCCGCGCCACTAGGCCCAATCGGGAGTTTTTGGATGAAATAGTTTTTCCCGTCAGAAAATGCTGATTTGTTAAAGCTGAAACTTTTTGCGGGACGACACTTTTGTTGGGAGGGTTTCTCAGGTCTGCGGTAGCATTTCTTTTCACAGAGGCATTCGAATGGCCAATGGTCAGGGGAGGTACCTGGTATGTAGGAGACACCGTTTAAATCCTCACCAGGCCCGATCTGGAGCGGGAATTTGGTCATCCATGTTTTTTTTTTACAAACTGGGCATGTTTAGTGTTGAGAAAAGAAGTCAGAGGGTGGGGACCTGATAGCAGTCTTCAAATCTGTGAAGGGCTGTTATAGGGAGGACAGTGATCAGTTGTTCTCCATGTCCACTGAAGGCAGGACAAGAAATAATGGGCTTAATCTGCAGCCAGGGAGATTTAGGTTAGGAAAACGTTCTAACTCTATGGCTAGTTAAGAACAGGTTTCCAGGGGACGTTGTGGAATCCCCATCACTGGAGGTTTCTAAGAATCGAGGCGGACAAACATCTGCCAGGGCTGTTCTAGGATATCTGGTCCTTCCTCAGCACAGGGGGCTGGACTTGATGACCTGCCAGGGTCCCTTCCTGCCCTACGTTTGAGCCCCAGTAAGTGCCCTAACCACCAGGCTGTAGTCACATCCCTTCTGCCTTGCTTGGCTAGTGAATATTTATTTATTTATACAAAGTGGATCAGCTCCAACAGGACAAATTGTGAGCGAGAGAGCCAGAGGCTGACTCTGGAATCTAGTGGTTAGACCCCTGACGTGGGAGAGAGAGGTTCAAATCTCGGGCCTGCCTGATTCAGAGAGGGGCTTGTGCCGCTCACATCTCAGCTGAGTGCTCTAACCGCTAGGCAATAGGTGGAAAAGGGCAGAGGGCTACTGTAGCTATTCTGCATGCACTAGGCTGGCTGGATAATTTGTAGGCACCAAGATTTGGGAAGTTTTTTGGAACCCACCATGTGCATTGTCTGGCAAAGGCAGGCTGGTTGCAGGCTCTCTTCTGAGCAAATCCCCTGCCAGGCTCCCAGGACACCTTCAGACCCACTGGGCCCCCGCCACCCCAGCTCCTCTGGCAGACACCATGTTGTTCTATTTGTCATGCAAACAAATTGCTCAGATTTTGTGGTTGCAGCTCCACCAAACCGGTTTGCATGGCCAAGGCTGGGGTGGGGAAAGGGGCAGAGACTTGCCTTCTAGCGGGAGACCAAAGAAGCTGTATACTCTCTTTAGCTTATCCAAGGGAAGGGTAAGAGAGGGGAGGCCACACTGCTATTTGCCTACCTGTGTTGGGAATGACACCTCCAACCAGCCAGGCAGACATACCCTATATTTCTAGCCCTCCTGCAGAGAAAAGCTGGACCAGGAAATGGGACCTGAGCATAAACCTCAAGGGTCGGAAGCCAGAAGGGAAAACAAAGAACTTGACGTTGGCTGTTTTTTACAAAAAAATCTTGTGTTTTTTAAACCGATCTCATGATGTTGGGGGCCGGCCTCATGATTTTGCCTTCCCTGGGGCTGGCGGGGCTGATACCGTAGCAAAGTGAGTGACTTTTGCTCTGCATCTGGGCTCTAAAGTTCATTTGCACAGGTGTCAATCCAAGGGATGCAGCTATCCATCTAAACTGACCCCCCTCCCCGCTCACCTTCCTACCCACACTCTGCCCTCTGAGCTGGGATGGGCCTAATGCTGTGAGGTTAGGCAGTAAAATGCGGTTCTAAAAGATCTACTCTAGGATTCTTTGGGGCAGGTCTCTGGCCTGTGCTATGCAGGAGGGCGGCCTAGACAACGGCAGAGGTCCCTTCTGGCCTTGGAATCCAGGAAAGATTAAGCAGCGTAATGAGCTGGCCAAGTGCATGTGTGTTGGCCCTGTACTGGAGGGAACCAAAGCCACTAATTTACACATCGGACGTGAAAGGGGGATTGTGGCAGGGGTCTGTGCTTTGGCAGCAGGGTCTGCGTTCTCGCCCTGCTCCCCAGGCAGGTGCACCGAGCCAGCTGCAGACAGCCCTGAGTGGTGGCAAATCGCCGGGGAAGCCCCAGGGAAAGGCCAAAGGGGTGAACCGTCAAAAATGGGATGGGTTGGGGGGAAAGTCACTAAATCCAGCATCAAGTGAGTCTTCCCCCATCTTTCCCATGTGAAACCCAGAGTGTCTATCCCTTGAACCGCCAGCTGGAGGAGAGCTGGGTTTGATGGGGCCCCCTCGTTCCCCCAGCACTGTTTCAGGGATCTGTGCATCTCCCCAGCATCTGTGCAGATCCTGGAGGATCTGTAGAGCTGTGGGAGGGGCTCCCGGTCCACGTCTGTGCCTTGTACAGACAGCAGGAACTGATGCTGGGGAACTGGCCAAGTGACCTCAACACAAGTGTGGCGGAGCTGGGGATTACAGCTCCCATCAGCCCCCACCCCATTGTACATCCCTTCCTCCTGGCTAAGCAAGGACCACATTTGCCCATCGGATTCAGCCCCCTCCTCACTGCACTTCCCTTTCCACTGGCTGCCAGGGAAGGGGAAAGGCCCTGAACCAAGGCTCTGTTCAGCAGTGGGAGCCACCTGGCAGCTGGGAGCTGAAGAGAAGCCCCAGGAATGTGGGCAGAGCCACAGGTGGGATGCTGGGTGCAGGCCTGGGTGGGGTTTTATGAGGGAGCAGCTGGGCAGAGAGCCAGAGGGGTCCCAATGAGAGACACTGACTGCGCCTAGCGCGGAAACCTGCAAAGGCATATTTGAACAGAGCCTGCATTGGGGAGGGACCGCAGGCTCCAGGCCCAAAGAGCCCTGGACAGCCCCAGGGACCCAGACAGGATCCGCTACTCAAGAGTGCTGGAAACTTTGTAGACATGGAGGGCGGCCAAGGCCAGAGTGGCGGGGGAATTAAAATACTACTTAACTCTCCTGCAACGTACAGCTGTAACCTAAATAACCAGAATTCGCCATGGAGCCACATGATACTATTTAAGGTTTAATTAAATTACGAACAAACGAAAAGCCAGACAACTTTAGTTCTAAACCTCAGAACTGCATTTTATTTTTGCACTTCGTATATTGTCCTTCACTTGCATTTATCATTTTAATGCGTACGCTCCACGATGAATATTGACCTGTAACTTGCCATTCTGTAACCTTGGAATCGAATCATCCTTGTTAATGGCTAATGCGTGTTTTAACAATTGTCACCCTAAGCTGTATGGCTCCTTGGGAAAAGGCATCAGCAAAATAAATAATAATAACAAGAAACAACTTTACAGGGAGGTAAATGTGTCCCCATGGAAGTGCTACCGTATAAAATGATTTTTTTTTCTAATGTTTTATAAAAAATCAAAGTCTGGATATGTTTAGAAAACCTACCAAACCCCAGCACCAGGCTGTAGCAGATCGAAGCAATACGGTGTCGATTAAGGAAAAAAATGCAAACGTCACACGATTTTGATCGTGCGATCATCTAGGGTCGCAGTGGAGATTGAGACAGGCGTCCGACGCAATCTCACAGTGCGCCTCGTCCTTGAGCTGGGAGCCTGCAGGCTCAGATTCGCCCCGAGCGCATCAGCCGAAGGGCTTGCCTGCTCCATGGCTCCTCCCGGGGCGGGCTCACGACCACATTCAGTGTGGTAACCATGGCACTAACCACAGGCCTGGCTGGCACAGGGCCCATGTGGCAGGTTCAACCAGTCCTCCTGCCTCCCAGTTCTCTGGGCAGGAGGCCACCCCAGAGTGCATGGCTCCAGAGTGGAGCCTGTCCGGTGCTGAGGCAGTCTGGGATAGCTACCCGCTATTTCCCCAGCGTGCACTGGGCCGAACAAGGTTAGACAGCGGGGTGCACACCGTGGGGGCACAAGGGGGCAGGGTTGTGAGAAATGCAGCTGAGTGGCCACAGCTCCACCCCGCTTGCTGTAACAGGAGCAGACAAGCATCAGTCGGGTTACCGAAGCGTGGGCGTTTTGTGTAGGCAAGACAGCGGCCTTCCCCGTGTGAAAGGGACTGTTCTGGGGGCCACAGGCCGTTCTCAGCCCCTGCCCCGGGCAGCCACTCCATGCCGTGAGCGGCTGCTCCAGCAAGAAGAGTGGCACAGGACCAGTGGCTGGAGAGGATAGCGTCCACAGGAGCGCAGCAGTCAGAGGAGAGGGAGAGCCAGTCTGACCCGTCATCTCTGCCCGGCCCACCGCCAGGTGTGTCAGAGGAAGGTGTGTACAGCAGCAGGCTGGGAAATTGCATGCATGGCTCCCCCCGCCTCCGACACCGCTGAGCCAACGGGGGCTGCTCCCCTGGCTGAGCGTTCCCAGACTCAGTTCCTTTCTGAAGGCACCCCTTAGCCTTGGCCAGGCGTGCTATGGAGCCAGCTCTGATCTGAAGCCTCCTCTTCTGCAGGCCTTGGTGACCATCCCCCCCCACCGGCGGACCATCCGGACGGCGAGCTGTGAAGCTGCAGTGCCGTATTTCAGTGGTTCTGTACGGGACTGAGCCAGGGCATGGGAGGATGGGATCATTTTCTGCAGGGGCCCACGGCAGCAGCTGCCAGCTGTGGTCTCATGTTTCATGAGGAGCAGGTTACCATTGCCCCCTGGCCGAGAGAACACAGGCCAGCGTGCTGAGAATGAACCAGACACCACGCTGAAACCCGGAGGGGGTGGCTCTAGAGGAGCACAAAGTGCCTTACCATGGTCCGCAAGTTAAATCTCCCAGCCCCAGGCCCCTTCCTCCCCTGGCCCCCGATGGTATGTCTCATCACCCCCCGTTTATGGGGGGAAACTGAGGCACAGAGCGGGTCAGTGACTTGTCCTAAGACGTCGGTGGCTGAGCCAAGAGTCAAATGCAAACCTTTGGCCTCTTCGGCCTGTGCTTTAACTCACCAGCCCCTTCCTCTCCCACATTACAGGCGGCTCAAGAAAATAATGTCAGGAGCACATAGGTGAGGAGGTTTGATTTTGACCCGATGTGTGACTCCACAGGAAAGGCGTTTTAGTGCCCAGCACCACGGAGCCTATATAGGGGGCTGCTCACATCCGGGGGCTGTGGAAGATTCAAAGACACGGGAATGTGATCCGCTGTGACCTACAGCAACTGCTCCAAAGAAGATCTAAGTAATAATGGGAGAGAGTATTGGGATTCGGGCGACCTGAGTTCTAGTCCCAGCTCGACCAACGGTCTGCTGGGTGACCTAGGGCACATCGCTGCCTCAATCTGTTCCTCAGTTTCCCCATCTGTAAAAGCAGATAATGCTACTGGCCTCCCTTGTAAAGCGCTTTGCGATCTACTGATGCAGCATGCTATAGTCGAGCTAGGTCCCATGCAGTGACGTCCCATCAAACATCGCAAGAGCCGAGGGCAATACTGTAGCAAAAAAACCCCAATATACCTGGGAACACATAAGGGCTCGTTCTGAATAGGGCAGGTGGGAACACAATAACCAAAAAGCCAGTGCTAGAAACTCACAAGGACCCCGGTGCGACTAGCTCATCTCTGACTTTATTACTGATCCCCTGATCCGTGACATCCATTGAAGATGGAATTTCGGGCCGGGGCTGGGACCAGTAATGCTGAGCCACCGAAATGTCACCTGCCCCCAGCCAGCCCTGCCATGCCGTGGGCAGTTGTTATTTTCAGAGAAATTCCATGACACAACAAGCTGTTGTGTAACCACGTGACATGAGGCTAAAAATAGCCCTCTCGCTTACAGGAAATTACCTTGGCAGAGTTACACAATTTCTGGGTCATGGTCCGGTGAGCTAGTCCCACGAGCAACGAGGGTCATTTGGAGTGGCTGGGAGAGCTCCCGGGGCCCCCTCAGAGTATTCGAGGTCACGGAGAGGCCGGCGTGGATTCTTGGGCTGTGACTCACCTCCGTCCCCAGCACCGATGCCCAGGGCCCTGCTCCGCTGTGAATGCTGCCATGTATTTAACCCAGCCCCGCTCTGTGTCCTGCTGTGTTTGGCCTTTCACAGGCAGCATCAGGCTGCTCTCCAGCCTTGCTTGTGCCAAAGCCCCTCTTGTGCCACACCTCCCACGGGCACACCTGGGGCAGCCGGGCTCAGCACCGTGGCAGCTTCTGCCAGGGGACCCTTCCCCCTGGCAGAGCCAAGACAGGTGGGGAATACAGGATAGGGCACTTGGCCCTCCTGGGACTGCTGTTCCTGGTTCAGTTTCAGCTCTGACAAGGGTCTGGCAGCTGGCACGTCTGCCCCTCACCCCACCCGGCAGGCAGGAGGCAAAAGGGTTCTTGGTGCTGCCCCGCAACTTATTAAAGGCACCGAGTCCTGTTCAAAGGATACATTGGTTTCAATTTTCCTTCCCACAACGCAGCACTCTTGGAACAATGAAAGTCACCCGAACGCGTCACTGGACAGGACCTGCAGCACTGAGCGCCCTTCAGCCACGGAGCCCAAAGCCGCCCACCAAGGGAGGGCGGCATCCTGATCCCCCTTTCATGGGGGGAAGGGACTTTCCTTGGGGCACCCCACGAGTCAATGGCAGAGCCAGGACTAGAACCCTGGTCTAGCTCCTAGGAGAGGAAGGATAGCCCAGTGGTTAGGACGTGCTCCTAAGGTCTTCGAGAGCCACCTCGGATTCTCCGCCCCACCCCAGACTCTGTGAGTGACTTTTTGCAAATTGCTGTTGTACTAAGCGGGGCCCAGCAGGCCGACCAGTTGTGAGCCTAACTGGTGACGTGTGGGTAAAGGTTCCTGAATTGTCGTGATGACCCGCTGTAGGACATGGCTTTGGGAGAGCTGTAAGCTGGAGCCAGGCTGAGTTAATCTAACCAGAGGGCTCACTGGTCCCGCCCGAGGCCCGGCGGTAGGATGATGACAGGTGAACAAGAGGAATAGAGGACTCCTGTCAGGGGACCAAAATTGGTGCTTTGGAAATTAGCCCTAACTGGTGGACAGAATAATGAGGGGAAAGGCTCGTCTGCCCATCCCCCCTTTCGGGGGCCCTTACAAAGAGATGTGGGAGTGGGAGGAAGAGGAATTACCACCACCCCTGCGGTCGCCACAGAGACACCCAGACTGTCACACTCCAGCGGGGACGCCTGACCATCATGGCTGCACCAGCAAGGACCCCAGCCTGATTCATGGGAGATCCTGCTCTGTCATCCCCTCCCCCAGGGGTCCCTTTCCATCTTCTTCCCGTCCTCTCTCTCGTTTGGGGAGGGCAGAGAGTCTGGGGGTATGGGGTGGTGGAGTTGAGTGTAGAAAGGGGGTGGGATCAGTGGGGCAGAGAGAACAATGGGGTCTGGGAGGGGCGAGGCCATGGAGAGCTTTGCAAGCCTAGCAGGTAGTTCTGAATGGCCTCTCAGATCATGACTCAATGGGGTGCAGTGAGGAAGCCGGTGCTGGTGCTGAAGGACGTGGGGTGCATCTGAGGTAGGGGAGATACAGACTGGTCCCGCGCAGCCCTGAGCGCAGTCAGCACCGAACCCCTCTGTTAGGTCGAAGGGCACATGCAGAGCAGTGAGTCAAAACCAGAAATTGCCTGGCTGGAAGGTTGCAGCATCACACGACTTTAATTGCCAGGCTCCAAATTGATAACACACAAGGACAGAAAACCAGAGAGCAACAAAGCAGGCTGCTCCCCAGGGCAGAGAGGCCCAGCTCGCCCACCCAGCTCCAGGCTGGCTCTACAGCGCAGACTGATTCCAATCCCACGGCACCCCCTAGCTTGCATGCGGGAGAGCCCTGACATTTAAAGTGACAGCTTGTAATTGTAACTCAGCGTTCAATACACCACACCCTCCCAGCGCCGCCTGGCTGAGAGCGTGGGGCTGGGGGCTGGGTGGAGAGCTCAGACCTGGGTGTGGGGCAGGAGGAGGGAGGGTGTTGGGCTGGGTGCAGGGCAGTGGAGGGGGCGTGTGGGAGGCTGGATGGAGAGCAGTGGGGAGGAGTAGCTGGGGGGTGGGGGGGGCGGCTGGATGCAGGGCAGCAGCGGGAGGGCTCTGGGCCCCTCCTTAGGAAAATTCCAGTTCTGCTCCTGCCCTCCAGCCCGGGACAATGTGTCCCTGAATCTCTGTGCAGCAGGCTCTGTGCCAGGCCCGGCTCCCTCTGCGGGGGAGGTTGCAGTGGTGCAGGGCAGTGGGCATTATAGAGCATCAGAGAGTCTGATGCCGGGGAGCCCACAAGCTGGCTGCACCCCAGCACTCTCCCTGCAGAAAAGGACCTGGGGGTTACAGTGGACGAGAAGCTGGATAGGAGTCAGCAGTGTGCCCTTGTTGCCAAGAAGGCCAGCGGCATATTGGGCTGCATTAGTAGGAGCATTGCCAGCAGATGGAGGGAAGTGATTATTCCCCTCTATTCGGCACTGGTGAGGCCACATCTGGAGTGTTGCGTCCAGTTTTGGGGCCCCCACTACAGAAGGGATGTGGACAAATAGGAGAGAGTCCAGTGGAGGGCAACGAGAATGATCAGGGGTCTGGGGCACATGACTTATGAGGAGAGGTTGCGGGAACTGGGCCTCTTTAGTCTGCAGAAGAGAAGAGTGAGGGGGGATTTGATAGCGGCCTTCTACTACCTGAAGGGGGTTCCAAAGAGGATGGCTCTAGACCGTTCTCAGTGGTGGCAGAAGACAGACCAAGGAGCCATGGTCTCAAGTTGCAGTGGGGGAGGTCTAGGTTGGATATTAGGAAACACTATTTCACTAGGATGGTGGTGAAGCACTGGAATGGGTTATCTAGGGAGGTGGTGGAATCTCCATCCTATGAGGTTTTTAAGGCCTGGCTAGGATGATTTAGTTGGGGATTGGTCCTGCTTTGAGCAGGGGGTTGGACTAGATGACCTCCTGAGGTCCCTTCCAACCCTAATCATCTATCATTCTATGATTCAGGCTGGCACTGTCTGGGGTGAGTCAAACCCTGCTGGGGGTGGGGTAGGAGTTGTCCCAGTAGAGTTTGTCCGGAGCCCCGTGTCTCTGACGTCTGAGGGCTCAGAGCTTGGGCATGTCTGTGACCCTCATTGGCTATGCTCCAGCGGAGGAGCCAGCCCCACTCTTAGGAGTGGTGCATTGACTTGCCGGGACAACGGGGCACTGGCTGCAGTGTGGTAACTGACAGGGAGGTAAGAACGGGGCAGCCCCAGAGGCAGCTGGCATCCCTGCGGCCAGGCTGATGTGCCGGAACGAAATGCTGCAATGCAAGTGCCTCCTGTCCGGCTCCCCAGCCCAGCGTTGAGCACTGCCTTGGCCCAGCTCGAGCGCTGGCTGCAGGGGTTGCTAGCGGGGAGCCAGGTGCCTGGCAAGATGTGGGGCACACATCGCTGAGCCACTCGCTCCTCTCAATGGGGAATAAACCCCGTAGCTCAGACCCTCCCGAGCCCCGGTGTGAGCAGCCCCTGCAGGCGGGCCATGGTGCTCAGCAAAGAAGGTCCCGGATGTGCCCCACAGATGCAGGCTGTGGGGCTGTGGAGAGTCCTGTGCTCATGAGACTGGACGGGGCAGGGCTCACACCCTGGTGACTTTCCAGACAGAAAGGCCCGCTCGCTTTGATTTGCAAGCATGCGGTCACTGGGAGGTAGGGCGGAGCACGCGGCCCATTCACACTGACATGGGCAACCCGCAGGAACAAACTGCCCCTTCTCCTTGGATCCCTTGGACTTGCAGCCGCTCAGCTTTGTCGGAGATTCAGGGTGTCACGGTTGCGTCTTCTGATCCAGTAGCTGCACTAGGCTGAGATCAGGGCCCCACTGCACCCACAGTAACGGCCAGGCCCTGACCCGAGGAGCAGACAAGCCAAGTGAACGAGATATGGAGGGAGAACAGAAACAGAGAGGACCCATGACGTGCCCAAGGTCACCCAGGGTGCCAGTGGCAGAGGTGGGGATAGACCCCAGGTGTCCTGAGTCCCCATCCCATCCCGCATCTGTCAGGAATGAGGGCTTGCAGCTGCACCTTCCCCCGCTCCGGGCAGCCTTTGAGCACAGCCAAGCCACAGCAGGGCTGCCCGATTGGCCAAGGAAGTGCCCGAGTCTATCTGCAGCTGGGACCGTCTCTCCTGTGCCTGCCCTGCTCCTGCCTTGTTCCCAGCCTGGCTCCAGCCCTGCTCGGGTCCTGATTCCAGCTCCGCCCCATAGGCCGTACTGCCAGTGACACCATCCGCTGGAGCACACAGGTCTCCTTCCATCAGCTGTCCGTTTTATTATTTAGCATTTCTATTGTGGTAGCACCTAGACACCAACCAGGTCAAGGCCCTGTTGTGCCAGGAGCTGCACAACTCTGCGCTGGCAGTCCTGGCCCCCAAGAGCTGACAGCGTCAGAGGCAAACAAACAGCGAGGGGGAGGCGCCACCCTGTGGGCGGGCAGGAGTAGGCCTGGGGCCAGGTAGCAGCATGCGCAGAACCAAAAACTACCCTCCCAAAACAAACCACGGCATGCACAGCTCTCCCCCTGGGAAGAGGATGAGAGAGACGCAGCCATGTGGGCCAGCCAGGAGCCATGTCACATCACTGTCTGCACGGGCTCAGATACCCCGGGGGATGAGGGTCGGAGAAGAACCGGGAGACACGAGACGAGAGCAGGGAGCTGGGAGAGCGACAGGCGCAGGGCGGTCAAGTCGCGTCTTAGCCTTGTCTGCACGGCCATGGGTGCCTCAGGGGTCTCAACATCCCTCGTGAGCCACTCTGGCATCCTGCTCTGCTTCGCCTCTGAATAGCAGCCCCATCCCCTGGGCACCTGCCAGCTGTCCCAACCCTTGGGAGTGGGCCTTGGCCTTCTGCTCGGTTTTTTAGGTTTTTCCTTCTTCCTCCCCACGTCGCTCCCTTAGAGGGGCTGTAGAGTTACTTGCATTTTAATCCCGAATGTGGCAATACCGCAGGCGGCTGGATGGCAGCTTGGCCCGTGACTCTGCATCTGTCTGGGCAATGGGCAGTGTTCTGGATGGAGAGCGCACTCGGCATGGGCCTGGCTCCCCCCGCCCCGGTCCCCATAGCTACAGCCCCCTGTGATCCCAGAGCCCCCCTCTCGGTGGGGCAGGTTGGGGTGTTGGTCGGTTGCTCTGGTGAGTTGCATTGCGGCCACCAGAGGGCCCGGGGCTCTGGCAAGGGCCGGTTTGGCTGTGGGAAACTCTTATTATTCTGGCCAGAGCTCTGCGGAGAACCCAGAGCGGCGGTCGGAGCTGGGAGAGCAGCCTGCAGCCTCTCTTGCCTCCCGGCTCACCCCACGCGGCTCCTCCACTCCTCCTTCAAGTTGGGGAATTTTCCGTCTCTCCGCAGCCCCGGGCTTGGGGTCACCTCTGCTTTGCAGGCGTGGTGGAGCTGGTGCCAAGGGAGCGATGCCTTTGCCTTGGTCTCTCATGCTTTCACTGCTGGTGCTGCAGACCTCAGGGGCCATGGCGACGTTGGGCACTGCCCCGCTGAGCCGGGGACGCCGTGCACATCCCGGGCAGGAGCACGGGGACGGAGGAGGTGGTCTGGGGCCTGACCTACCAGACGATGTTCTGTTGGGGTCACCTGGGAAGGTGTGGCACGCCCGGGACGGTCACCAGGTCCCGCCAGCCTCAGAATGGCTGACGAGGGAGCGGCTGCGCAGAGGGACCAAGGACGAGGACTCCAAGTCAGTCCAGCAGTACATGCCGGGGATAAGGGTGGAGTTCCCCCGGCCCATCAACCCAGCCAGTCTACAGCCAACCAAGCCCCTGGTGCCGTCCAGCACAGACCCTGCTGAGCACCGAGACGGGACCCACACAGACCTGCAAGGCACAGTCCCCCGTGGCAACCTCCCCACGGCGCCGGACAAGCGTCTGCAGATCCAGAACCCCCTGTACCCGGTGACGGAGAACTCTTACAGCGCCTACGCTGTGATGTTCCTCTCCCTCATCGTCTTCGCCGTGGGCATCATCGGCAACCTGTCGGTCATGTGCATCGTCTGGCACAGCTACTACCTGAAGAGCGCCTGGAACGCCATCCTGGCCAGCCTGGCTCTCTGGGACTTCCTCGTCCTCTTCTTCTGCCTCCCCATGGTCATCTTCAACGAGATCACCAAGAAGAGGCTTCTGGGGGACATCTCCTGCCGCATTGTGCCCTTCATGGAGGTAAGGGGCCGGCGGGGACTCCGGCAGATGGTGTATGCCCGCTCCCGCAGTGCCATTTGCCCGGTGCAGGGACCCAGCACAACCCCTCTGAGTGTCACTTCACCCCTCCGGGCTTGTGCTGGTGTAGTTCCCCCATATGGCCCAGCACTTTAAGCCTTGCCTGGGGCCCAGGCATCTGGGTTCAGACAGCGAGCGTGGGACAGGCCCTGTATGGAGCAACCACAGCCCCAGTCCCCTTGTAGGGTGACCAGATGTCCTGATTTTATAGGGACAGTCCCAATATTCGGGGTTTTGTTTTATATAGACACTTATTACCCTCCACCCCCTGTCCCAATTTTTCACACTTGCTGTCTGGTCACCCCACCCCGTCAGGCTGTAGTCTGGGGCTCCCAGAGCCACATGGGCTGTGTAGAGTGAGAAAAGGGACTCTAAAATCCTCCCTCATTCCCGCCCAGGGGTCTGCTTTTGCTAACAGACCAGAGACACAGCAGAGACCTCCTCGCTCTTGGGCCCCTAACAGTTGGCACCTAAATAAGTGGCCTGGTCCCCAGTGGTGTGGGGCATCCACACCAGCCCTCTGGAAACCAGGCCCCCTGATCTGGGCACCCAAAGCGAGGGGCCTGGCTCTCAGCACCCCAGCTGCGGGATTGTAGCCAGTGGCTTGGACTGCTGCCAGCCCTGCCAGCTAGGGACGAGTGGACCCCCATTCTACCCCCTACGCTCGCAGCCTGCTAGTGCCAGGCCCTGTGTACCGGCGGGGTGTGCGGGTGGCTAGCCAGAGGGCAGGTGGAGTTGTCGCTCATGGAGGGCAGGCTGAGCCGGGGGTGTAGTAAGTGATGTGGGCCAGATCAGCACCTGGTGTTCAGAATAAACAGACACACTGAGGTGCCATTTTCACAGAGTCACGTCTCTCCCCGTCTGCGCTCGCCCAATACGCAGGAAAACGGGCTGGACTGGAAGAGCTGGAGCCGGTCAGGAGAGCTGGGACAGAGCTGGGGTGGGGGTTGTGTCCTTGCTGGGGGAGACAGCAGCTGACGCAGGGTCGGGCCATAGACAGACCCGAGCTAGCATTGATCGAGCTAGAGAAATGACCCACGGCAGGGAAGCTGCAGCACCATGGGCTGCCGCCAGGGCTGCACAGAGGTTTTGGGGGGACAGAGGCAAAATCTGAAACCCAGGCCCCCCCAACCCTTCCAAAAATCTTATGACTGAGGAAGGGGGTCGGGGGGGGGGGTTGCAGCCTCACACTCACCCCACAGCAGCTGCTCCCATCCTGCGAGGCTGGGCCCAGCTCCCTGCTCCAGGTGTTACAACCTGGCGGCCTCAGGTGTATCCCAGCCCAGCCATCCCGCCATCACCCCGGAGGGGCAACCAGGCCAAACCTGAGTGGCCCTGTGACCCTGCACACTAGGTCACAATGCCACTCGGCCTAGGCGCCCTCTCAAACAGGGGGCCCAGGGCAACCTGCCCCTTCCCCAGCCTCCAGGGCCTGGTACCTGCCCACCCAGGACCCTGGGAAATTATTCAGCCTGCAGCTGCCCTTCTGCCAGTACGCCAGCTCGCTAGGTCACAGCTGTGTCTTCACACGCTGCAGTCACACCTCGGCAGGGCAGACCCCACAGCCTCAGGGTACCTGGTCCTGGCAGGGCTGCTCAAGGGCTGGGGGCTTGTGCCTCTGGCTAGTTCAAAGAGTCAAGCTGAGCCGCCGGTAGTGTCTTTCCTGGGCCACCCCAGGGATGAAGGCGGGAGGGTGGGGAGAGGGGCATTGTGCGGGAGGTTACCCTGGAGAACCCATGCATGCGAGCCGAGGAAAACCCATCCCCCGCTCAGCCTCTCCTGGCCCCTGCCAGCCGCACTGAGATCATGGGGGAGGGGGACTCGAAAGTGAGTCTGGGGGCCGGGAGCTTGGCGCTGGACCTGCTGCAGCCGGGGAGTCCGAGTCTCCCCTCCCTCACCCTGATAGCATGGCTAGATAGATCTCCAGCTGGCATAGATAGCTGGTGTCAGTGAGAACAGAGGACTGCGCATGGGGGGCCAGATCCTTCCTGACTGCCCCCCTGGGGCCCCTGCCTCATGTCATCGGCCACAGCTCCATTGGAGTCAAAGGGCCGGATCCCCAGCTGATGTGGGTCGACCGTCGCCGCCCTGGTGTCAGTGGAGCTCTGGTGCTGTGCGCCGGCTGGAGATCTGTCCCGAGGAGTCAGTTCGGGACTGGCCGCAGGCTACTGGATGTGCCTGGTGCATGGCAGGCCGGGAAGTTGGTCACATTCCCCAGAGCTCTCTGCTGCTCTTCGCTGTGAAATCTGCTGGTCTCAGCCTCACCGAAACGCAGCCTCCAAAAACCTCCCGCGCGTCCCTGTTCAGGAGAGTCCAGCACTTCGCTGCCATGGTGGGAGACATCTCAGCGCTGCCTCGGCAGTGCCAGAGGCACAGAAGGGTTAGACTGGAGTCAGGAAACGTCTGCAACCATCTGTTTCCTCTTCCATCGAAAACCAGTCTTTTCCTGTTCAGCATCAGGGTTTACCGAGAAGGCAAGTGAAGGCAGCTGGTAGGTAGCCACCCGATGCCCCCTCCTCCGGTCAGCCAGGCGAGGAAATTAATGCTCTGGTGTAGCATCCCTTCCCTCCTGAAGCCACCCGGCACCTGGATCTCCGCAACTGCTGCAGGTTGCCAATCCCTTTGACTGACCTGCACGTGGCGGGGCCTGGCGTCGGGCGCTGCGTCTGTCCAGCCCTCACAGTGTGGTCCTGGACATGCGCGGCTGGAACGCAATATAATTCATAATGGCTAACGAACCAGCGGGGCCAGGGCGGCGGGTGGTCTTTGTAGTTTCTGCCTCGTGCAATAACGTGCTGCAAGGCAACGCGGGTGTCATGGAGTCCCCAGGTGATGCTCTGGAACTGCTCCCCATGAAGCCAGGCAGGACTCTGGAGAAGTCTCCTTCCTGTGAGCAGCCTGTCTTCAGGACACAAAGCTCACACAGCTTCCACCTTCCTGGGTCTGACCTCGGAGCCTTCATCATCCTCTGTCCCTCCGTGCGCTTCCCACAACGAGTCCGCCCAGGCGGGGTCCTGGGGAAGCCAGAGGGTCCTGCACCCCAACTTCGCAGTCAGACGTGACTCTCAGCCAGCCAGTAAAACAGAGGTTTATTAGACAACAGGAACATGGTCTAAAACAGAGTTTGCAGGTGCAGAGAACAGGACCCCTCAGCTGGGTCCATTCTGGGGGGCAGTGAGCCAGACAACCACGTCTGCCCTTCACTCCATGTCCCAGCCAGCCCCAAACTGAAACTCCCTCCAGCCCCTCCTCCTCTGGGCTTTGTTCCTTTCCCAGGCAAGGAGGTCACTGGATTCCTTTGTTCTCCAACCCTTTAGCTCTCACCTTGCAGGGGGAAAGGGCCCAGGCCATCAGTTGCCAGGAAACAGGGTGTCGGCCATTCTCTGTGTCCAGACCCCTGCACACACCTGCCCTCTAGGGCTCTGCAAGGATCACACACCCTTACCCCACCAGCTAGATATTTAAGAACTGCCTAGGGGAAACTGAGGCATCCCCACACTATTCAGACGAAACATTAAGAAAAGTCCCACTTCGTCACAGCGGGAAATACCTGGAAATACACCCAGTTAAGGGGCCGGTGTGAGGCTCCCCTGGGGCCTGAAAGAGCCTGGGCGTTATGCTGGGCCCACTGCCCTGGGAGGAATCCCATCCCTGCCGAATGGTGCTCGGACACCTCATGCTGTACGTCCCGGGCTGGGGGCTGGCGGCTGCTCCGGGAGGGCAGGGAGCAGCCCCGGTGGTGCGCCCAGCTGCAAGTGATGCAGCCGGCACAGCCCCCTGCGGTCAGGCTGCTGTAAGGGCGCATTCAGTGGAGGAGGCAGCCGGGATAATGGGCCTCGGTGTTGGGCAGTGTCAGTCTGACGGGGGGCGTAATATGCGCTCAGCCAGGCGCTGCTGCGTTGGTCACCACTTGCTCTCCCTGGGGGGATCTAGGCTGGGGGCTGGGGCTGTGTCCATGGGCCGTGTCTTAACAACGTGCTGCTAGGGCTCTCCCGCACCCCGGCCCTCGAGAGCTGCAGCTGGCCAGGTTCACTGGTTGGCCTCCAGATTGCTCCTAGGTCATCCTAGCACCTGCTAGAACAGGGGCGGGCAAACTTTTTGGCCCGAGAGCCGCACTGGGTTTCAGAAATTGTATGGAGGGCCAGTTAGGGCAGGCTGTGCCTCTCCAAACAGCCAGGCGTGGACCGGCCCCCGCCTCCTATCCAACCCCCCCTTTTTCTCGCCCCCTGACAGCCCCCCTGGGACTCCTGCCCCATCCAACCACCACTGTTCCCTGACGGTGTCCCCGGGACCTCTGCCCCATCCAACCCCCCCTGCTCTCTGTCCCCTGACTGCCCCCGGACTTCCCACCCCTAACTGCCCCCCACCACCCTATCCAACCCCCCCCCTCCTTCCTGACTGCCCCCCCCGGCCCATCCACCGCCCCTGTTCCCTGACCGCCCCCGGAACCCCAGCCCCTGACTGCTCCCCGCCACCCCATCCAACTCCTCCTCCCCTTCCTGACTGCCCCCCCGGGACCCCTGCCCCATCCAACCACCCCTTCTGCCTGACTGCCCCCGGAACCCCTGCCCCCATTCAACCCCCCCATTCCCCGGCCCCTGCCCCACCCTCCGAACTCCCCTGCCCTCTATCCAACCCCCCTTCCCGGCTCCCTGCCCCCTTACTGTGCTGCCTGGAGCACCGGTGGCTGGGGGGGGGCGGCTGCACCAGGACAGGCAGCCGCGCCGCCCAGCTGGAGCCAGACACGCACCGCACGGCACAGAGCACAGGGTCAGGCCGGGCTCTGCAGCTGCGCTGCCCGGCAAGAGCTCGCAGCGCCCCCCTGCCCAGAGCTGAGGCTGCGGGGGAGGGGGAACAGCGTGGGAGGGGCCGGGGGCGAGCCTCCCGGGGCAGAAGCTCAGGGGCTGGGCAGAACGGTCCCACGGGCCGGATGTGGCCCGCGGGCCGTAGTTTGCCCACCTCTGTGCTAGAAGTTCAGAGGGGTGCAGGGTTCAGAGCCTGGGGAGGGGGGCGTAGCTCAGTCCCTGGCCAGTGTTGGTCCTTTCGGTTGGGGGGGCCCGCAGGAGGCACGGTGGTTGCTGGGTTTGGAAGCAAATGGCTCGGGAGCGTGCTAGGCTTAGTGAGGCAGCTAGAGAGGGCTCAACCCAGCTCCTCCTCTAGCCTTCAGAAGCCCAGAGCCCAGGAACGTGCTGCAGTGGGTCCCACGCCGGGAGGCTGGATCCTGGCTGCTGCATGTCCTGCCCCGCAGAGACTCTGGGTCTGTCCACGCTGCAGCCAGCGGCGTGACTGCACCACGGTTGGCATCCCCGAAAACAGTAGCCGTGAGGCCACGGCAGCATGGGCTGGACGAGTCCGTCCGGACCCTGGGTCTGTACTCGGGTGGCTGGGTTACTGGCCCTAGCTAGCTCAAAGCCAGCTGGCCTGTGTCTACACAAGGTGCAGCCATCCTTGGATTGGAGTGCTGAATGGCCACCTTCAGGAGCTGCCCTCCTGCCTCCTGGCTTGAGGAAGGGTCAGGCCCTGGCAATGGGAGGGGTAGGGCATGTTGGGAGTGCAGGCCAGGCCAGGGGGGCTCCCACAGTCCCAGCAGCCAAGAACCTCTTCCTCTCCCTAGCGTAGTGCTCCGTAGCCGGCTTTCTTGGGGCAAAGGCTTTGCCTGCAGAAGGAAGTGGCCCCGCTGTGACTACATTGGTTCTGATGCCGATACAGCCCCCCGGGGGTAGGTGCTCTTATTCCGGTTTAAGAATGTCCACATGGGGGGGCTGCACTGATGTACCCCAATCCAGTTTCACACTGATTTAGCCCAGCTGGGGCCATTCTTTCCTGTAGCCGAGTTCCAAGAGCCGGGCTGCATCCCTGGAGATTGGTCCAGTCCCTAAAGGTACATCTGCCCAGCTCGGGTAAACGTCCAGATGCACCAGCTCCGCTTAAGCTAGCACCTAAAACTAGCCGCGTGCCACTTGGCCAGCCATCCAAATCCAATCCTGCCCGACCCCCGGGGACGTACCTGGCGGCTACTGTGAGCTACCATGGTTGCATTGCTCCACCTAGCACAGGTCTGTCTTCCCGCACTGCGTAGCACCCTCCCAGCTGCTGAATAGAGGGGCCCTTAATTTCCATAGCTTAGAACCGTCTTCTCTTGTCCAGTTAGACCAGAGGTGGCAGAACTGGGGGGGTGGCAGGCTGAGGGGAAGCACCCGCAAGTGGAAATATTGTGATCTGTGTTCTGCCCCCATGCCCGGAGTGACTGGAGCATGTGGGATCAGGCCAGGCAGCAGAAAGGAATTGGGGTGGTGGAATCAGGGCTGGCAGCAGCTGTCCCCGGCGAGAGAGACACCCTGACCTCCCCTTCTGTACCACTGCCCCGATGCTCCACCCCTCCATTCAAAATGAGCTCCCACGGCATCAGAGTTCAACTGCGAGCTCTCACTGTCTCTGTGTGTGCAGCGCCTGGCGCGACGGGGCCATGAGCTGGTGTGGACACCACTGGAATACCAATAGCAATGCTGAGGGACCCAGGCAGGGGTCCCAGGGGACGCGCTGGGATCATGGTGAGGGGATGCTGATGTAAGCAGGCAGGGAGGTGGGCGGAGGTGAGACCGCTGGGCAGGAAGGGACTGCTGCAGAAGGAACGTCCTTGTGTCTCTGCTGATGATGCAATAGCCAGTGCGGGGGTGGTGAGCGCCCCGGAGGCACTGCTGAGACGGATAGTGTGGACATGCTGCAGTGAGGGCTGAGTACAGGATGGCGGTGGGCAGCACCCTGCCATCCCCAGAAGGGCCTGTGCCAGCATCCCCAGGGGAGTAACTTTTTTTAAATGTTAAAAGTTGGTTTTAAAAAAAAAAGGGACCAATGTCAGATATTTGCTGAGCACTGAGAACTTCCCTTGCAGAGGTCAGAAAGGGCCATGTGTGCTTGGCAGGGGGTTGCCCACTGCTGGTTTACAGTGTCCAGTTGTGGTGTCTGCAGGATTTTGCTGTTGAAGGATGTTGATAAATTGGAGAGGGTTCAGAGAAAGCTATGAGATGGATTAGAAAACCTGCCCTATAGGGAGAGACGCAAGGAGCTCCAGCTATTTAGCTTAACAAAGAGAAGGTTGAAGGGTGACTTGATCTGTAAAAAGAAAAGGAGTACTTGTGGCACCTTACACGGGGAACAAGGAGTTGATCATGGGCTCTTTAGCCTAGCAGCTAAAGGTCTAACACAGTCCAATGCCTGGAAGTTGAAGCTAGACATATGCAGCCTGGAAATAAAGACTGTAATTTTTTAACTGGGAGGATAATTAACCATTGGAACAAATTACCAAGGGCTGTGGTGGATTCTTCCCTAGCAAATTTTAAATCAAGACAGGATGTTGTTCTAAAAGATCTGTTCTACCTCCACAAGCAGATAGTTCGGGGATGGGCTCTGGTTTTCCTGCGCTGTACAGGGGTCAGACTAGCTGCTCCCAATGGTCCCTTGGGATCTAGGACTCTGGGGAACGGTGGAGCCCAGCGAGCGCACGTGTGTGTGAACAGTTGTGAACGGACAGTGACCATGTCTTTCGCACAAGGGCTGTGGGATTGGGGTTGCGAGTGAGTGGGCAGTGTTAGCGCGGTGGCTGCAGAGTGGCTGATGGTGTTTATTTTCACTCTGAACCCTCCCAGAACTTGGCATTTTTTCCAACCAATTGTGTCCTCTTCCTTTGGCAGAGGGAGACGTTTTTCCTGGGTTTCTCAATGCAGCGGAAATGCCCAGGGGCTGATTTTGGACAACAACAGCTTGGGCTTGTTCAGCACACGGGGGAGCGGATAACGAGGGACGGGAAGGCCTGCAAGGAGCCTGGGGGTGGTCCGAAGGCATGCGGCCACTCGTGAGCCTGGGTCTCCCCCTTGTTTTCAGCTGCTGCGTTGACTTAATCATAGAATCATAGAATATCAGGATTGGAAGGGACCTCAGGAGGTCATCAAGTCCAACCCCCTGCTCAAAGCAGGACCGATCCCCAATTAAATCATCCCAGCCAGGGCTTTGTCAAGCCTGACCTTAAAAACTTCTAAGGAAGGAGATTCCACCACCTCCCTAGGGAACCCATTCCAGGGTTTCATCACACTCATAGTGAAACAGTTTTTACCAATATCCAACCTAAATCTCCCCCACTGCAACTTGAGACCATTACTCCTTGTTCTGTCATCTGCTACCACTGAGAACAGTCTAGAGCCATCCTCTTTGGAACCCCCTTTCAGGTAGTTGAAAGCAGCTATCAAATCCCCGCTCCTTCTTCTCTTCCGTAGACTAAACATCTCCAGTTCCCTCAGCCTCTCCTCATAACTCATGTGTTCCAGTCCCCTCATCATTTTTGTTGCCCTCCGCTGGACTCTTTCCAATTTTTCCACATCCTTCTTGTAGTGTGGGGCCCAAAACTGGACACAGTACTCCAGATGAGGCCTCACCACTGTTGAATAGAGGGTAACGATCACGTCCCTCGATCTGCTGGCAATGCCCCTACGTATACATCCCAAAATGCCATTGGCCTTCTTGGCAACAAGGGCACACTGTTGACTCACATCCAGCTTCTCATCCACTGTAACCCCTAGGTCCTTTTCTGCAGAACTGCTGCCGAGCCATTCGGTCCCTAGTCTGTAGCGGTGCATTGGATTCTTCCGTCCTAAGTGCAGGAGTCTGCACTTGTCCTTGTTGAACCTCATCAGATTTCTTTTGGCCCAATCCTCCAATTTGTCTAGGTCCCTCTGTATCCTATCCCTACCCTCCAGCGTATTTACCTCTCCTCCCAGTTTAGTGTCATCTGCAAACTTGCTGAGGGTGCAATCAACAGCATCCTCCAGATCATTTATGAAGATATTGAACAAAACCGGCCCCAGGACCGACCCTTGGGGCACTCCACTTGATACCGGCTGCCAACTAGACATGGAGCCATTGATCACTACCCGTTGAGCCCGACAATCTAGCCAACTTTCTCTCCACCTTATAGTGCATTCATCCAGCCCATACTTCTTTAACTTGCTGGCAAGAATACTGTGGGAGACAGTGTCAAAAGCTTTGCTAAAGTCAAGGAACAACATGTCCACTGCTTTCCCCTCATCCACAGAGCCAGTTATCTCATCATAGAAGGCAATTAGATTAGTCAGGCATGACTTGCCCTTGGTGAATCCATGCTGACTGTTCCTGATCACTTTCCTCTCCGCTAAGTGCTTCAGAATTGATTCCTTGAGGACCCGCTCCATGATTTTTCCAGGGACTGAGGTGAGGCTGACTGGCCTGTAGTTCCCAGGATCCTCCTTCTTCCCTTTTTTAAAGATGGGCACTACATTAGCCTTTTTCCAGTCATCCGGGACCTCCCCCGATCGCCACGAGTTTTCAAAGATAATGGCCAATGGCTCTGCAATCACATCTGCCAACTACTTTAGCACTCTCAGATGCAACGCATCTGGCCCCATGGACTTGTGCACGTCCAGCTTTTCTAAATAGTCCCAAACCACTTCTTTCTCCACAGAGGGCTGGTCACCTCCTCCCCATGCTGTGCTGCCCAGTGCAGCAGTCTGGGAGCTGACCTTGTTCGTGAAGACATAGGCAAAAAAAGCATTGAGTACATTAGCTTTTCCCTCATCCTCTGTCACTAGGTTGCCTCCCTCATTCAGTAAGGGGCCCACACTTTCCTTGACTTTCTTCTTGTTGCTAACATACCTGAAGAAACCCTTCTTGTTACTCTTAACATCTCTTGCTAGCTGCAACTCCAGGTGTGATTTGGCCTTCCTGATTTCACTCCTGCAAGTCCGAGAAATATTTTTATACTCTTCCCTGGTCATTTGTCCAATCTAGCACTTCTTGTAAGCTTCTTTTTTGTATTTAAGATCAGCAAGGATTTCACTGTTAAGACAAGCCGGTCGCCTGCCATATTTACTATTCTTTCTACACATCAGGATGGTTTGTCCCTGTAACCTCAATAAGGATTCTTTAAAATACAGCCAGCTCTCCTGAACTCCTTTCCCCCTTATGTTATTCTCCCAAGGGATCTTGCCCATCAGCTCCCTGAGGGAGTCAAAGTCTGTTTTTCTGAAGTCCAGGGTCCGTATTCTGCTGCTTTCCTTTCTTCCTTGTGTCAGGATCCTGAACTCGACCATCTCTTGGTCACTGCCTCCCAGGTTCCCATCCACTTTTGCTTCCCCTACTAATTCTTCCCAGTTTGTGAGCAGCAGGTCAAGAAGAGCTCTGCCCCAGTTGGTTCCTCCAGCACTTGCACCAGGAAATTGTCCCCTACATTTTCCAAAAACTTCCTGGATTGTCTATGCACCGCTGTATTGCTTTCCCAGCAGATATCAGGGTGATTGAAGTCTCCCATGAGAACCAGGGCGTGCGATCTAGTAACTTCTGCGAGTTGCCGGAAGAAAGCCTCGTCCACCTCATCCCCCTGGTCCGGTGGTCTACAGCAGACTCCCACCATGACATCACCCTTGTTGCTCACACTTCTAAACTTAATCCAGAGACACTCAGGTTTTTCTGCAGTTTCATACTTGAGCTCTAAGCAGTCATACTGCTCCCTTACATACAGTGCAACTCCCCCACCTTTTCTGCCCCGCCTGTCCTTCCTGAACAGCTTATATCCGTCCATGACAGTACTCCAGTCATGTGAGTTATCCCACCAAGTCTCTGTTATTCCAATCACATCATAATTCCTTGACTGTGCCAGGACTTCCAGTTCTCCCTGCTTGTTTCCCAGGCTTTGTGCATTTGTGTATAGGCACTTGAGATAACCTGCTGATCGTCCCTCTTTCTCAGTATGAGGCAGGAGCCCTCCCCTCTCGCGTTCTCCTGCTCGTGCTTCCTCCTGGTATCCCACTTCCCCACTTACCTCAGAGCTTTGGTCTCCTTCCCCCGGTGAACCTAGTTTAAAGCCGTCCTCACTAGGTTAGCCAGCCTTCTTGCGAAGATGCTCTTCCCTCTCTTGGTTAGGTGGAGCCCATCTCTGCCTAGCACTCCTCCTTCTTGGAACACCATCCCATGGTCAAAGAATCCAAAGCCTTCTCTCCGACACCACCTGCGTAGCCATTCGTTGACTTCCATGATTCGACGGTCTCTACCCAGGCCTTTTCCTTCCACGGGGAGGATGGAGGAGAACACCCTTGCGCCTCAAACTCCTTTATCCTTCTTCCCAGAGCCACATAGTCCACAGTGATCTGCTCAAGGTCATTCTTGGCAGTATCATTGGTGCCCACGTGGAGAAGCAGGAAGGGGTAGCGATCCGAGGGCTTGATGAGTCTCGGCAGTCTCTCCATCACATCGCGAAACCTAGCTCCTGGCAAGCAGCAGACTTCTCGGTTTTCCCGGTCGGGGAGGCAGATAGATGACTCAGTCCCCCTGAGGAGAGAGTCCCCGACCACCACCACCCGCCTCCTTCTCTTGGGAGCGGTGGTCGTGGAACCCCCATCCCTAGGACAGTGCATCTCATGCCTTCAATCGGCGGAGTCTCCTTCTGCTCCCTTCCCTCAGACGTATCATCTGGTCCACTCTCCACCTTAGTACCTGTGGAGAGAACATGAAAACGGTTACTTATCTGTACCGGCGTTGCTGGTACATAGACGTTCCCCTTTTTTCTTCTGGAGGTCACATGATGCCAAATTTCTTCACCGTCCTCCTGTCCTCGCTGCGCAGCCTGCTCTGAATCTTCAGAACCTTGTGTCCGTAGAAGCATATTCTGATGTCCGTCCAGGAAATCTTCAGTTTCTCTTATGCAACGCAGGGTCGATACCTGTTTCTCCAGACCTTGAACCTTCTTTTCCAGTATGGAGACCAGCTTGCCCTTTGTACAAAGTTGCATCTGTCCTGTGGAAGAAAGACAAACATGGCACATCCAGTGCAGGTCACAACAGCTGAACACCCCCCATCCATATTACCTTCCTTCTACGAGCTTCCTCAGGAGTTGTAGTAATTACTCAGAGAATCCGGCAAGGTGTAAGCCTAAACGGGCTCTCCCCAGGCCAACTCCTTCTGTTAGCTGCTGTGCTGTTCGCTGCTCAGCTGGTTCGCAGCTGACTGGCTTTTTATACAGTCAGGCCCACTTAAGGCTCACCTGGAACAAAGCACTCCCAGTTCCCACCCTTTTCAAACAACCAATCAAGCACACAGTCAAGTGAGCTTAAGTGAGCTTCCAACCCCTCGTCCGTCTGCGCTCTTTGGAGCTGTTATGGGAGGGGCGCGCGGGACAGGCATTCTAGTCAAGCGGGTGAAAAAAGAGGAGAGCCCTGGCCTGGAGGGATGAGCACAGGGGCTCAAACCCTCCTGGCTCTGCCGCTGGACTCCCTGGGCAGCCTCAGGCAAGTCACTGAAGCCCTCTGCCTCAGTTTACTTCCTGGGGGCAGCTCGAGCTCCCTCCCAGGTGCGGTGAGGTTCCATGTAATGTCCGTGCCGTGCGCTGAAGGTGCAGTTATGTCTCCGGCTGCAGGCACCTCTTAGGCACTTGCATTGCACAGTCACTCACAGGAATGTGTGTGTAAACTGGGTTTGTAGCTGTACTTTCACCTCCCCTGCAGCCCTTGCTCCTGCCCTCAGAGTGCTCCCCACTGCTGCAGAAGAAGCAGGAAATGGTGTTCTTGGCCCCTTAACAAACAGTCGGGTGGCTGGGAACTGTTGTGATGTGTGGTTGTTAATTCCTCGGTGGCTGCTTTAGAAATGCAGGGCTTTGGAATCTGGGAAATGGTCAAACTTTGGCAGGTGGGTCAGATTTGGGGCACAAGCCCTGGGAACCCCCTTAAACTCTGGCTCAGTAGTGTTCTCACTGACGAGCAAAGAGCCGCCTTGCAGACTTCCATCTCACCAGCTGTAAAGGCCTGATGTGTCTCTGGCCAATGCAACCCTGTCTCCATTTAGTGCCACACAGTGACCCCAGCCTGTCTCTTCTTCCATGTCCCCAGGTGTCTTCCTTAGGTGTTACCACTTTCAGCCTTTGTGCCCTGGGCATCGACAGGTTCCACGCAGCGACCAGCCCTCAGCTCAAGATGCGGCCCATAGAGCAGTGCCAGTCTATCATTGCCAAGCTGGCGGTCATCTGGGTGGGCTCCATGACCCTCTCTGTGCCGGAGATTCTCCTCTGGCAGCTGACGCAGGACACGTCGCCAGTCTCCGGTTTGGTGACCGAGTACTGCACCATGAAGCCTTCACTGGAGCTGCCGGAGTCCGTCTACTCCCTGGTCCTCACCTACCAAAACGCCAGGATGTGGTGGTATTTTGGCTGCTACTTCTGCCTGCCCATCCTCTTCACCGTGAGCTGCCAGCTGGTGACCCGAAGGATCAGCAGCACCGAGAAGAAGGCGGAGTGCCGGGGGTCCAAACACGGCCAGTGCGAGAGGCAGCTCAACTGCACCGTCATAGGCCTGACGGTGATCTATGGCCTGTGCACCATCCCCGAGAACATCTGCAACGTCGTGGTGGCCTACCTGTCCCCGGATATGTCCAAGCAGACCTTGGACCTGCTCAGCCTCATCAACCAGTTCTTCTTGTTCTTCAAGTGCTCCGTCACCCCCGTGCTGCTTCTCTGCCTCTGTAAGCCGCTGGGGCAGGCCTTCATGGACTGCTGCTGTTGCTGCTGTGAGGAGTGTAGCCAGGACGCAGCCTCCAGCGAGGGCAGCAGCTCAGACAGCAAGCTGAAGACGGAGATGTCCTCCTCCATCTTCTTCGACAAGCCCAGGGAGTCGCCTCCCCAGATCGTGGCCCTGGGCACGCCTTGCTAAACTCCACCAGCCCCGAGGGAAGCAGTAGAGATTGTTCCTTTGGCGTCTCCCAAGACCAAATGTTGTTACTTTAGCCTGTGTCTGCACATGAGATGGAGCGGGGCATCTTCATGCCTGCCATGGGCTTGTTTGATACCCAGCAAGGACGTTAGTGCTGTTGCCGGCCGATGTGGCTTCTTAGGGAGCTCTCCTGCCTTTGCTGGAGAGTCACCAAGGCCACGGGCACCTTCCAGTCGCAGTTCCCTGGCACGGCTCCGAGGAGTTGCTGGCCTGGGTGAGGGGATGTCTCGGAAAGGTCCCATCTGCAGCACTTCAAGGACTGAGAGTTGCCATAGTGTCTCCTAGAGGACATAGTGACTATTAACCTGTCCAACGTACCTGGGTTCTCACCATCCTCCTCCTCCTCCCCCAGCCCATCCTCCAAACCGGGAGGCAGCTGCAGTGAAAAGACTCCTGTAGGATCTAAACTCTCCCCTTGTACGAGTACCCTATCCTCAATAAATCACTAACTAGACAGAACAAAGGGCCTCCAGCTAGGCGGGTTCTTTGATGCAGTATCACAGGGCAGCAGGCTGGGTTTGCTGAGCTGCCCATCGTGTATCCAACGGCCTGGGGCTGCCAGCCCAGCTCTTTCGGATTTAGATCAGTGTCTTCCCACGCAGTGCTTCCCTCCACTCCAGGCATGGGGAGGCGACGGCCCATCCTGGGGGGCTGGACGCTGGGAAGGGCTGGTCATTTAGATCAGTATCATCACCCTGTGTAACTGGAGACAATCCAACTGAGCCTGCTGGGCCAGGTGCTGGGGCCCAGGGGAGCCGTGCACAGGCAGGCAGGGGGCAGGTAACGAAGTCTGCTCCCACGTTCCTGGGGCTGCTCTAAGTTACGCTGGCAGGAATCAGCCCCGCGGGATAGTTCTCCCAGTGGCGGATGGCTCAAGTGCAAGGTGCTGCTCCTCCCTGGGCCTTCACCTTGACCCATCCCTGGCACCAGAGGGGCAGGGAGCAGGTGGTGCCATGCTGGCTATACCCCAGGCTGGCTCCACGCCAGCGGGAGATGCCCCTGTAGCTGAGGCACTGCATCGGTAGCGTTGCTTTCTGGCTGCGGGGCACAGCCCTGGTGGCACAAAGCAGCCTGAAGAGGCCTGAGGATCCGGCTCCCATCTTAGCAGAAACCATGTTCGTGTGGGGCCTTTAGCTCCGGGCTGAGCGCCAGCTAATCCTGAGTCCTAATCCCAGCGCGCGGGCGAGTCCCTTACCCCTCCGAAGCCCAAGAACAAGAGCTGGCCTCGCCCCTGAAGATCCCCAGAGGGGCACAGTGAGCTTGGGGCAAAGCACAGCCCCCCAGCCCAGCTCCTCCTCTGCAGCTGCAGGCTAGGCTGGAGTCCTGGAGAGCCCCGGCCTTACCCGGAAGGCTGCTGCCAGTGGGGGTGGGGAGGGGAGTAGGGCACAAGCTCAGGGTCTCAGCCTGTCGGGGAGCCTGGCACCGCTCCCCCCTCGGCACCGACACAGAGAGCCTGTTTCTGCTGGCTGCTGCCTTCACATGGCACCTGGGCCTTTTGTGAAGTAGAAAGGAGCCAACAGGAGCCGGGGCCCAGCGCACGTGCCCACAAAGCAGGCTTTCTGTGCACCCAGCAGCCGGAGGAGGAGGCAAACAACCCAGCTCTGGGTCCACCAGCTCCCTGGCAGCTTAGAAGAACCAATGTGCAAAGAAACTCCTCTGAATATCCCTAAATGGGCAAGAACCATCTCCATGCCCAGGCAGGGGAGAGAAACCGTGACCTCCGAAAGTCATTCTTTGCTGGCATCCCCCTCAGGCCCATGCTCTCTGATCCCGCTGGCCAGGCCCGGGCAAGCCCCCCCCAATGCACACCAGCAAGGTAATGTCCCCAGGTTAATAGTGATGCCCAGCTCAGCCCTGAGCAGCGTGGCACATGGCACAGGGCCACGGTTCCCTCACCCCTGGTTCTGAATCCTACGGCACCACCCTTTGCAGGACTGTCCCCAGGGCGGGGCTCCCAGGTTTGCACCACTGGCTTCCCAGGCGAGGAGAGTTTGGGCCTTTTACCCAGCACTGGCAGGGAAACCGGGTCAGCTGCATGGAGAACCAGCCTAAAACCTCACCCCCCGCTCAGCCTGAGCTCAGGCGCTGGGAGCTCTGGAAGAGGGCAGCAAACTGCTGCGTCAATGTCATGCTGCCCAGCCCCACATGCCCCACCCCGGTTTCCAGCAGGACAGATGTGGCCACATGGAGTGAGGCTGTTCTCTTGGCACGTCTGAACCAGGGTGTGTCAGAAATCAGCCCGTCCCAGGAGAAGTCCAGTGCAGAGCGGGTCGGGGACTGGCATGATGGAGCCCCATCCGCCTTGCAGCTTACCCAGCGCTTTGAGATCTCAGGCCGAGAATGCGCCGAGTGCAAAGGGCTCATTACCCAACGGCTGCCCGAGTGTTTTACAGCCATCACCCCCGACCCTGCGGCGTCCCCAGCCCCGGCTTCAGGATGGGCCAGCACCGTGAAGCTTGTGCCAGTCACTGGTAGCACGAGCCGCTTCGCTGAGGCAGCTCGGGGAACACCTCTTCCTCAGCCCCCCGCTTTCGCTCTGCCCCAGGATCCTGTTGTGTGTGAGAGGCTGTCTCTGATCACACCCTTCAGCGGCCAGGAAAGCCTGCCAGGGCCGGGGCAGGCCAGAGAAATCTCAGCTCAGGTGGCGTGAACGAGAAACTGATAGGCTAGAAAACTGGCCTCTGTTCCCACATGGCACATCTGTGCCCAGGCCCGGTGACGGAGGCCGTGGTCCCGTGACCTGCTTGGTCTCTGGACAGCAGCTGAGTCGCCGGGAGGCCCGGCTGAACCGGGGCAAGCAGCAGGTGAATGGGCCCAGCCGGTCTTTCCTGGTGGCTCGGCGGCAATGACTGGGGACGCAGGCCCATAGCCCAGGCCGAGCCGGCTGGCTCGGCTTTGCTGCCCACCCCCACCTCAGCCTCCTGGCCCCCGGTTGCTCAGGGATGTTAAAGCTCTTTGTTCTTGCGCTTCGGCAGCCACCCCCAGTCCGGTGAAATGCCACGGGGCGAGGGAGGTGGTTGCTAAGCACCAGGAGCTCAGCGAGGGCTTTGTCCAGGGAATGACACCCACCGGTTTCCCTTGGGCCTGTCGCCATGGAGACAAAAGCCCCTGTCTTTGTTTCGGGAGCATGAAGGCTGCCCCCCCCATCCCCCCACTCAGTAAAGGCACCAGGTCCCGCTGGCAGCCGTGCATGCCCGCTAGCTCCCAAGGAGACCAGCCCTCATGGGCGGGCTGGGCCGCTCGCTCCTTTCGCTGTGCAGGCAGGGGGCAGCCCTGGCATTCGAGGGGCCATCAATCAGCCCAGCAACCCCTCATCGCCCCAAGGGTGTGCATGTGTGGGGGGAGATGATGGAGGCTTCAGGCCCTGGCCTCTGCAACCAGCTCCAGCTCAGGGTATTAAAATGTGACTCTAGGGGAAGCAGCGGGAGTGGGGGCGGCCAGGGAAATGGGGGGCCACAGGGGTGTGATGAGCGCAGGGTAAATGCCTAGATGGATAGATGGGGGGGCTGGGGGGAAGCGTCCACATGCGGAGCCAAGCTGCAGCTGCCTGGGTGTACATCGCCTCACTAGCCAAGCATCCCAGAATTGCATGGCATATGCTGGGAGATGATGGAAGCCGGGGGGGGGGGGGGGGGCTGCCCTTCTGCAGCCCCCTCACTCCCTTCCAAGTGCCGCCCTGCCCTGGTGACATGCTGGAGGAGTAGGTCCCACAGGGCTGGTGCCCGGGAGCGATGGTGCAGGAGGAGTGGAGCCGCTGGACCGGACAGTCCTTCCCGCACGCCACGGCCGGGTGCGTTCCCGGCTGGGGGGGCGGGGGGCTCAGCCAGCTGGCTGGGGGCTGCTGTGACTCGCATGCAGGACGAGGGCTGCAGGGCGGGGGGAGCTGCCTTCGTGTGGCTCATTCTGTGCTGGTTTGTCCTGAGCTGGGGCCAGGGGGAACAATGCAGGGCTTGTTCCGGAGCCTGGCAGGCTGGCTGGCGGGAGAGGCTGAGAAAAGCGAGCCGGGGAGGGGTAGCCGGAGGCAGGGATGGCTGCCAGTGTGCAAACAGGGTTGAAAGTAGCATATGGGACCTGCAGCGCAGGGGGGCACCTGCCCCAGCCCATCAACGGCCCCAGGGGTAGGATGGAGACCAGAAAGGGGCCGAAACCAGTGCGGCAGGAGGGGAGACGGGCTCCTTCACACTGCGGTAATGAGCTGCTGGGGGAAGCGCCCCTGCCCCTGAGCAAGGGTCCCCACACCCCACAGGGGATGGGATTTCCGGCCCTGGCTTTGCCTGTCTCTAGGAGGGGGCTGGAGTATGGCACTCAGCCGCATTGGCATCCCATGCCCATCCCGGGTAGGGCAGTCAGGGGACACCTTATTGGGGGAGGGGGAGTCTCATGCTCCACGTCCCCCCTTTGCTCCACCAGCCTCTCGGGCCCACGTCCACTCAACACGCTCGCTCTCTCCCATAGCGGGGAGGCCCTGGTCTTGCCTCACCGGAGGGTCTCCCTCCATGGCACAGTCTCAGTGCCCTTGGAGGGGGCCCTGAATGCTAACCCCTCTGCATGCAAATGCCCAAAAACCTGTAGAACTCCCCCCCCACACACCCACATTAGCAGCAGGGGGAGCTGCCCTGTTTTGGTCACCAGGTAGGATGGGGTGCATTTGCCCCAGTGGGGCTTCTATCAGCAACCCCCCCCCGCTCCTTCATTGCTGGCAACTAGCCCAGTGCCTAGGCCATGAGCCCACACCTGAGAGGGGGGCATAAGGCTGCACCCGGCCCTGGCCAACTGGAAGGAGGCAACTGCGTGGAGAGGTGGGTACGAGTGGGGAGCAGCCAGGTGCCTGGAGAGGCCACAGCTCAGAGCAAGAGGGGGAAGGAGCCTGCAGCAGATACTTTCCCAGCACAGTAGGCGGGGGCCATGCTGGCCCTGCACCCTCACAGCTCGGGACAGCTCCCCGCCCCCCGGTGATCTGCCCCCCAGGCCACCACCTGCTGCTGAAATTCCAGGTGTGCAACAGGGCAGGGGCAGGAGGCCCCGCTGTCGCGCGGAGAGTCAGGTACACAAGGGCATGGGTGGGCCCTGGGCATGCACAGCAGAGAGGAGCACACAGCCCCAGCCCGGCCTTTCAACGGTGGGAAAAGCTTCCCCTAGTGCTGGCTGGGGCTTGAGTGCTGCGTTCGGCGCCCCCCAAGACTTGCTGGCGTGGCTCGCTCTGGCGCCCAGCCCGCTCTGCCCCTCGAGGTGCCTTCACTGTGCTAATCCAGGACGGGATATGCTGAAAGGGGGCCCGCCGGAGCTTGTTTGAGTTTCTCCCAGCAGCACTAGGCACCTCGCCAACACTTACTCAGAGCCCAGGAAGGCCAGCAGCGCAGGGAAAGGAGCACGGGAGGAGGGGCACAAGGGCACAGGCAGCCCGGAGCTGGTGGGCTGGCAGAGAGCCTGCTTTTAAGGGAGCGTATCCCTCTCCCGCTGCTGGGGGCCAGGCCTGGCCCGTAGGGCTTACCCTGAACAGACAGGGAGGCCATAGTGCAAAGCAAGGGCTGGGTCCTCAGAAGTCTGCACAGGGCAAGGAGTTGTCCTTCGTGCGGAGGGTGAGGAGAGCAGGGGGAGGGAGCTGGAGGTAGAGGTGTTCCACCCACCGCAGCCCAGACCCATAGCAGGGCATAGCCCAGTGTCAACAAGGCTAAGGCAAGGGAGCCGCCCTAAGCTGAGGGCTTTGTGTCACCGTCCCAGAAGCGGCCATCTAAATCTTCGACCCAGCTAAATGCCCTTCCCCGGGCACAAAAAGCAAGACCGCCGCGTTGACAGCCTGAGCCCCATGCAGCGAGACCAGGCCAGACCGAGGAGCACGGTGCGGAGCAGCTGGAGAGCAGCGTTGGGGGGTGACGAACGCTGCCCCCCTCCAGCTCCACCTTGCGGGTCAAGGACACGAGGCCCTGGGAGACTTCTCTCCCCCCCACCTTCTCCGTCATCTCTACCACAGCAGGAAGAGCTGACGCTGCTGCCCAGCTGACGATTCGGCTGCCAACCTAGTTACATGCCTGAAGGGGTTAAGTCGAGTGGGCTATGAGAGGGTGAACATGGGGCATGAGCCCCACTGCCAGCCTCTGCCCCTGCTCAGAACGACAAGCCCCAGCCCTGACAGCAAGCCCCAGCTGCTCTCGCCCTCGGGCAATAGGGCAGTGCCCAAGAAAGCCCTGGTTTAACTGTGCAAGGGTGCGAGTCGTCCCTGGCAGATGGACCATGTGCCAAGACCCCTGACAAGCTGGTGAGATGAGGAGAGGAAACAAGACCACAGCAAACACGCCCCCGCAACACAAAACTGTTAATTTATTATGATTAGGAGGCCAAAAAAAAAATCGTACAGTTACAAGAATCATTTCCCAACAGAGAAGGTCAATATGAGCCAAAAAATCTCTCCTAAAAAAGGAATAAATGACACCACTTTACAATTCATTAAATAAACCATGGAAATGGCTCCTTGTGCAATTCTGCGAAAACGAGAAAAGAGAAGAACAAAGCAGGCTGGACGCCCCTGCCCCCGCTCTGTGCAGAGTGGGGGGCCAGGGAAGGAGCCCAGGGCTCTTGGCCGCCCCGAGCTGACACACTGGACGGGGGGGATGCGGCTGGGCCTGGATTACAGGCAGCTGCCCTCAGCCGGACAGAGGCAGGCTGTGCGCAGCAGCCGCCTCATGGTCCTTCCAGGTCCTGCCGCTTCGCCCCCAGCCGGCTCCGGGCCACCTCCAGGCTCCATCAGCAGGCTCCAGCACAGCACAGAAGTCACATGGGCTGGAGCACACTGCTGCTCCTTTCCCCTCCTTCCAGGCCTGGCTGCCACTTCCCCTCCCTGCCGCTGGCTGGCTGGAGACCAGACCTACTAGCCGGGGCTGTAGAGGGCAAGGAATTCCACCTTGACATCACACAGGGCCCATCAGCCCCGCCGTTCCATGGAGACAGGCCTTTCCTCTGGCCCCTGCGCACTGGGAGAGGCCAACACCCCCTCGACGTGCCCCTGTGCCAGCACTCTCAGCTGTGCCCCCTCTGGGGCTGGGACAGACCTGGGGGCAGCAGTGTGACACAGCCGGCCAGCTTGTTTCTAGTCCACGAGAGCCCTGAGTGAACAGCCCTGGGATGGGAACAGAGTCATGGGGAGCTTTGCACAGCAGCCCTGGCACCTTCCAGAGCAGCTCTGCTGTGCTGGGACTGTGGGCAGCCAGACATGCCCCATCCTGCTGCAAACACCTTCCCCCCCACCCCCCCCAACAAGGGCCAGCCCTCCTCCCAACATGCACATCACTGGAATGGAAGGGAGCAGCTTAGAGGGGGAAGCACATCAAGCAAGGGGGAGCCCACACCCAGCACTGCAGGGGGTGGACGTAAGGCAGCCCCACTGCCAGAACTTGGAGCACAGGGAAGCCCGCCTCACTTCCGGGGGGGGTGGGTGGGAAGGGGGCAGAGATATCTAAAGCTCCTGGACTCACACGGTGTGGGGTGGGGTCTCTGGCTGCCAGCCTTCAACACACAGACCCTCCTGGGGAAGGGAGAGCCATGCCCCTAGACCCAGAAGCCAAGGTGGAGAGCCCCACCGCAGGGCACAATCTCTCTCCGTGGGCCCAGGGCAGGACAAGGCCGGAAGGGGCTTTCCCATCTCTGGCTCACCAGAGCCTGAGCCCCTGATCTCCCAGGTATGAGGTGGGTACATGAGCTGGGGCAGACACCCCCTCCTGGGCTGCAGCATGAGGGGAACCCTGCTCCCGGATGCTGGAGCATGGGGGGAAGGGAAAGGCCTTCCTCGGAGCTTTGTCCTTGGCTTCAGTTCTCCAGCAATTGCAACAGCACTGAGCCCTCCCCTGAGCGAAGGGGGGCCTAGCCCCACGGCAGAGACAATGACAGGTCACGAGAGCACAGGTGAGTGCGTGCTGCACACCACCCCTCTGCACGGGCCTCGGCAGGACCTGGGTCAGCAGGTGCCACGGCTCCCTCCCCAGCTCTGGGCACAGAGAGCATTCCCAAGGCGCTGGTCGCTGGCCCGCAGGTACCAGCTCACCCTGACCCCCATGCTGCACAGCTCGCCCCACCCAGAGAGCGTCTAAGGAGCTGGAGACCTCCCCAAAGCAACCTGGAGGAATGGCAGAGTGCCCCCACCTTCCTCCACAGCCAGGGGAGGGGGCAGAAGTGAGTCACTTGCGGAGACTTTGGGGCCTGGGTTGCAGGAAGGGAAGCGGAGAGGGAGGGAGAGAGGGAGTTGCCCCTGCCCCTGCCAGCGCCCAATCCCTGCCTAAGCATGGGATCGAAAGGCCGAATGCCGGGGGAAGGGGCAGAGGTCTAGGAGCAGGAGGGGTGGCTCTGTAGACGGGCACAGCACTGACTCCCCACAGCCTGGTCAAGACTGCTGACCTCAAAAGCCCCCATTGCCCTGCCCCCCAGGGCCATGTCCACATGCAGCACAGAGAGCGGGGGTGGGCATGGGGAGCTCTAAAGGCTTTTTTTTGGTGGGGGGGCGGGGAGGGGGAGAGCCGGACCTAGTGAAGATATCAGAGGGGCCCACAGGCCTCAGGGTTGGAGGGACGCCCCCATAGGGGCCTGCATTCAGCATGGAATGGTCCAGCCAAGCCGCTCCGCTCCCACGACACCCTCCCAATACTGCCTTGGGGGCTCAACCACCTCCAGCACTTCTACAGGTCACAGAGCCCAGTTTCGTAACAGCGTAATTGCTTAAATTAAAATAGATATATACATATATATATACTGTGTACACATCGACCACAACAGAACAGTGCCAAAACGAGAGGGGGAGAGAGAGAGAGAGAGGAGTCCGACAGCTTCTTTACAATAAAAACAGGAGCTCCGTCTCAGCAGGAGCAGAGCCTCGGGTCCCCTAAAAATACCCATCTAGAGAGAGAGAGGGACAGAGAGCAGGGGACTGAGAGAAGTGGGGCTTGGACAATGGCATCTTCCTCGCTCCGAGGCGTGGTCTCAGGGCTCTCAGCTTCTCCTGGACTTTGAGTGCTGAATAAGCCACTGTAGGGTGATGTCTGCAAAGGCAACGCACAGAGTTAGCGCCCGCAAAGGGCACGGTGCCCCCTCCACCACAGGGCTCAGGGGAAGGGGTCAGCGGGGCATTAGAGCACCTTCTCTAACACAGCTGTTCACTGCTGCATTTCAGCCACTACTCTGAAGCAGTGTCCCCCACGGCCTGGAAACCTTGGGCCCAGCTCCTGGGGCACTGCCCACAGCCTGCCTTTGGGATGGGGAGTGTAGGCCACTCACAGCTGAGAAGTGACACTTCTGCCCCATTTTGCCTCGTCATGAGCTTAATGGGCTTAGGAGCCAGAATACCAGGGTCTGAATTCACTGCACAACCTGAAACTGCAGGTGTTTCCCAAAGGAGCCCAGACTGTCCCCTCCCTCCGGCTCCCTGCAGACCATGGCCTAGCACTCACCAATGTTGTCCTTTTCTTTGCAGGAGATGGAATAGCAACAAATCTCTCGATCTTGGATGGCAGACAGGTTCCTGTGGAGAGATGGAGCCGTGAAAGCACAGACTGCTTACTGCAGACTCCAGCTGCTCCAGTCAGCCTGTGTAAAGGGCTCGGGGAGCAGAGTCCCTTCCGTTAGGGGGCACCCCACCCTCCCTCGGAGGTCCCTGCTATAACCTTCTGGTGCTGCTGGCTCAGGATGGGGCCAGTCAACAGTCTTTCAGCAATGAAAGAACTGAAAAGAAAAGCTTCCTGACAAATGGAACAAGGCCCCCAACCATGAACACGCCGGGCGGGCTGTGTATTACCCAGCTAGCTCCACAACCATACAGGAAACAAGAATCAGGGTCCTACCCGCGGCACCAAGCCAGACTCAGCCAGCACTTCCCCTCTCTGCCTTAGCTTCCCACTGGAAAAGGGACAAGAGCAACCCACAGTTATCAAATGCTTAAGATCCTCCAAATCCAAACCAGGACTAGAAGTATCACTGCCATGGCAGTGGGCACAGGAGGGCTCTGTGCCATGGCCCAGGCTCCAGCCCCACCGACAGAGCAGCAGAGCCTTCGAAGGACTTCGTTGGCCATTTGCAAAGAGCTCCTTGGCTGTGCTGTGTCCCGAGGTGAGAGCCTGTGGAAACGCTCTCCTACCACTCGGGCTGCAGGACCCGGGCTCCAGCCAGATGCAGGAGTCTAAGGGTACGTCTTCACTTCAGTTAACCCAGGCTCTTAGCTGAATTTACAGGTAAGAGAAGATACATATTCTCTTACCTGTAAACTCCCCCCATTCACACAAACACCTTGGACCCGGATTTGAATGTGCCTTAAGCCCAGGCTAGCTGACCCGGCTGGGGGGCAGGGTTAGAGCCCAGGATGCGCTTTACCTCGGGCTGGAACCTGCCCATTTTGCAGCGAGGATGCAGGCAAAAACCACTTACGTGCTGCGTGACCTCCAGTGTCCATCCCACAACTCCTCCTGCAATGGACTGGGCAGGAACCCTCGAGCAGCTCAGCACGGGGGAGTGCAGACACAGTGAAGTGGGTAGGGCTTTTCCCGGCTAACCTGGGGGCTCAGACCCAGGTGTCAATCACCCAGGCTTACTGTGCAGTGTAGACATACCCTTGAGATGAAGCACTGCAGTAAGAGCAAGCTGCGGCTCTAGTGCCACCATGTGGCCGAAGCTGAGAAAAGCTCAAGCAAAATGACCATCTTCACCCTGATCTAGCAACTTTCAGCCAAGGGCCCCTCAGCTCCACACAGACTGGAGATTAGCCCCATTCTACAGCTGAGGCCCTGCCCACAGTCACACAGCGAGGGTGTGGCCAAGGCAGGACAGAACCCAGGGCCCGCAGTTCCCCTTTCCAGCTGCTGGCACTGGGTAACGAGGCCTCCCCAGGTCTGTGGCGCGTGGAGAAGTGTAGATCCAAAAGAAAAACCAGGCTGATGTAATAGTGAAAAAGCTACTGTAGAGGAGCAAAGCAGAGCACCTAGGACATGTTTCCCCAAACCAGCTGCCTCGCTGGTCACTGTCTGGGCTGCCAACTCCCCCCTCTCAGCCCCCGCAGCACGAGCCTTTGCACAGCCTGCCCCAATGCCTGGGGTGTCACAAATGGGATGCGAGGACTTCATAGCAGGACCCAGGCTGGGGAGGCTCGGCACAGCTCTGTTATCATGAAGGGATCGTGGAGATGAACAAACCTTCTCTGCTCAAAAGGCTTCCAGGCCCTGACCCATGTAAAGGGGCAGCACCCAGCACTGCTGGATTGCAGAAGCACCCCTGGGCAGCGCAGGAAACCCACGCTCCTTTTCACAATGGCGCCTCCTACTGACAGGCCATTGCAGAGCAACTCCCCAGTGGTGAACTAGCAGGAAGGGACCAGGACTCTGCACATGCTAGAGAGGGTTACAGCAGTAGTCTCTCCTCCCCCGCCAATGGCCATGCTGTGGGGTGGGAGCTGGTGGAGGGGTAATGTCTTTAGGGAGTGGGACAGAGAAGCCGAGGGGCTGGGGGCATTTTGGGGAGCAAGGCTTGCTGCACTCCATGGTGGGGGATCCCTCTCCGCTGTTGCTCTGGGAAGGCCTCTCCAGCATCCTGGGAGAAGCTCCCGCAAACCCATGCACCAGGCACCTTCGTTAACCCCTTAGCAGCCACCTGGATCAGACCCCCGAGACTTTTACTCAGCAATACACAGAAACGCGGCATCCCCAAAGCAACCTCTGCTACCATCCCACCCCAACCTTTGCTGAGAGGTACAGGCAGCCGGAGTCAGACTGACAACGCCTGCCGCCAGAATGGGGGAAGTGAACCGTACTTACATCTTCTCAATAAGCTCTTTCTCATCCAAGGCACCAGCAAGATCTCGCTTGTTCCCGAGCACTAGAACCTGGAGGGGGGAAAAGAGTGTCAGCACTCTCAGTCCCAGACCCACATCAAGCCAGCTTTGACTGTGCCCGGGCCGGGGTGGGGGACAGGGAGTCCAGGAACCTAACTATAGTTTTGGCAACAGAAAATTCGTTGGTGTGAAGGAATCAAAACTGCCTCCTAGGGAATTCCTGACAGCCTGTGAAAGCCAGCTCTATTCCACCTGCCCAAGCGCTCCTCTCCCAGGATATGCTGGGGTGGAGGAGTTGATGGGGAAACTGAGGCAAGGCCCGCACATTCCTATACCCCATGGGGCTGCTGGACATAGATTAGGGGAGTCCTTTAATCTGCACCCGGGGCTGAATTGGCTGAGAAGCATCTGGGGGCTGCCAAGAGCTGAGGGTGTTCATGAATAGCTTTGGTTTGCAGGAGGAGACATCAGGGGCAGGGTGGGCACAAAGGAGAGTGGGTAATGGGAGCAGCGTGGGTCTGTTCTTCATTCTGCAGTCTCAGGTTATAGCTAGCTAAGGAATTAAGAAAACAATGAGGAGTCCGGTGGCACCTTAAAGACTAACAGATTTCTTTGGGCATAAGCTTTTGTGGGTGAAAAACCCATTAAGAAGTGGGTTTTTCACCCACAAAAGCTTATGCCCAAAGAAATCTGTTAGTCTTTAAGGTGCCAACGGACTGCTTGTTGTTTCTGTGATACAGATTAACATGGCTACCCCTCTGATAAGGAATTAAGAAAATTCCAATCTAGAAACCATCACAAAGGTGGAGTTAGAGCTGAACCACTGATGTGTGCCTGCAAGGGCATATTCCCCTAGAATTAACCCCTCAGACGTCAGCAAGTCAGAAATGCTGAGGTCAGGTTGCATGTTTCAAGCAAAGCAATGACCTACACTTAAAGGGGCAGCACCACCTTAACTCTGCCCTCGGAGAGACCGAGACAAGGGGTCACAGGTGCAGACATGTCTATCCGAATTCCACTCCACCTGCGGACTGCTCAGCAGCAGGCTCAAGTAGAGGGGCTGTAGCACAACCAAGGTGGGTGTCATATTCCTTCACTATGCAGCCTGTTTACCACACCCATATTGTCATTGTGGACAAAGGAAAATGGATGGTCCCCGCCCCAAAGAGATTAAAAACATTCACACCCTTGACATACAGATCGGACTAAAACTAAAGAAAGGCAATATTCAATGGCAACTTTCATTTTTAAAGTCATTTTCTAGTCATTCATGGAGAAAGCAAGAGAGGATGGAATCTTTCTTCTGCTCATGTCAACGACAGAAAATAATATTGGACAATATTTTCTGCTTCCTTTGGAGAATGCGTCATAGCTGTTGCTAGACAAGGGCAGAATTTGGGTTGTGGAGGTCCTCGGAGTGAGGCAGAGCCTTGTTTAATGGTAACCCTAACTCTGCACTTCCTGCTTTGCTAACTTGAGTGCTTTTTCTTCCTAAATTAATATTCTTGAAAGATTACGTGCACTCAAGGCCACTGATCAGTGGCTACAAGTGTTTTGTGTAGGAACAGACACTTGGTTTAGTTTAAACTAAAGCTCAGAATTTGCAGAAGGCAGCAAAAGTCACACAGATCCTCCAGAACAGCCGAATCTGTGATGTTCTCCTGCCCCAGCTAAGGCAGTTTTTGGGATGAGATCACGTGCTTTGTGTGCTATGTGGAGCTGCACCCCCTTCTGCATTTCTGAAGCATCAATCCCCATGTCAGGGTGAAGATATTACAATTTGCTTCTTGCAAACTGCCCCAGCAGCACCCCTAAGTCCTATTGGCCAGTCAAAAACCTTACTGCGAGCTCACAAACAAGACTTGCGTTCCAAATGGCAGCTCTCCCTCTTGAGCACGCTCAGTGGGTGCGTCAATCACTTATAATCCCCACTCAATCCCTCCGCCCCATAGGCGATGGACAGGTCATTATCTACACTCATCGCCTCCAGTCTAGCGACTTCGGAGCTTCTGGTGGGCCCACCAATGGGACCAGGGGGTTTGATGGCTTGTAGGGTTATGGGAAGCTGCGTCAAGATCTTCCTCAAATTTTCCCAAAAAGTCACCTTCCAGCCCAGCCCCAGCCTGGAGATCATAACCTTACAAAGCTACTTCAACACACGAACGAGTGAGACGCCATCACAGAACCTGCTTTGCACGTATGACCAAGCAACCCTAATGACGGGGGACCAGCCAATGAGATCTGTCTGCTCCACACTGTCTTCCACTACCCCTGGACTGGAGAGTGCTTACAGGGATGCCCTGGAGCTGCGGCTTGTCAAGCAGGTTGTGAAGTTCGTTCTTTGAGGCCTCAATCTTCTCCTGGTCTGCAGCATCCACCATATACCTGGAATGGGGAGGGAACATTATCACTGAGCCTAGGCCACTGGAAGAGGAAGATCGAATGAATCCCACCTGAGGAGCGCGAAACAACCAGTGTCCCAACCACCGCTCTCCATTACCAAGTGCTCAGGCCTCCTTAGAGAGCTGCTACTCTCCACTGGGACAGTTTCCTGACCCATCAGTATAAATCTATGCTATGAAGCAAATCAGAGTCACCGCTCTCTCTCTGAAACACTTCAGATTAGTCCCCTGGTACTCGCCGCGTGTCAACGACCCACACCCTTCCCTTCCCACCTCTGGGCTCTTAGCACCCTTGGGAAAGCCCCGATGGGTCCTTGTAGGGGCCAAGCCACATCCATCCCTCAAGACTGCAAAGCCAGTCATTAACTCTTCCCCTGCTGAGAGCCAGGAGTCCTCATGGGCATAGCAAGAACTTCAACTCACCCGGCACCTTCTGCTACAGATGCAACCTCAGCCTTGCCAGTGGGCGTGGGAACAGCGCACTGCATTTGGGTGCCCTACAAAAAGTGACTCTTGCTCTTTTAGATTCTTATCAGCATTCCTACAGCATCTAACACCCTTGTGGCTGGGGGCACTTCACCATGCTTTTTCCCAGAAAAGCAGCATACACCGTGTTCCATAACCCCATCCAGCATCCAGATAGCTGACTGCAGAGGTGGGGAAGCCCAGACAGTGGGCTGAATGCCAGAGAGTCTACAGCCAGGAGACATAAATGACAGCTATCAAGTTCTAACTGTGGTCAGGCTGGGCTCAGTCATATCTCCAGAGGGAGAGCCTGCTGGGACAAACAACTGCTGTCCCGTTCCTGCCAAAACCCATCCGGGGTTGCAGAGCACAGGAAGGGTGCTGTCTGAGTGGCCTTTGATGTTGGTCCCAGACAGCGCGTGCTGCAGTAATCCAGCCTAGAAGCAGCAATGCACTGATGATAGGTGGAGGGTCTATCAGAGAGGGAATGGCATAATCGCAGGCAGACGTAAATGACAGAGGGCATTTCTGGCTCCAGCTGCAAACCAAGCAACAACTAACAAGACACTTTTAGTTAAGGGAAAAACTATAAATTTCCTCAGATCCTCAAGGTGCTTCTCTGTGCCAGTCAGTATCACCTCTGCCTTATCTGGTCTGAGTCTAAATCTGCTAAACTCTGGCTTTCATCCAGGCCTCAGTCTCAGCCAGACAGCAGAAGAACAAAGAGTCTATTCCATTCCTGTCTGATGAAACGAGGTGGAGCTGAATGTCATCCGCATATTTATGACACCATAGCTTATGTCACCAAACTCTTCAGAGCAGCCACACGTAAATGATGATACCGAACGTGGTAAGATTAGGGGACTTGAGTTGGGCAAATAATGGATGTCCTCGCATTTAGCGAACACCTCTTTCTGCTTACAGACATCTTACGTGGATTGAGATTCTCAACAGCATTTGTTACAATCTGTGAATAGCTCCTGTTTGTAGCTTGCTGGTGTACAGTTTGCATGTATTGGATATGAAACATCTGTGTAGATTTGACTGGACTCATTTTTCAGGAGTGCTCACCATGAATAGGCTGCTATGCCTGTTGTTTCCACAGACATTGCTACCAGTAAACTCAATCCCCAAAATGTTCACAAGCAGCACCACAAAATGGGCGTAGACTCAGGCAAAGGGAATTTGTTTACAACCGGGAATGAAGATCGACTGAAGGCTGCTCCTTCTCATAAATACAGAATTTGCCAAGCAGTACGAGAGGCCTTGGGAAGGAAGAGCAACTGCCTATAGCTGTCCCCTGGGACCACCCTACAGAATGAGCTGAGCCACCCAAGTCTAGTTGGTCCACCTTCAAATGGGCGAATAGCACCTCAGGAACAAAAGGATCCAGTAGCATCAAAAAAGACAACCACTCTTCAGTCAGGAGCACAAGAGCCTGTTATTCGGGACAACATCAAGCCGAAGAGTAATTCTGCTACCTAGGGCACCAGTCCGTGGTGGGTTGGGGAGACTGGTAAACCACCAGAACACTGGGATTCCTGCACTAAGCAGACACATTCCCACGACTTCCTATCCCCAGGATGAGAACCTCTTACACCAGACGCTGGGTACCAAAAGCACAGCAACAGCGCGTCTTAGGGCTCCAGCTGCACTGGGTAAGCTGCTGGGAAGAGCTAATTCACTGCTAGGGGCCTGATTCCCAGCAGAGGATCTCTGCACCCTAGGATTAGCAATTTACTCAACCTGGGAGAGCACAAAACCCACTGGACACAGCCCCAAAGGTCCTGCCAAACCTCAACCAAGAGACTCTGTTTGAGAGCCTACCCTCTAATACTTTCCCATGCTGTATTAAAGGATCTCCAGTGCTCAGCAGCCCGGGAACGTCCGGGATGGACAGTGCGCACAGCTGGGGGGTACTTACACAATGGCACTGACTCCGCGGCAGTATCGCTCCCACATACTACGGAAACGAGGCTGACCGCCGATGTCCCAGAGCTGTGGGAAAGAGAGGCAGAGTCAGGAAGCACATCGACCAGGGAAGGCGGCATATCAAAAAGCAGAAACGGATCTTGGAGCCAAGCTGAAAGAGAGACTTTGCACACTGCTACTGAAACTCTTACCCCTTCTCCCCTTGTTGATGAGCCCTACAAAAAGGTGTCACCTTGCTCCATTGCGGGCAGGTCTGTGGAATTCATAAGCACAGTTGGGTGCAGAGCTTTGTTCATTTGTACGCAGTTACCCAGAATGTTCTGCCCACTCACAGCTACTTCCTGCAAGGGCTGGAGTCTAAGACCCAGTGTCCCAGGGAGCCTGCAGGAGTTCTCTCTGTGCTCGCCATGCTAGGATGATGGAAGAATTTCCCCCTCACTGAAGAGTTCACATGTTTTGAGAACCACATTTTGTCCCCAAAACGCATGAGCAGCAACCAAAGGCACAACCTGGGCCAGAATCTTTATAATGAAGGAGTGATGGGAAGTACTGACTAACTCAAGATTATTTTCTGGTTTTCCATCCAGGTGGATCTGAAGGAGTGGAGGGCTAAAGCGTGTGCTATTTGTCTCATTGCCGAGACACAAACGCTATGAATCATGGACTGTAGCCCTACAGCTCCAATGGGCTCCTACCCCCAGGACCTGCAGCCTCTCCCTTCCCTTCTCAGCAAACTACCTTTCCAGCCTCTGTCATGGACAAAGTTAACTGCCCGTGCTAGCCTGGGGGAAAATACCAAGGGCAGGATGAATGCAATCAGGAAATCCCATGTTACTGCAGCCTGGCCAGCAGCCCTTTCCTGCTGGAGCCTGGAATAACCTGCATCCCAATACACCTGACCCCCCTTTAGGGGAGCTGCAGCAATCTAAAACCTTCCAGACTGAACTAGTGTGGAGGCAGGTCTATTTTTAAGTCTCCTGACTGAAGCATTAGTCAGTATTATTTGCACCCCAATAACCTGCTGCATGAGAACATGTGAATCTCTAGATTTTCCCCACCCCATCTCCCCATCCAACAGCCTGCATCTTACCTTTATGGTGACATTTCCCTTGGTGATCTTTCTCATGTTGAAGCCCACCGTTGGGATCATGTCTTCATTGAATTGCCCCGACTGCAAGGAACAAACCACACTGAGTCAGCCATATCACGGGGCTGGGGACCTGCAAACCCTCAGGCCGGCACAAAGCATCTAAACTTCCCAGCCCAATGACACTGGGCAGACTGTGGTGGAACAAGACTTAACTGTAGCTATTATTAAGTCCTAGCTGGAGGTGAACCAAGATGCTCTGCAAAGACTGTCCTATAATATGCCCCAAATATTCTACCCCCTTTGGTCACACCCCTGGTCATGGCTACTGCCAGCAGCAAAAACAGCGCAAATCAGAACCAGGTATCCTACAGGGAACAAATACTGCCCAACGGCTAGGAGTGGGATGCACACTTCTGGGCCCACATGAAGAACTCCACTCATAACAGGACAAGGCCATTACTGCCAATATGCACTAGTTGATAGCTATAGATCATAGAAATGTCGGGCTGGAAGGAAACTTGAGAGGTCATCAAGTCCAGCCCCGTGTGCTGATGCAGAACCAGGTAAACCTAGCCCACCCGATAAGTGTGTGTCCAACCTTTCTTAAAAACCTCCAGTAACAGGGATTCTATAACCTCCCTTGGAAGCCTGTTCCAGAGCATAACTCCCCTCAGAGTTAGAAAGTTTTCCCTACTATTTAATCTAAATCTCCCTTGCTGCAGATTAAATGTATTACTTCTTGTCCTGCCTTCAGTGGACATGGACAACAATTGAACACAGTCTGCTTTATAACAGCTCCTCACATGTTTGTAAACCGGTTACCTCTCAATTTTCTTTTCTCAAGACTAAACATGCCCGTTTTTTTAACCTTTCCTCACAGGTCAAGTTTTCTAAAACTTTTATGATTTTTGATGGTCTCCTCTAGACTCTCTCCAATATGTCCACATCTTTCTTAACGTGTGACACCCAGAACTGGACATAGTTCTCCAGCTCAATGAGCTATTAACTCCGAAGCCTAGGGAAGAATATTCAGATGTAACCACTGTTAGACTATTTCACTTTTGACTAAAGCACATAAAGGAGAAGTGCAGATCTTCATAACCTGATCTACTGTGAATGGCCACTGATTTTGGCATCAGAAGTGGGGGAATTGTGGGGGAATCCTCATCTATTTTCCTCCAGTCTAACCCCTGGTGTTGGGGCTCCAACTGGGTTAAAAGGGTGTATAAAAATTCAAGATCTTCCTATAATTAAATCATGCCTACTTGTTATGTTTCCAGCAACACAGAAAAACAGAGGTTTCTGGCTTAAGTTATGCTGCGCTAACTCATTTTAGGGAGTTGCAGGGTGGATTAAAAATCAATACTAAAAAAAAAATAAATTAAATTAAAAAAAAACCCACCTACTTGAAACTATTACAACCTAAGTTAAGACCTAAACTTATTACAATCTATTCAAATAGTTTAAATAAAAAACATGCAAGCAGTATGCTCATCTAGTGGAAGTCACTGGGTAAGCCCTTGAAACCAGTTTGCACTGAAGTGCTAAATCAGCTTTTGACAGCAGTAACCTCTTCTGCAGATGCTGAGAGAGTATCATCTTCATTTCAGTTTATTCAGCTAGTTCAGTTCAATGACTAGTTTGTTCAAAGTTAAGAAACCAACTGAGAGTTGAAAAAGCAGGAAAGCATGTTTTCCTCTTCCAATCTAAGAATAAAATGAGGTGCAAGAGGACGAGATCTACTAGTTCTAAGGCTGAAAGACGCAATGACCAGAAACTTTCTGTTCAGTTCACTAATACTTCCTTTGTTTAATAAATCAGTTAGTTGTAAATATAAAACATGTTGTGTGATATGCATCCAGCACATTTAAGGTAGTTTTGCTGAACTACTGAAAACAATTTTAAAATGCTAGTTTTCTCAATTTTCAATTGAATTCCAATTTCCATCTAAGTACAGCTTGATGCAAATCATGAATAAAAAATTAATCATCTATTAAATAATAAATGCATCATTCACCAATTCCTAACATAAAACATGTAAAAATTAAGAATCTGAATAAATGTATGTTAAGCTATACAATTACACTAAATCTATCCGTATTTAAGTATCTGCCTGGTTAGCAAAAAGAAGCACCAAATTTAGTGTAAAGGCTATATTTAATTGCCAATTGACATGTTTTAATGGCTGCCAAACAATGAGAATCAACATCAACCATTCTTTAGGAAAAGAACTAAAAAAAGATTAAAATAGATTATTTAAATCAAGGTTTCCTGCTTGCTGACTAAATGGGTGAATTAAACCACTGCACCTGTGGGGGGGGGGGGGGGGAGAGGGGAGGGGAGGGGAGGAGTTAGCCCTGCAATCCCAAACCTGGTGGCCTTGAAACCTTCCCGTTTGTAGGTCACTCTCTCCCCAAACAAAGGCTATTAATAGGCCTGGCATCAATGTTGCTTTTGTTGGCTGCAACCAAGCATGTGAGATGGGCTGCAAGCTCCACCCAGCGGGTATCTGATCAATTTGAAATTCTTGCTCCTTTAGCGACTGGAAGCAGCTGTTGGTCTTTTCTGCTCCCACCAAAGCCTTCTGACAGCTGTGAGGATGGGATGGGGATGTGAACAGCTCTCTGCTACTCCCCTAAAACCTGGCTATTGCAAGGAGTGGGAGAGGGGAAGATTTTAAGCACAACTAATCTTAGATTTGCCAAACAGCAGCAGCAGCATGAAATTGACATGGATTTCTGGCAGCATCAATGTTGTCCATAGATTCTGAATAGCAGCACTGAAATTGACTGGCCTTGTCAAACCTATCAGGAGCAAGTACCACAGGTCCTCTCTGCAGCCCCCTCCTTCACAGACTCAGAAAGGCATCATAGATTCGAAGGCCCCAGAAGGGACCATTGCAATCACCTAGTCTGATCTCCTGCATAAGAGGTTCCTGAATTAATTCCTGTTTGAAATTGAGCAGATCTTTTAGAACAGGCCACCTTGATTTTAAAACTGCCAGTGATGGAGAATCTATCACAAAGCCTGATGAATTATTCCAATGATTAATTACCCTCAATGTTAAAAATTTACCCCCACTGTTAAAAAAAATTATTTCCAGTCTGAATGCGTCTTCATGGCTTCAGACCACATTTGGAAGGTTACTGTCATGACCACAGAGGCTGTACTTTTTTTTAAAAATGAAAACTTATGTTCCACTGAAGTTTACTAGTTAGGCCCCACCCACTTGCAAGGTATTTACAGAGGCCAATCCCCTGCGACTGACTTACGGATTTTCCATTCCCATACAGGGGGTGCTGTGGGTGGGAAATGGCACACACCAGCAGCGCAGTATGGAAACCCAGGACTGGAATAGCAGAAAGTACTGCAGGTAGGGATTCAGGTCCATTAGTACCCTCCTTCCCCCTCCCCCCGCCATTGTGCTCGGGATGGGGGCAGACAGCACTGACCCTTCGCTTTAAAGGACGCTGATAGTTTAGGCCAGATTAGTGGCCACTGATTCTGGATGCCAAGTTGAGGTGGTTAGCAGCCAAAATACCAAGTGAAGTCAGTGGGAACTACAGGTCCTGGACACCTCTCAAAATCAGTCCCAGCTTATCTTAATTTGGGCACCTCAAACTGAACAAACCAAAACCACGGGCTAGGTTTAGAAATTTAGCTTTGACCTTTTTTGTATTGGGGGTGGATGGGTCCTTTCTATCTATGCCAGAAACCTGTGGATTTTCCATTTCCATTATATGAGAGTCCTTGTGACACAGCCCCCATCTTTAGAGCTGTAGGTATGACAGGATTCGGACGCCCCTTAGCCGGTGCTCCTTCACTGGGCCCAACGGTCTGAGCACTGTTAAGTTCCCTACTCTCCACTCCCTGCTGGTCCAAGGAGAAAGAGACTGGAGAGGACAGTCTGCCCACTGCTACGCAGAAGGTACATCCTACACCTGCAGCAGCCACATCTACACTGTTCAACTTGTAGGTGTAAGCAGGCACTGCACCTTCGGGTGCCATGGACCCTTTAAAGCTGGGAGCTACAGTTGTAAGTCATATGCCAGTTTCTATTCATAAGCCCTACAGGAACTTGCATGTAAGGTGTCCTGCCTCTTATGAGAGACTGTGGTCAGGGCTGGACCTTTGAGGCGGGAAGGCCTAGTGGGAGACGTACAGGATCAGGAGCTAGCTAGGGGTACTGGGAAGGCCTTGGGGAAAGGGATAAGAACCTGTAGAGCACTGCATGTTAGATTGCTTTGTTCTGGGTCTTTGTTTCTCCGTTCCAGCCCTGAGAGAGGGAACTGAAATGGTGCAGTTGTTTGGAGCGCTATTTCCCCTTATACAATTCGTGGACAGGTGCACCAGCTTTCAAGTAGGTTTTTAATTATACATGAAATTGAATGAGCAATACTGTAGCCCACCTGATGTATTTCAACGTTGGCCATCCCCACGCGTTCTACTTAGCATGCCATTCACATCTCAGACCTATTGTTTCAGGGTATCTGCAGGTTCAGGAAGACGGAACTGCACCAGAGGACACTTAGTTCACAAGGTTTTCTTTGCAACCATCAGTGCTAGAAACTTTTAAAATTTTTTTTAAATGAAGGATTTGATTCAGGAGCGCAATAGAGTGGCAAATTCCACACCTCTGGAATCCTGACTGTAGCCGGCCTCCATCCACAGCGGTGAGCACAAACCACCAGGCCAGTCAGTCCCTTGTCTGTTTTTCCCCCGTTACTTACATGGCCAACCCAGCAGGAAGGGAAGGCAGCAGACTCTCAAGGAAGCCAGTGCCTGCCCTGGCATTGCAGCAGAAACAAAGCAGAGGCTCCATTCCAATGCTGCTCCATACTTTGTATCCCTCCTCATTTATTTTTTAATCAACCTCATTTGCCCACTTGTCTTTCTGGGCTCTCCATGGTCTGGTTGCCAGCCATGGCCCCCACAGTGCTCCAGTACCACAGATGAGTGAGGCACATTCAGATGGACAAACTGACAGACTTGTATCCACCTGACCACTCCCCACTCTATTCCCTCCCTGCCACGTGCCTCAGCTGTGGGGTCACTCTCACTATTGCTGCCTCATTTGCCTCACTCTTCCCCCCTCTGGACATTCTCTCTTCTGGTCACGTTTTCTAAGCTTATCTTCCTCATTAGCTTTAGCTGAACTCTGAGGATGCTCTCTGGATGAGGGCACAGAAAAACAGGGCCCTGGTGAGAGAGTTTCTTTTTTTCTAATTGCTGGGGGCATATTTTAGTGCTGAACTGACAGCCTGGAAGACTAGAGCCTCTCCATGGAACAGGTACAGCACAAATAGCAGGAGCACGAGCATCCCCACACTGGCTCCCACACTCACGTGCTTAACCCTGAGACCGAGCCATTGCTTTGTGGGGGACGTATAGTTCAGTCTCCACGGCCCATTCAGTCTTCAGCCTCTGCTGAAACAGTCAGCGAGAGGACCAGTGAATGCCACGTCTGATAGACGCCCTGGGAACTTGCCTGAAACACCCACTCTTTATACACAGGCCATCAGAAAACTACACCTGTCAGTCGTGAGACGCCTGTGCAAGATTTAAACTGGTGGTCTGTAGCCCATTGCTACTCCCATGAGCTCTCCAGCTTCCTTCATTAGGATTCCGTAATGCCGCACACTCTTCCCCAAGCACAGAAAGCTGCAGAAAATGAAGGAATTGGGGTACACCTCCAAAGCTTCCCGTCACTACTGTGCATCTCAAATCATTCAAGGTGGACTGCAACAACAAAGGGCGTTCACATCCTGTTTTGCCTCTTAAGGTTGAACGAAGATGGTTGGCAAATACTGTTGTTTTTGTTCCTTATTTTCTGCATTAGAATCTAAGTCTTACTAGCCCAATTTCCCTCAAGACTCTACGGAAAATTAATGACAACATCACCTCTCAGGTAACAAACAAGGGGAACCTAAACAATTGAAGAGGGAAAGGAGCTTGTCCAACTGATTAAAATCATTTTGTCTTCATTAGCACCTATTTAACTCAAACTAACAACAAGGGAGTCAGGCTCTCTTGAAGAAAGATTTTACATCCTACTGAGCTAGTTAAAGCACAGAGAAAACTCCCGCTACATTTTACTAGAAAGCAACACACACACACGCGCGCTCTCTCTCTCTCTCCCTCCCTGAGCAGGGATAGGGGCTCGATTGCTCGAGGTCCTTGTTTTAGAAACAACATTGTACTGTTCAGCATTTGATTGCTGAATGTCTCAAGCACTTCAAAACTAATATGTCCAGCAGAAGAGCTCACCCACTGCTGTTATATATTTCCAGTGATTGAGCATCTTAAAATTGCCACTATTCGAAAACTTTTTCTGGTTTTAATCTGGACTGAGGGAAGGGGGGGTTATGGGCTCATAGCCTCTAGCTACACCGCAAAATCCTACTGTCAGTGAAGACAATTTATGTAACTCTGCAATCAGAAGAATGTAGTGCTTTTAAAAAGCCATCGGCTTTTCTAGATATAGCATATTAGCAAACCTTGAGGATTTTCAAATCTCCTCACAAGGATTTTGCAATAGATGCAGTTTCTTTTTTATTTCCTCTTTTATATTTTTAAAGACAAATTCTGGTATTCATGAAAAGTGGGAAGTAATATCCCAGGCAAAAGCAACATTCCTACACCCTTTTACTACTGCAGCTCTGTTATAAGAAGCAATGCACCATGCTATTCTAGTCCAGATATAGGGTTAGTGGTGAAAGTTTTGGGAACCACTAGATCAAGTGGTTCCCAGGATACAGCCCATCCAAAACTGGTTCACTGTTTTTTATTCAGAGCTGGGGGGTAACCCTTGGGGCAGAATCCACTTAAAGCTGCCATTAGTAACTTCCCCTGCTCTCTGCTAGTGTTCAACACACAAAAACAGCTTCAAAATCCAACACAGCAGAACCCCGTTTATCTGATCTCATGGGCACCAAGGCCAGATCGGATAATCAAAAAATTGGATAAACTGGAGAATGGGCAAAGAGTTATCTAGCTGTTATTTTAACATGCAGAGTTGCTTTTAAACTAGCGACCCCGCCCATAAAAGCATTCAAGCACACCATCCTTATTTACAGTGTACACACATTATTACCTCTAGTAAAGAGTACCAGTTTTTAAAAATGCAGAAATGACCATTTTAAGTTGCAACCGCAGCCGTCCTTTACTATTTGGGAGTTGCCTGAGTTTATCATTTCTGCATTTTTAAAAACTGGCACTATACGCTTTACTAGGAGTAACAGTTCGCGTACTGATCCTGTGTGTGCGCTGGTGGGGTTCCACTGATCCTGTCAGCCGGATAATGGAGGTTTGGATAAAGGGAGTTCTAGTGTAATTAAAGAGGGATTGGGAGTTGATTCTGGTTCTACAGAGAGGTGTGCAGAGCTGAGCCAGGAACAGGCCCCCACTGGGGTCTGGGGCCAGCCACAATGAGTCTGCTTAGCTCTGGCCCTGCCTTCAGTACGTTCTAGGGGAACCTGTCCCCTAGAGGCAGCAATTCCCCATGATGGAGGGTTTTGCCATAGATAGTACAGATCCTCCCTCACTGAGACCTGCCTCCTAGACCCAGAAATTCCCTTTTTGCAGATCTGCAAATAAGAGAAGCCCTCTCATCTGAGGGCCCTCCTGGGACCCAGCATGCAAAGGTGTTCACTCTCATTTGGGGAAAGCAGTAACCCCCTAAAGCACAAAGATGAGATCCCCAGAAGCTGAGTGGAAGAGGAATGGCCACCAGGCACCCCTGTTCCATAGAAGACTGCATGGACAAGTCTTTGTGAGGAGTGACATGTGGGTCAGAGCTGGTGTGTGTAGGGGATAAACTCAGCAGTGCAGGGGAGGGGCGTGAAAGGGCCCCACTGCCCAATTTCCCCACCCTCAGGGGCTGGCTCTGCTTTTTTGAAACTCCCAAGCTCCCAGACAGCAGAGGTGTCTTTGGCAATCCCTCGCTCATCCCAGGGATCCTCCAAACACTATTTGCAGTGAACCAGTAGTAATTCAGTTAAAGCTTTGCCAAAGTGTCACGTTTTCAAAACGCAGCCTTGAGAAGTCCTTCAATGAATACATGAAATGGCTGTCAAAGACAACTACAGTAGAACCTCAGAGTTACGAACACCTTGGCAATGGAGGTTGTTCCTAACTCTGAACAAAACGTTACGGTTGTTCTTTCAAAGATTTACAACTGAACCTTGACTTAATACAGCTTTGAAACTTTACTGTGCAGAAGAAAAATGCTGCTTTCCCTTCATTTTTGGAGTAGTTTATGTTTAACACAGCACTGAACTGTATTTATTTTGTCTCTGCTGCTGCTTGATTGTGTACTTCCGGTTCCAAAGGAGGTGTGTGGTTGACTGCTCAGTTTGTAGCTCTGAGATTCTCCTGTATTCTCTGTTCCCTTTGGGGGGTTGGGAGGTGCAGTGGGGCTGCAGGGGATCTGGAGAGCTGTGCAATGGAGTGAGACATGGGCTCTGTCAGAGTCCCCCTCCTCCTCCATCAAAAAGGAGCTCCTCCTTGAGCAGAAACAGAGGAAATTTCTGGGCCAGAGGCTGCCTCACTCCCTGCCTTTGTATCCTCCCACCTCCCTGCAAGTCACTGGCACCCCACCCCACAGCGCTCCAGCGCCTTTTCTTTCTCACCCCTTCCCCCCCAACTCCATGCAAATGCCTGAGCAAAAGGCTGCTGCACCAAACTTAAAACAAGCTCCCACTCACTTGTGCTATCTACAGATGCCAAGGCACCATTAGCAAGAATGAACATTTGCGTTGGTGTCCTGGCTAAAGTCCAGCTGGGGTAATTACACAGAACCTTCTGCCAACCTAAGTTACCCATGTCATTTGAAGTGCAGATTATTTCCCTTTTTCCATCCTAAACTGTTGCTGCGTTTGTCAGACACACACTGCGTCTCACCCCAAAGATGGCTGGATTTTAAAACAGGATCAGGTATGGAGGGTGGCGGGAAGAGGGGGTACGAACTGTACGCTCAGAGGGGACAACAGTTCTCTGTACATGGAGTTGGTGCTCTGACCAATACTGGGAGGATGAATAGCATGCCCTGTAGTGAACATGGTCTTGCATGAACTGTGCGTAGAGGGGAAGTGTGAAATGATAGGCTCTCTGGCCCTTTTTATGAAAGCGAAGAGCATCTGGCCTCCAGTCTCTACTTTGTGGGCTTGTCTGCACTAGGGATGTAAAATAGTAAACTGTTAAATGGTTAACTGATAAGCATTAGTCTTATCGGTTGACCCACACTAACCGTTAACCCCAGTCACGCCGGGCCGGAGCAGCCCCAGCCATACTGAACGGATGGTATTAAGATACAGCTTCCACACATCACGTGTTTTGGCTGGGAATTTCCTTTTTTTTTTTAAAAAAAGGAGAACTAATCCTTGTAAAGAGATTTCTCCTTCTTCCTAACCCTTATAAGAATTGTTGCATTTTTAAAACCAACCACCTCTTACTGCCTTACACACTTGGTTATAAGCCAACACCCCTAGCTTGTCTTTAAATATCAAGGACTCTCAAATTTCGGAGGTGCACATACCCTACTAGCAAGCAGCACCTAGCATGACTACCTGCTTTGGGCATTTAATCCCAAAGCACGCAAAAATGAACAGTCTGGACTGGAGGGCATGTGAAAGGCCATCAGGTGCTACTCTGCTGCAGACCTTGGAAACTGCAAAGCAGCAGCTCTGACTGCAGTCCTGATCCTGGACATCTAATACATTCATCACAAGTCCTGGCACCGGTGGCTGGCTCTGCTTCCACAGAGTTTACAAACAGGCAGGGCAGACTCTTTGGGGACTCTATAAAAGTTTAGAAAGGAAAGATGGTCTTGTGGTTAAGGCCCTGGATTTGGACTCCGGATATCTGGATTCGGACTCCGGATATCTGGATTCAATCCCTATATCTGACAACTCCTTACGTAACCCGGGACAAGTCACTTTATTTCTCTGCCTTATTAGTAAAAGGGGGATGATATTTTTTCCCTCTCTCCCGCCCTCTATCTGTCTTGTCTATTTAGATTTTAAACTCTTCAGGGCAGGGACTATCTCTGACTATGCCCAGCTTCATCTCTGTTGGGGTCTCAGCATGCTACTACCATAGCTAAGACTTTCTCTGCTTCTGCAGCCTATTATTATTATAAACAATGCAGTGTGCAGAAGGAGTAATGGCCTTGGATAAGGCAGTTCTCTGATCCTGAGGAATTTATAAAATCCACATGCTTCCCAGATCCATTAAGTCTCTGTGCTCCTAAAGAATTTAGAATCCCCACGTAATCTTAGCAAGGAACCCTGCAGACCTTATACACCCTGCAGTGCTCCAAGTTTTCATAAAATAAAGCTATAGTGAAAGGCTCCAAAGTTAATCCACCTTCTATGATTAAAGCTATAATTTCCATGACCTATGCCATTCTTGGCATCCTAAGATTGCAAGCAAGGAATCCAATCAGTGACAGTTATGGGAATAGTTTCTGTGATCTGGGAACTGGACTAAGACCAAAGGCATTTCAGAGAGGGGCCACCGCATGGTAACTTTTAATCATGGCAGACCTAGCCTAGACTTGCTCAACTTAGAGGTGGTGAAGGAGTATGTATATCCCTTCGTCAGTCCCGCAAGTAATCCAGTCCTCACTGTGGATGTACTACTGACTCTCTGATTCCTTCCTGCCCTGCATCACACATTACAAAGAAGCAGAGGAAAGTTTCTGCAGAAATCCTGCTCTTACATTCTAGTACAAAGAGAAGTGTAGAGAGTTATAAACTCTCATCAATAACCCCGGCACTCTTCCCTCTTATGAAGAGTTGGTTTGTCTACACTGGCACTCTACAACGCTGCAACTTTCTCACTGAGGGGTGTGAAAAAATACACACACACACACACACCCACCCCCAAGCGCTGCAGGTTTCAGCGCTGTAAATGCCAGTGTAGACAGTGCTCCCAGCACTGGTAGCTATTCGCCTCGGGGAGGTGGGTTTTTTATGCTGCAACTGCACAAGCCACGGCAGCACTTTCACGTTACTAGTGAAGACGTGCCCTTAGCGTGCAAGCGCGTGGGAGCAGGGACGATATGGTTTGTCTGTCAAGCATTATGCATGTGGACAGCACGAGGTCACGGTTCTTGGTTTTTTACAAATTATGGATCTAGTAGCTTGGAACAGTCCCCAAGATTTCAGAAATTCTCAGTAGGAACCTGATTCAGACCCTATTTTGTAGCACAGCAATAAAATGGGCACCGTTTTGGATATCCTCCCACCTTGAAGGGCAATCTGTAAACACTGGCGATGTTAAGATGGCACTACCTTTTCCCCACAGATCTGCTCCCCATGAGTACTCCGCATCAGATCTGGGTTGAATTAATGGAGACCATTAGGCATTTTCCTCATTTAGGAAAATATAACTGAATTATGTTCATTCTGACCCTATCTCCTCTGCATTTATGTCCATATAATTCACTGGTCATTGTTGTGGGGTAAATGAGGTCAAGCCAGTCTTACTAGATGTGCTGACTGCAGCTACCCAAATCATACTCAGTTGAGGCGGATTTCTACAAATTGAGGGTTTAGCATCCCTGATGAAAGGAGAGCTTCTTTGTACAAATGGGAAACAATGATTCTTAGGACAGTATTGCTCTAGTGTGCATGTTTACATTTTACTCAATGAAGTATCAAGATGGGAGGGAGGTAGGCGAGAGAAGAGAAGAACCCATATAAGATAAGAACAATTCCATTCTTAAAGGGAACTGCATGGCTGGTTGGGGGAGGAGGGAGAAATCAATTAACAATAGCCTCTAAAAAATGACCTTGTGTCAAGGAGGTTGGAGGACTTTAGCTTTCCATCAACACCCTGGGGCTATTACTACAACACAGAGCCAAGCCAACAGAGCCAGAAGAGACCTTTCTGGGTAGAACCTGAGGGAAGCCCGGGGGGCGGGGGGGGGTGGAGAAGAGAAAGGAGAATCAACCCCAAACATGGGACATCTCTCTATTCTTTAGAAATGAGAAGTGCCTATTCGGGGAAATGCAGGCTTTCATTTTGCTTTCACTGGGAATGTGTGCAGGAGGATATGTCCCCTATATACTCACCCAGGCTGGTGGGGGAGCAGAATCTGAAATCTGGGAAGAATGTAAAATAAATCTCTCTCTCCTGCCACCCCCACTTAGTCTTTACTATGTGCCCATTCATACACCCTGTCTACACTTAAAAAAATTACATCTGCACAGCCATCCTGATGTAGTTACACCAATTTCAATATCCTTAATGCAGACAGGCTCCTAAAACAAATAAAGTGACCCATCATCATGAGGTTTATAGGCAGACACCAGTGTCTCTTCTGGTGCTCACCACTTTGCCAGGCTGCTGCATGAAATTAAGAAGATTCTTGTTGGTCTCTCTACTCCTATTCAAAACCCTGTGCTCAAAAGTGAAATTGTCAAAAATAAAGTCAGTTTCGTACTATTGATTGTGAACTCCCCAATCCGGGCAGAGGCAGAGCACCAGAGATAAGGATGGAAAAACAGAGACATGGGGAGGACAGAAAGGGATGGGAGACCTTTTCCCTCCCACTTCACAAACATTCAGGCAGCAGAGTGAGGCTGTTGGATGGCATTTCAAATTTATAAGACACTGACTAACCAGAGGATGATATGAAAGATGAAATGAAGTCCTGAAGCAGCATCCAATGGTAGGTTTCCTGCAGCTGGAAGACTGGACAGGAATTCTCAACATGACATTGCCCAGGGATCTCATTGGCAGAGACACCCCCTCCCTTCTTCTTTCATATCAATCTCGATCTAGGACAGGGGTTCTCAGAACACTTTCTTTGGTGTCCTCAGAGAGAGTGTGGCCACCAACCCTCACTTGCAGCCACTCTGAACATTTTCCAAACCCAAGCCCAGAGCCAGAGCCCAGGGGCTGAAACCTGCTGAGTATACACACTGGCCCCATGTGTCTCCAGAGGTGCTGCCCGGAGCCCCCAGGAGGGTGTGTGGTGCAGGCTGCTGATCCCCTGCTGGCAATGCCAGCAAACACCAAGGCAGCCAGGAGCAACAGCTGGGTGCTTTTGCGCCCCCCACCCACAGCCCCATCTCCACCCAGGAGGCTGTCCTGGCTGCAGAAAAATCCCCTGGTGGCTGCATTCGAGAAAAGCTGGTGTCTGAAAACTAAGGACTTGCCTACACCAGCAATTTACAGCGCTGCAACTGTCTCGCTCAGGGGTGTGAAAAAACACCCCCCTGAGCACAGCAAATTTCAGTGCTGTAAAGCACCAGCGCAGACAGTGCACCAGCAGGGAGAGCTGCGCCCCTGGCGGAAGTGGGATTTTAGAGCGCTGGGAGAGCTCTCCCCCAGCACTGCTCCGCAACCACACAAGGCACGTTCAGGTGCTGTCGCAGCAGCGCTTTAGCGTTGCCAGTGTAGACTAGCCCTTACGGAGTCTTACCTAAGCTATTACTTTGCAGGCATTTGTGCTTATATTTTTACATTAAAAAAAAGGGAGGAGTTTGGGGAAGGTAAGTGAGCAGTCAGGGCTGAGTTTGCGTAGCCAATAGGTATACCTGTTTGAGACCGTACCCAAGGCATCCGGACAATGTCAAGCCCAGCACCTAGCTGGTGCAAAAGGCTGGGAATCAAGACCTTGAGAAGGTGGGAGTGATGGCTATTGAGACTCAGCTCTTCAGGATCGAGACCCTCTATTATTAGTCTGCAGATTTCTAACATTTTTATGTACAATAGTGCCCAAAGTGTCTCACTTCTTTTAAGAAAAGGAGGACTTGTGGCACCTTAGAGACTAACCAATTTATCCGAGCATAAGCTTCCGTGAGCTACAGCTCACTTCCTCGGAAGCTTATGCTCAAATACATTGGTTAATCTCTAAGGTGCCTCAAGTTCTCCTTTTCTTTTTGCGAATACAGACTAACCCGGCTGCTACTCTGAAACTTCTTTAAGACTATTTCTTTCAAATAAGACCCACATAAACGAAAGAGGAAAGCCTCTCTAGCTGACACCCATGAGACAAACACAGCCAAAGATCAAAACCACTCCAATTAAAAAACAACACTCCACCAGCAGAATCCTACAAAAACAATTATTAAAACAACCACTTGAACAATAGCACGGCAGCAGCATTTGGCACCATTACTGCGGTACCCTCCTCCAACGGGCTGAATGTGAGGAGCAAATGGAAGTCAGGCGTTTTCTTAAATAATTGAAAACTTCTTTCAAATCATCTGTCAGTATAAACTTTGTGTGTAACAGTGGTCAGTGAATATCAGTTTTAACCTTCGATGCTGCAGGCCTGTAAGAAACAAGAAGTCTCACACATAGCTATTGCAGCGAGGTTGCAGTTACAACCGCCCGCCATCACAGATGGTCTTATGTAACCTAATTATTTTAGTTGTGAAAGCCACAGTTAATGCTGTAACAAAACTCTTACACATACGCATGTGTGCATGCCTCACTCACTCTTAACATTTCAGCTTCAGCCCAAAGGTGAAGTCTGGGGATGATCCATGCAGCTGATGAGTTATCCAAGTAGGGAAATATGGATTCGGTGTGGGGAAAAAGGTAAAGACAAGGGTTTTTTGTTTTGTTTTGTTTTACAAATAGACCAATTTTAGTCTCCCGTGCCAAGATATGGGCTTGGGAGACTAAAGAGACTTGATTTTCAAAACTGCTGAGCACCCAGCCATTCCCAGACAATTCCCACCAATAGGAGTTGGTCCAATAAAATATCCCCTCACCCACCTTGTCATTCCTAGAAGAGCAAGTTGCGAGAGCACCCTAGTAAGACAGATGAGGAGGGAGCAAACATTATTGCCTGTTACAGACGTCACTAACCAGCTATGAATTTACTATCATTTGCCTCCCCTTAGGGAGTTTCAGCTTAGACAGCTGAGCCCCATTTCCAGGGAGCTGCCTGAGCTTCTCTCCTGCTGAGGTGACAGATGCAGTGGTCAAATGATTCACCTGAGGCTGCAGTGAATTACTGACTCAGACAGCATCCTCCTGGCTTCTGTTTCTGTGCTCACACAGTGCCTTTGAAGGTCACCACCTGTGTGAAGCTTAGTCAGTTGTGGTCTGATTTTCAACAGATGTTAAACACCTGCAGCTCCCAGTGGAGCTCTGAGTGCTCAGCACTTTGGAAAAATCAGGACTTCTGCAGACAGCTGAGTTTCATAGCTATTTCTGAAGAGAACAAAAGCACCTATGCAACACACTTGGTATGTGGCGGGTTAAATCTGAAGCAGGATTGAAAGCACGCTACCAACATTCTCTAGTCTAGGGAACTACACTATAGAAGATCACACTGGAGCCACTGCCCTTACATAGTGATCCCACATGACAAGTCCTGGTCAGCTTCACTTTGCTGATCCTGCTGAGGAGGGACAAGAACAATGTGTAGCTGAAGCAAAAGCAGGCTGGGGAGCTCCAATACTACAAGACATATCTGGAGTCAAAGAAAGAGGTGTGGATCAGAGTCCCCTTTCCCTTGCTCTGGCTGAAAACTGGCCCCTTTGTAGCTCATCACATTTCTCCAGCGAATGGAACTGACCCAGATGACGTCAGTTTCGTGGCTCTGCTGTGCTCAGGAAATAATCTGGAAAGAGTGGCCTTTAAGGAAGGGAAGGATCACAGGGTGGAGAAAGGAGACCCAGTGAGGAAAAAAAATAAGTGAATTACTTTGGCACCAACTGCATCTGAATTTCGTTCAGTTATAGATTTAATGGAGCAAGTTGTCTTCAAAAGAAAAACAAGCCTCTTCGAGTGTTAGAATCATCATTTGAAAAGGGTTAGGAGGATGGAGAACATAACATAAGAACGGTCTGACTGGATCTGACCAATGTCTATCTAACCCACTATCCTGTCTTCTGACAGTGGCCAAAAATGAAATCACTGATGCTCCCAACTAGAAACGATTTTATTAAGCCCTCACCACAAGTTACTGCAGCTTTCCAGGGAGCTTCCATTTTTTGGCCAGCCAGCCTTCTCAACAGTAACAAGAGCCTTTCAGTGCAGTATTTCAGCCAGGTACACACAGACACCCTGCCACACATCTCATACAGTGGTCAAACATCGCTCTACTAAAACAAGGTTTTGTAACTGGGTTCCAATATGGCTGAGTACAGCACACTTCTCTCTGTACTGGGTGAACAGATTAAAAAAACCCAAACATGCTAGTAAAAATCTGAGATTTACTACAAGGAAGTTTATACAGCACTGTTTCTAAAAGCAACCGCTTGGGACTATGGTAAGGCTCTGTTTAAAATGGGTACAAAGAGACACCCTGGGTGAGGTAATATCTTTTACTGGCCCAACTTCTGCTGGCAAGAGACGTACGCTTTTGAGCATCTCTATAGCCAGCAGAAGTTGATCGAATAAGATACTCTCTCACCCACCCTGTGTCTCATACCCTGGGACCAACACAGCTACAGCACCACTGCATACATAAAATGGTTTCAGACAGCTACAAGCTCCGATAGCAGCACTATGCAGCAACGTCATGGCCTGAGCAGGTTCTCCCTGGCTCTTGGTTCGAGGGCAGGCATGGAAGATGTGTATTATCTGCAAGTATTGACTCCAGTTTAGTCACTAGCTGGTGTGCAGGGACCATTGAGACCAATGAATTTACTTTTGTACTTTTACTTCTCTCTCCATTCTGAAGACACTGGGGAGCCTGGGGGTCGGTGGGAAGCAAGAGGTGGGTTGCATTAGGTGTGAAATTGATAATCAGTGAATTCCCCTTTAGTTTAAAGGCTGTAAAGATAAATAAAATTAAAGCAGATATTAAGAAATACCTGTAGAAGCTTTAACATTTCTACTTAATGTCATTTCTAGTAAGTGAGGGCAATTAGGAGAAAGAAACATGTTCTGGATACAAGTTGAAAGAGAAAGCCAGCAGATTTAAACCTTACATTAAGGTAAATTTCAACATGTACGTGTCACAAAGAATGGAGTTCTGCTTTAAGTTAACTGGTATTTTTTCCCCCCCACTGTGCTCCACAGAATGAGAAAAATGAAGAAACAAGAATGAGAGACTGGACTGATGGGAGGATGTTGGGTCTTGAGAGAATCTGACAAAGTTAGAGAAGCAGTGGGTTACTTTACAAGCAAGCAGTGTTCGTTTTCTCAAGTGTCCCACACTTCTTTATATGCTGGCGACAGGCCTTGTCTCCACGCTGAAGAGCTCCATTGTTTGTTTAAATGAGACTTCAAATTTCATTCATTTTCAAGTCTCCCTAATTCAAGGCTTTTCAAACCGGATGAAGGGCGGGAAACCAGTCTAGTCCAGCAGGGGACAGAGGAGCAGACAATGCAAGGAAAAGGAAAGAAGGGGAAAAAACTGAGGGGACAGCAGGAAAAGCTCCAATACAGCCCTGCGACCAGTACAAATTCACTGTTGAAGCTATGAGTAAATGGCAGGCTGCTCCTGGACAAGTCACTTGCCTACCTTCCTCCCTGCTCTTTGCAACTTTCAGCCTGCCCCCAGGAGCACCTGGAGCCCGGCTGCAGAAAGCAGCCAATGGCACGCCATCCTCACCCACCTATCCTAGCAGCACATGCTCTCTGATGGAGAGCCAGAAGACAGTAAGGATCAGATGCAGCAGAAAGGAGAGGAGCAGCAAGTGTGTAACTGAAGTATCGAGCAAGGGACACTGGGAGAGACAAGGACAGGGGCAGCGAGTTATATCTCCAAGTGGTGCCTTAGCACCAGCAATATTCAGAGCCCAGGGGCCCAACTCCATCAATATTTGGGTCCGGGTGTCCCCCCCAGCCCCACCTGCCTCCTCCCTGCACCTCCCCCAGGTGTCCCTCAGCCCCTACTTGCTGCCCCCATCCCCTGCCGCACGCCTCCCTGGGCCCTGGAGCAGAGGTCCCTGCCTCTTCTGTGAAGCTCCATGCTGCCTCCCTGCAGCAACTGCTGCCACAGGGTCCTAGTGCCTAGTACCCCCCCTCCAAATCTCGACTGCCAGGGCAGACTGACTGAGCCTGCCCTTCCACCTCAGACCCTTCCCTTTTCTGGCGGGACCCTCCACCAGCACAGAGCCCCCCCGCAGTCACCGCTCCTGCCCCATGTTGGGCCAGGAGACAACCCCATCCCTCACGCCCAGTGAAGCTACAGTCAGGGGCAACAACAGGGGATGGGGCGCCCGCAGCACCCCCCAGCAGGTGAGGGAGATTCTTAGACCTGAGGGGGGCCCTAGGAGCACATGCAGTGACAGTGGTGGGGGTGAGTGTGCTGCTGGGGGGAGGGGCGGGAAAGGAGGGCTCCTCCCTCAGAGCTCGCTGCTGCCAGCAGAGAAATAGCTGGGGGGAGTCCTATTCTCTGGCCCTTGTCCCGGAGCAGCCTGACTGCACCCCAAACTCATCTCCAGCCCTGCCCTACCCCAGAGCCCACACCCCCAGCCAGAGCTTTCACCCCCCCACCACACCCTCAACCCTCTGCCCAAGCCATGAGCCTCTGCAGCCCGACAGAGCCCTCACTCCCTACACCTGCCCTGAGCCCCTCCCACACCCCAAACCCCTCATCTGCAGCCACAGCCCTCACCCCTGCACTCCCTCCCATCCCCAAACTCCCTCTCAGAACCTGCACCCCCTCCCTCTGCACCCCTTCCCATCCCCAAACTCCCTCCCAGAGCCTGCACCCCAGACCATCTCCCCCAGACTAGGGCCTGCACCCCAGACCGCCTCCCCTAGCCAAACTCCCTCCCAGAGCCTTGGGCAGGTGGGGGACGGAGTTTGGGCACCACCAAAATTTCTACAAGCCTGCCACCCCTGGACAAGGAGGCACAAATGCACTGCAAGGAAGATTCCAGGAGGCAGAGGTAGAGACCCATGCCCCAAATTTAGCTTGTCACATCCTTATGGCCCTCTTTTGAATCCTTAGTTCAACATGCAGCACTAATTTCTGGCCAAGATTACAGCTATTGATGTCTGCACTTTTCTGGGATTTCACAAACAACTTAGAACTTTGTTTAATTAAGGAAAGCTGACACTGTTAAAATATCTATATTATTTGTTATTAGTGGGAGAGACTGGGGACCGCCCTCTCAGGGTGTCTCCAGAACAGGATAAAAGGGTTTTTTCCTCAGCTAATGTATAAAAAAACCCTTTTATCCTACTTCACAGATACCTTTGGATATCAGTGCAGGGAGCTTCCCCCTTTACCCGCGAAAAACACAACATCGACAGAATAGTTCAAGCAAAATGCATTATTGGGTTCAATTCAAGATCTCGTCTAGACTGCTTACACTTGCCTATTCCTGCCATTACCCCTGTGCAGGGCTGCGCCAAGGCATACAAATGAGAATCTGAAAACTTCAGATTTAGGTGCATTGCACATTATTAACCCACCTCAGAACATGGAGGGTTCATGACTCAGCAATTAGAGAAGGGAGACTTGGACTCAGGAATTCTGGCTTCTAGCTGAACTCTGCCACTGACCCATGTAGTGACCGGGTCAATTGAACTCCCTGCTAAAAATTTCTTTTTGCATAACGAGATTATTATTTATGGGCATTGCAACTAATGTATGTAATTAGCTGACATCAAATTGGGTGGGCTCACTGCAGCGAGGCAAGACAGTGAATTCAAGTTTCATTTAAAAAGATCACTAGCCACCTGATTGCAAAGATAAGACTTCAAAATGGGGGCCGATGCAGTTGTCTGATGTCCGCTGATGACCTGAAACAGCAGCTCACAGGTGCAAACTTCTCTTATTCGAATCAAATAACTGGGGTGTTAATCCTGATGCCTAATGATATTAAACATCACTGTTACCTATTCACTCCTTATTGGAAACACACAAGAAAGAGGGACACAATTTGTACAGCAGCTCGTTTTGTTGTCTGGGGTGCAGTTTGGGGGATTTTTTTGCAATCTAAAATCTCAAACTTTTAAGGTATTTTGAGATCTCTAGATAAAGCTGAGCAACACTGTTCTTCAAGTGTGGGATCAGGGAAGTCCAGATATAGGCCTCAACCCACCAGTAATTTACGAAAAGAAAACATTACACATGATGGTCAACCTTACCATAGTCTAAGGTGGCTCTACACAGGGTTTCCAGCAACAAGAGAAGGTCATGAACATCCATTCAAGCGGTCCACACATGAGCCCATTTTAATGAAAAGAGACTATTCAAATGTGGGGAAGTTCTCTGGCCTGTGTTATGCAGGTGGTCAGACTAGACTGGTCCCTGTCTTGCCGTGGAATCTATGACACTGAGCCCTGTGGTAAAAATACCAAGCTCCAGATGCTGAAATCCCATCGTTCCATGTTGCGTCAATGCTTCCAGCAGTTGAAGAAGAAGAGTTTTCGCTAGAGATCTCCCTTGGAGGACACATTAACGCAAACTGGAAAATTTCTCAGCCCTTAATTGAAAGAAGGGTTGAAGCTTTAACAAAAAACCTAACCCTTCTTCTTCCAAGTGTGTCTTATGCATTTGAGCATCTTTTAAGGTCTGAAGACAAGTTAAATCCCCCACAATCAAATTTTACTTGTGTATCTATTGCCAAGTCTGCTAGTTTTCCAATTGTCCACAGTCTCTCCAAGGAAAATTTGATTGTGGGGGATTTAACTTGTCTTCAGACCTTAAAAGATGCTCAAATGCATAAGACACACTTGGAAGAAGAAGGGTTAGGTAGGCAAGACTTGAATTTCTTATGAAAGCCAATCAGAATTTGTTTTGCAAAACCTTTCAGACCTTCTTTACACATACTTCTTTGAACCTCAACTCCCCGCAGCTAGGCAAGGAAAGACAGTTGGTGTGGCAAAGAATAGGCTATATTTGGAGGTGGAATGCATCCTTTCCACTCCAGCCAGGCTAGAACAGGTCTTCTTATCATCACAGGAGCTGCCAGCAAACCTTCCACCTGCTGGACACAGAAGACACCTGAGGAGTATCTGCCTTCTGTCTCCACCTGCTGGAAGGGAAGACAGCTCCACCCATCTGAGCTGCCACAAAAGACCAACTATGGCCTTGAAATCGGATAAGATGCAACTGTTCGCTAACGGTTTCCATTGGTGCAGCTGTGCCCCGGACTAAAATCCTAAGGTAGGCAAGACCTTAGGAAAGCCTAAAGAATGACTCTGGTCTATCCCCCACAGCTGCCAGTTTGGGAAAATTCTTCACGGCCTATTCTCCAGTTCTTATCCCAAGAAGCTCCATATTCAAGAGCCATTTTGTCATAATCCCTTCTTTACATAGAATTATAACCTTCCAGTATTATGGAATCACAGTACTGACCACGTAATTAAAAGTTGGGACTAGTTTTCCACTGTAAATCTGATTTGGGTCCTTACTCCATCAGAGAGCTTTACATTTCAAACTTCACTTGTGTGGTCTGGGTCAGAAGAGATTTTTGGCAATATAGAAGGTGAATAAGACAAGCCATTTCTGAAGTACAGAGCTCAGAATCATTTTCAAAGTCTGAATTACAGCTACCTTCCCACAGCTTGTGTGTCACCACGTCAAACACAGCATGTCCCAGAAATTTCAAATGTGGTTTATTTAATAGTCCTTGACAAGACCTCGTGCCCAGGACTCTAAAAAGGTCAGGTGCTTATTTTTAAGAGATACTTGCCATGGAATTTGGAACGTCCAAACCACCATTCAAGCCACTTTATTGATTTTGTCAAATGTACGGTGGACTTTAAAAACTCGGCTGGTACACACCTGTAGTGGATAAGCCCAAGTTCAGACAGCTGAACTACTCCACTGTAAGGATGTTATAAGCTCCACTAGCATACATGACTCTTCGTAAAGCTGTTCACGAGCAGAGCGCGTAACGACCTTGAATCAGAGTGTAGAGTATATGATTTGAACGCTACTACAGTAGAACCTCAGAGTTACAAACACCTCGGGAAGGGAGGTTGTTCTTTCAAAAGTTTACAACTGAACACTGACTTAATACAGCTTTGGAACTTTATTGTGCAGGAGAAATGCTGCTTTTAAACATCTTAATTTAAATGGAAAACAGTTTCCTTATCTTGTCAATTTTTTTTTTTTTAGTAGTTTATGTTTAACACAGTATTGCACTGTATTTGCTGTGTGTCTGTCTGTCTGTCCGTCTCTGCTGCTGCCTGATTGCATACCTCTGGTTCCAAATGAGGTGTGTGGTTGACTGTTGTGTTCATAACTCTTCAGGTTCTACAGGATAACACTTTTAATGGTGTAAGTTCCCATATGTTTACTTTATTATATATTATAACAAGCTGCAACATGTGAAAAAAAAACAGACAAGTCAGGGGGTGGGGGACTGGACATAACAGAAAATCAGCACCTTGTGCATAATTGATGATCTCAGCTCATCACTCATGATATACCTGAAATGTCCTGATAGCATCTGGAAAGAGCTCTTCAAGACAGAGGGTAGGAATACAAGGGTCATATAAGGAAACAGAGTTAAGGTTGTTTATATAAAGCGGTTTTTGAATTTCTACTTTAATTCACAAAATTTAACAGCATCAAAGAGTCTGATCTGAAAAGGACATTGTTTTCCCGCCCAAAAACTCTGTGCCTTCGTCACCACACTGCTGTCCTTTCTTTCAGCATTTCTACTCTAACAGCCATTGTTGCTGAGCAAGTTTTTCACCTGTTGGGAGACAAAACCAATCAAAAAATCTTGCCGGCCTCAGGTCTCTACTGCCTTCCCAACCCACACGCTTCAGATGTGACTTGAACAATTAAGGATTTAATTACGATGACTATTCTGGAGCTGCCTGCTTGCTGGCAGCCATCTTGCAGACAAGATCTCATTTGATAGTTGCAGTCCCAGGTACATATACACTTAAAACACTGCAGCTGCACCGCTGTCACGCTTCAATGTAGACACTACTTACGTCGACAGGAGGTGTTCTTTCATCGCCCTTGCACTGTCTCCACTGGGGGCTAAGTCAGCATAGCTACTTCTCTCAGGGCTGTGAATTTTTCATACCCTCAGAGAGATGTAGCGACTCTAAGTTCCCAGTGCAGACTGCTTCACTGAGGTACTTTCCATCTGGCCCTAAAGGTTTAAAAAGTTCTTTAAAAAGATGTTCAGACTTCACTTATAAATATACACATTATAAAACAAAAGCAAGAAATTGTTTCCTCTTTTACTTATCTGGCAAGACACAACCAAGCTCAGCAGCACGGGTTTCCCATGCCATAACTAAGGCCATCACAAACCCCCAGAACAGAGCTGGAAGCGTGGGGGGGAGGATAAGAGCTGTACAGTCATCTTACGGCTCTTGCTTCCTGCTTTGCCATGGTCTAGTGCTTAACTAGCTATTGTATATAAAGACAGCCTAAAAGGTTTTTTCAGAGGTTCTGCTTATTTGAAATTCATGTCTCGTCTAGCCTGTTTCTCCTGGAAGCCCATGAACAACTGGTTGGATAACATCAGATACCAAAACAGAAACCTGACTAACTACTGAAAGGTGAAGAAGTTATTATATTTGGACTGGTTAAAATTGTTTTGTTTATACCTATTTAAAAAGGGACATTTCAACTTACACAGGTCTGAAATTTCTCTTTACTTGCTATTGTTAAAAGTAACTTCTAAGAATCCCATAACAGGGCATAGAAAGGCTCCCTATTTGACAGCACCATAGGTAGTCTGTTTTCCTGATTGTGCGGGTAAATATTTTATAGTTAAACAGGACCCTTTCAGACCAAAAACATTAGCAGAGGGACTCAACAAGAGTAGCCTCAAATTATTTCTAATTCATGTTTTTTTAGAAACAAGCCTGAGTAGATTTCAAGTTGACAATGTCCCTTCAACTCTAATGCCTGAATAATAATTTGTAGAATGGGTAATTGAGAGCGCTCAGAAAGCGGAGGTGACTGCCACCAAAACAAAGACTAGACTTGACATTCCTGATATTTCTAAAATTAAACATTTAGATGTTAAAGCCTTCTTTATGCCTCACAACCTCAACTCCTCTTCAATTCACCTTTAGCACCAGACAAATAATCTGAGTCATTTTCAGAATGAGAAGAATTTGGTGCTTACAGCGTAAGGTAGCTTTGATGTGGACATCACCACAATACTGGGCAGGAACTGGTCTCAGTCACAGTATTCTGTTTCTGCATTGCCAGCGTCAAGGGAGACCCCCCTCCCTCCTCTATATGATGGTTGCTAAGGGCAAGGGGGCTCGGAAAAGAGCTATAACATCCAAACAAACGTTTGTGATTGTTACAGAAGCTTTCTGAACTATGTACTGGGCAGAACAAGCATGCTGGTGCCGTGACTGTCTTTTGGGAATAAACAATGTCTATATTGAATGCTTTACAGATCAAAGATAACCGACTCAGAAAAAACACATGGCACAGACCATACAGGAAGTAGTAAGCAGACATACCCCAGAGGTACTGCTGCACTTGCAAGAGATCTAAGTCTATCGGCCTCCTCTCAGCCTAGGACAATGAAGTTCTCAGACATTGTGGCAGCAATAAACTAAGCCTCATCAAGGAGGCAAGACCCTGTAGTGCTGCTGCCTTTTTAATTCTGACCCCTGACAACTGATCCATGGATTAGTGTTGACTCTGAAAGAAGCCACCGACTCCCCAAACACAGCACCACATCCACTCACCATCAAGAAAAGATGGAGGAAGAATAAGGGAAACCAAACTGTCCTCTCCAAAATAAAGCACTGGGGGAATCAAACATAGCAAGGACAAAGCCTAGAAGCAGATGGGGATGCCTTCTTACCAAAAGACTTTATTCACAAGTGTGTGCTTGTGAGGACAATTCCATATGAGCAGCATTTCCACCACTGACCTTTTCTTCAGCCAAGACTTCCAAAACTTGCTGGTTTGTCTTTGCTCCCAGACGAGTTTTGCTGTTGTACCAGGGTTTGTGGAGCTGCATGGTGCATCCCTGCAGATGAACTGGCACCGTTCGGGTGCTATTACTCAGAGGAGCTAGCAGTGCATCCCTCTGGCCACATGTCTGCAGCTGCCCTGCACAAGCTGCCTCAGGTAGGACAGCCTGAGTGTTACAGTATTTAAGAACCTAGTCTAATTAATATTACATTACAAGCAAACAGAATGGATAATTTCACTCAAGCTGGTTATTTACTAAGCCTAACGTAGCTCAGGGGCATGGGACCCTAACAGAAAGGGTCACCATATGCTGCAATGCCCAGGAGGGAAGATGCCAGATGGCCACCTTGGAGACCAAAGCCTTCTGTTTATCCAGTGCAGTGAAAGCTCTTCCTCCTTACTCCAGTGAGTCATCCCAGGCATAGAAAGGGCCGTTTCTACACGAAAAAGGGGCCAAAGCCCTCTGGCCAATCAGTCTTTGGCTACGTTGGCTGCCAACAAGAGTGCCAATTTTAAGGGTGTCTGCTAGGAAGTGAACACAGACCACCACCACACACCAGATAACTGCAACTTTAAATTGCTACCACTGATTTGCGAGAGGACTGAACCAACAAGAAGTGAAAGCTTCCACATCCTTTATACCACCCAGACCTTGGCATTTCCAGTCATTTCAGCTAATGTTACATCATGAACAACTACAAGGTAGTACAACTACATTACTACAAGGTATTTCCCTCCAACCACAATTCATATCACAAGGCCCTGGATGGCATGATACACAGTCAGCGAAAATAGGGAGTGGGTTGTGAACCCTGATGGCAGACTATCAAGAGGGTGCACGGATCGAGACCTGCAGTGTGTACCATGCATCAGGCCCACAGCTCTGTCCAGCACACACTGCTAAACCAGTTGCCAATGACAGAGCAGCTCTTCCAAAAAGAAGCCTACATCTTGCCATATTGCCAGCTCCTGTTGCTATGGCTGTATACAGAAACAAACAGAATATGTTACCCCACCCTTAGCCACCAACAAAAGGCTACGAAGGACCCCTAAATACCTTGCTCAGGATTGCATTACAAACCTGCAGTCCCTCTGTGCGGCACCCCATCAAACCATACTGAAATTGCCATGTCTTATTTCAACTGGCTAAAAAAACCTCTTTGAAGTAGGGCATGACTAGTGTTATCTAGAATATTTCCTGGTGCAGATAGATTTATATAGTATGAATCCACTTTGAAAATGAAATAAAACAGGCAGCCACAACAAAGCAAGCTTCCAGCCAAGTAAACTCAGATTCTGGTTCTGCCCCTAGCTATCCCCATCTCCAGCTCAGCAGGACGAAAGGCTTTTGAGAGAGGATGGGTCAGACTTCTGAAAGACATGGGGAGGGGAACAGGCTGGCCCAGCCACTTCAGTCCCTTCTACCTCCCTCTGCTGACAAACTACTTAGCATTCTGAGGAGGCGCCTTGTGATTCTGGCCTGTGTCAGGCTGCAACCCTCTTTCCAGGAAGGAAGAAAATGGGACAGGCTCCAGTTTAACAAAACAATCAAACCCTACAGATTATTTCATACTAAATCAACTGCATAACCCGCTATAGGCCCTAAGTTCCATCCTGACAGTTTAAATAGGCACGTACTGGATATCCATATTCCCTATCCATTTAGTTACCCACGTGCTGTCAAAGGCTTTATTCTCCTTCCTAAAATGCACGCTCCGAAGCCATTACTGCAGACTACACAGAAAACCACCACCCAGGCTGGAATAAATCAGATCTTTCCAGCTGGGAAATTCTCTGCTACGAGGATTTTGCTTCTTTCCTCAGACTCTGTATTGAAAAATTAGTCACAGAAAACCCCACTAATTACAAAAAAGCAAAACAAAACAACACCCCCCACAGCAAAACTACACCCACCCTGCAGAGAGAGCCCCCAGAGCTTTCCGGCGGCCCTCCCCTGCCAAGGGCCGTACTGATCGGAGGGGATGGAGATGAAATTACCATCCCGCACAGGGGGTGAGACCGTCCCCCCCCCCCGTCCGGTCTGTATCTCCGGGTAGGCTGTCACCCCCCCACCCCCCAGAAAAAGCAACACCCGCCCGGGTGACACCCCGCGATGCCCCC